>NC_139945.1:27565164-27905164 GCF_963454915.1 Gymnoscopelus microlampas | reverse complement strand
TTCTTACCCATAAACGTTGTGGCTACAGTTTATCCATGATGCCTTAGCACAGACAACCTCGCCACCAAGATGAGCCTTCGCCCCTGTTCATGATATTATATTGAGGGGTGGTCTCAATGAAAGATAAACTGTCTGTTATATTGTGTATGTGTGAAGTTGAAATAGATAGATGCAGTAATTTTGGTCATTTCTGTTGTCGATTTTAAGACTCTGTGTGGTTTATACAATTCTCCATGTCGTGGTGCACCATGACATGTGATGCAGATGTTTAAATGAAAAAGAGCGAGACAGAGAGATCCATATGGCAATATATACACTCATAAAATGAAGCTATTTGAAATTAATTGAATTGTGTAAATGTGAGAGTGAATGTGCAGGTGTGAAAGTGAAACTGAGGACATTCTGTGTGAATCTATGAGAGGATGAATATGATGAACATTTTGTATTTCCAGTAGAGAATATTTTTGATGCTGTACCACCTTGTCTCTCCTGTGCAAATAATCCAGTAAACCTGATTATTATTTGAGACTGACTCCGTGTTACTTCTTTTTACGGTAATCCTTTTTGAAAGCGTACTTTCCTGGTTTTCCTAAGTTATCAAATACTTTTAACCTTTTAACAGATATACATTTTTCGAAACATATTGAAAATTTGTGCAAACCTTTGAATATATGTATGTTTTAAGCAAACATTTGTAACTCAAATCTTTGCTTCTGGGGGTCCCTGGAACAAAATAGTTGAGATGGGGGTCCGCGGCCAAATACATATAATTTTAGGGGTCCTTGACATGAAAAAGTTTGAGAACCACTGCTATAAGCCCTATCGCTCTTGTTGTAGTACAATAATAAATCCTATTGTCATCTGCACTTGGTTTCTTTTCTCCTAACACACACCATAACAACATCAGTTTCATTATCTGAATCTGTGTTTTAGTGACGGAATCTATGTCCTTATCTAAATCTGTGTTTCAATAACTCAATCTGTTTCCGTGTCTGAATCCCCTCGCTTCCCCAGTAGACTATAAAATGGAAAGGGGCGCTCCATGTATATACTGTATCTCCACCAGGCTGGGTTGCCTAACCAGGGCTGTCGTAGGTTGCATCAGGACCCGAGGAAGCTGCTACCGGTGGAAATAGCATTTAGGCAACAATGACATGCGTTGCAACCTTTTGCATTTATGTCGCCCCTATGTGTGTAAGTGAAAGTGCTTTTTGAGGTGCGCTCTATAGAGACCCCTGAACATGCGATTCTAATTTGGGGTTGATTGGATGTTGCATTGACAGCTACTTACTGTAATGGACCTGCTCCTGTTTCCTTCTACCTCTTTGCCAGAAATAGCCAATCTACAAGCTCACACCGTGTCGCGTTTCTTCCCCCTCAGCATATTGATGCAAGGGTTCAAGTAGTCAAGAAATACATTTGAATGACCAAAGAAAAGAAAACATTTTCTATTAAAAAGAAGTGTTCTTATTTTGGACTTACAGGTGACTGTAAGTCCAATGACTTACAGTCACCTTTATTTTCCTCAACAAAATATTGTACCACTATTTGATTTTGCTATGGGTCATCAATCTTTTAGTAAAAGCCAAAGCACAATTGGTCGTACCTCACTGCCAAATGTAAAAGCATAACTGATTTGTACAGTAAATAAAGAGCAGCACGCGCTGTTCTACGGATAAACCTGAATAATAATCAATGGTGGTCACGGTGGACAGTAACTAAGTACATTTACTTGAGGACTGTACTTAAAAAAGTGAATGTAGTATCTGTAGGCTACTTTACTTGAGTATGTGGGGGTTTTTTTTGGATACTGATGACTTTTTCTCCACTATATTTCATTTAAAAATTCTGGAAAACATTTTTAGTACTTAGTATTTTTGAATACTTGAGCATTTTTAAAAACAAGTAGGGCCTACTCCAGTACTTTAACTCAAGTACAGATTTGACAGAACAACTTTCAATTGTCGCAGGGGTAATATTTGAACAGGAGTATCTATACTTTGACTCAAATACTGCCTACTTTGTCCACTGCTGATTATGAATCCATAAAGACCGGGAACGCAAGCATCTGTGTCATTTTGGCTATTCAAAAATATAGCGCGGCACCGAGTGCCGCACTACAAGCTTGTAGATCTGCATTTTTTTTTAAATCGTGGAAAGGTTTTGCAAAAGCAAACTTTTGTAAAATATTGTGTTCCAGGGACCTCCAGAAGCAAAGATTTGAGTTACAAAAGTTTGCTTTAAAAAAAATATATAGATATATATATATATATACAAAGATTTGCACAAATTCTCACGATATAAAATAAATAAATCTACAAGCTGTGACACAGATGCGATCCCAGTCTAAATGGGTTAAAAACCACTGCAGGAACTGTGAGTCTGTCAGACATAGTGCTCAGCGAGGTGAGCAGTTATTATGGTAGATGAATAGAAACATGGCAAGCCATCCATATGGCATAATCTGCCCTCTTGCAGTGTCAATCAAACTGCATCCCTGTATCTTGGCCTGTGCATGTGTATAGTTCACAGAGCCTGGGCTTTAACAGATGGCCAGGGGTTACCCGAGGATCCAGAACCATTCAGACATGGTCAGGAATGCTGTCAATCACAGAAGTGTATAACTCAAACGTTGTGGTAGCGTACTCATTTCATTGTTCTGTGTAGAGAATGTGAATGTGACTCCAGAGTGGAATTAAACAGAACATTAAAAATATATTTGGACAAATGGTTGTGTTGGAGATGTAAACAGTGGTGTAAAGTAACTAAGCACATTTACTCAAGTAGGCTACTGTACTTAAGTACAATTTTGAGGTATTTTCACTTTACTGGAGTAAAAGTATAGTATTTTCAATACTTTTACTTCTACTCCATCTCAGGGGCAAATATTGTACTTTTACTCCACTACAATTATTTGAAAACTTGTGTTACTAGTTACTTTGGAGATTTTGATTATTTTTACAAAACATACATTAACCACTTCAACCCTATACATTTTGGCCATTTGAAAATAGCCGATCTACAAGGTCAGAATGTGTCGAGATGCGACGTATTGTGAGCTTGTAGATCGGCTATTTTCAAAATATATTATACATTTTATACATTTGAAAACTTGCGAAATGGGACACTCTGCGTAATGAGAACTCTTACTTTTGGTACTTTAAGTACATTTTGATACCAATACTTGTACTTTTACTCAAGTACATTTTGAATTCCGGACTTTTACTTGTAACAGGGTATTTCTACATTGCAGTACTCATACTTTTAAATAGTACTTTTTCCACCTCTGGTGCTAGCGTACTCATTTCATTGTTTTGTGTGGAGAATGTGAATGTGACTCCAGAGTGGAATGAAACAGAACATTAAAAATATATTTGGAAGAACATTTTGAAACAGATTGTTGTGCTGGAGATGAAACAGAACAAAAGGGAACATCATCCCCCATGCTTATAGTAACGTCCTGTTATGGGAACAAGCTGTGTTGTGCAGTGGACCGTAACCAAGTACATTTAGTTTAGAGTAGGGAGAACGGGGTAAGATGAACCTCTGGGTAAGTTGAACCACCCCCTGTATCTTTAAAACTATACACATGAGTTGTCATCTGACCTTAAAATCAGGACACACCCATCATTTCCACCTGGGTGTGAAGTTGAGAGACACATGGGCAAAGTGATAAGCATATTTCTACACAAAAAAAAGTGTTTTTGGCTGTTCAAAGTTAATATTTGACTTGTCTGGTATAATGATTTTTATTTTAAAGCAAATGTACCCAGGTCTAAACTTATATATCATGCATGTTGTTGATATTCCAATGTATAAAACCATGTGAATCATTTAGCTAAAGATTAGCCTGAAGCATTAAGCTAGCCAGGTTAGGTCAAAATGGTGGCCATGCAGGGGCGTAGCCACGGGTGGGCATAGGTAGGCCTGGGCCCACCCACCTGGCTGTTGTGCCCACCCAAAAAAAAAAGAAGAAAAAAAATGGAACTGTGCCTGTGCTCTGTGAGTGGAGGCGGACTGCGGACGCGCGGAGGAGGCGGACAACGGGGCATTATTTGCGACCTGTCAATATTTTCATGAAAATTAAGGCAAAAATAAGAATTAAATAACATAATAAACCCGCAAAAGACCCGCAAATTGCGCAAAAAAGTAAGATTTTAACCGATAATAACCGAAAAAAATCGCTCGCATGAGTGCCCACCCACAAATCCCCATGCCCAGCTGCTGCCAGCTTTCTGGCTACGCCACTGTGGCCATGGGGCAAGATGGACCAAATGCCTTGGGATAAATTGAGCCAATTATCCTAATATTAATCACTATTCATATGTTTTATTATGTCTTTGCTTCTCAAATTATGCTGTATGACCTTTCATTTGGATGAATACACTAATTTAAGAGAAGTTTTCAATATTGTATTGCAAATATTAAGAGGTTCTGAATAACAAACTTTATTTAATTGGTTTTATATTGTTTAAATACCATTAAGAAAATAAATAAGACTATTTGCAAAAGGGAAATGTGTTATTAAATTATTTTTGATACGTGAATACATTATTTGTTCAAGTTTAAACTTGAAAATGTAAAATATTACATGGTTAAATTTACCCCTTGACTAGGATCAACAATACATGGGGCAAGTAAACTGTCACACAACCTGTTTCTCCAAACCTGTTACACAACCTGTTTCTCCAAGTTCACAATGTGTCGCATCGCAACGCATTGTGAACTTGTAGATCTGCTATTTTCAAATGGCCGAAATGTATATTGGGCTGAAAGTAGTAACTAAAAGTTTCAAATAATTGTAGTGGAGTAAAAGTACAATATTTGCCTCTGAGATGTAGTGGAGTAGAAGTACTGAAAATTGGAAATACTCCAGTAGAGTAAAAGTACCTCAAAATTGTAGGTACCGTACTTGTAAATTGTACAGTAAATTGTAGGTACAGTACTTGAGTAAATGTACTTACTGTAGTTACTTTCCACCACTGAGTAGAGAGATGTACAGACAAAGAGGCAGACAAGACAGAATAAGTGGTGCCAGGATGAAACTCCAACCTCCTGGCGTACACAGAGAGGCAAGGGCTGTCACTCACACAGTTCCCTGTATCAGTGGTGGAAAGTAACTAAGTACATTTACTGCAAGTACTGTACTTAAGTACTCTTTAGAGTATTTCCCATTTCCAATAATTTTGCTTCTACTCCACTACATCTCAGAGGCAAATATTGTACTTTTACTCCACTACATTTATTTGAGAACTTTATTTACTAGTTACGCTATTATTTTAATGTGTTTTATGCTTCTGCTTTTCTTATTTTTCTTAATTTTTTACATTGCAGTATTGATACTTTTACTTAAGTAAAAGATGTTAGTACTTTTTCCACCACTGGAAATGAATGTCCCCACAAGGCATTACAGGTATAAACAACCCTGATATCTGCAATTAGAGCTGAACAAATCATACATACACGCGCGCACGGACACACACGCACACGCACTCACACACACACACACACACACACACGCACACACGCACACACGCACGCACGTTTTGTAATAATAATCAAAAGCTACAAAGTAACTAGTAACTAAATATTTCAAATAATTGTAGTGGAGTAAAAGTACAATATTTGTCTCTGAGATGGAGTGGAGTAGAGGTAAATGTATTGGAAATTGGAAATACTCAAGTCAAGTACAAATACCTAAAAACTTTACTTAAGCTCCAAACAAAGTGCTAGGCCATATATGTGCCAGTGCATTTCACTGCAATCCAAAAATATGCACATTAGCATAACAAGTTTGTCACAGTCAGTTACAGTTTCACAAATAGCCCTACAATATTAACCTGATTGACTTTAATGAGTTTAACAAAAATATTAACTTATACATTATAGGCTAAAATATTCTGTATGGCTGGGCATTTAATGCATCATTATAAATCTGGTGTCCTATAACTTGCCAAACAAAACCTGGGTCAGGCTTGACACATGTAAACAATCCACTGAGCATTACACATAACAAGCCTGCAAGATGTGTAGTTTTTATAAAGTGCTTCAGTTTAACTGCAATAATTCTGGAAAAAGGCTCCCTCAGCAACACATGGTTTCTGTGGGAACCAAAAAATGTATACTATAAAAAAAGGTAATTTCAAATAGCCTATTAATATTGTTCCAAACAGTATACTGTATTTGACATTTATATCCATTTAAATATTATATCAACGGACCAAAAACAACGGAATGAAAGTAAACTAGAAAAAGTGCTCCTCGGAGCACAGGTCTCCGCCAGGTCAGGTAGGTTATTGTGGCCTCCTGGTGGCGCTATAATAGGCCAATGTGAAAAGGGTGGCATTTCTTCTTAGGCCTTTCAATGGGACACTGCATTCATGATTTGAGGCATTTTGTTCAAAAAATGTGTTTTGCTAAATTAGACCTGCTGGTGGCGCTATAAAGGCCAATGTGAATGTGAAAAGGGGGGCATTTCTTCCTCGGCCTAGTGGGAATTTGCATGCAAACTTTCACGGAAATTGCACACTGCATTCATGTTTTGAGGCATTTTGTTTAAAACTGACCAATCCTGCAAACTTTGGAAGCCACTGTAAGCCAAATAGGATGGAATATGAAATATCGGACAGATCCATCAGAATCACATGACTATGGAGATGCAGTGTACCAATTTGCGTGTTTTTTGGACAGAATCTGAAGGAATAATCTCCAAAAATGTATTTTACATAAGTCGGCCTCCTGGTGGCGCTGTAAAAAGCAGATGTGAAAAATGCAGTCCAATGTTTTTCCTTGGCCTCTAGGGAGTGTGCGTGCAAAGTTTCACGCAGATCGGTGCAGTTATAGTTAAAAATGCAAATCGGCCAGTTATAGCGCCACCATGAGGCTGATTTGAAAATGTTCAAGTGGCATTTCTTCCTCGGCCTAGTGGGAATGTGCGTGTGCAATTTCATGGAAATGGCAAGCTGCGTTCATGATTGGAGGCAGTTTGTTCAAAACGGACCAATCCTGCAAACTTTGGAAGCCAACCGTAGCCAATGAGGATGCATTATGGGAAATCGGACAGATCCGGGTTGATCACATGACTATAGAGATACTGTGTACCGATTTGCATGACTTTTGGTTAAAAGCTGTAGGTGTAATGGGAAAAAATGGGTTTTGCACAAATCGGCCTCCTGGTGGCGCTATAACAGGCTCATGTGAAAAATGTGGGGCAGAGGTTCTGAATTGGCATCTAGGGAGTGTGTGTGCACAGTTTCGCAGCGACCGGGCCAACGGTGCCGGAGATTAGCTGGTAACACACAGACAGGACACACGGACACACACACGGACGGACGGAAGGACGGACGGAGGGTAAAACATACTCTCTCGCCATGCCTTTCGGCCTGGCGGAGACAACAAAGTCTAGACACTCGGGTCTACAGTACCACCAAGGCTTGTGAAAATAATAACTTGTTTCTTTTTGGAATATGTACGTATGTAATATTATGTAGCTACTACTCAAAACGTAAAAGTAATTAGTTATATTACTAGTTACTGGAAAAGGGTAATAAGATTACTTTTTTAGTTAAGTTACTTTAGTTACTTTCCAATACTGTGCATAAATTACACAGCAAGCATTCATATTTACAAATATTCAGTATAATAAAGGTCCAAGGCAACTTCCCTGAGGAATGCCACAATCACATTTTTGAAAGGGTTCCATTGAACATTACACATTGCAAATAGGTATCTTTTCATCCAGTTAATAGCTGAGAGTTTGAAACCATAAGAAAGACAGTTTTATAAATATAGCAGTACATAGTCAATAATACTGTCTAGAAGATTATCATGACCACAGGGTTCATCACATTGAACTGCATCACATTGAAGTATCAATTGCAGTATTGATACTTTTAAGTAAAAAAAATGGAGTACTTTTTCCACCACTGTTTCATTGGGAAGACACAACGCATGCAGAGGAACATGCTATCCTCCCTATCAGTTCTGCTACCATGCTGAACAAAGCAACCTGTTGGAGTCTCTAGTGCAGCAACAGAGAACAATCTCCCCTGCCGCCTTCCCACCCATGAACATGGCCAATCCTTAACGTAGGAGTGCTCAGCTAAAGCTGGAGGCACCACAGAGGAATCAAACTCCAGTCTCCTCCAGACGCCTATAATATTATCAAAATAGGAAAATAATAATCTATAAATATTATAATTTATATACAAATCAATATAATTGCGTAATAAATATTCTGCATGATTACTTAAAATCGGTTCTCATCATCTCCTCTTTCAAGCATCTGTCCCTCCCCTTGAGTCACTTAGCCTGCCCTTGTAATATCCTCATATTTTACCAAAGGCCCCATGGGGCCGATGAAGACCTTATTTCTTCCCATTTCTGAGGACACAAAACCCTATAATAGCTGTCTGATATGCATTTCGGGAGTGAGAGACGGAGCGCATGCAGTGGCTGCCTGGTTTGTGTGGGAAGATGCCCGGTTTGTGTAGGAAGATGCAGTGTGAGGAGGTCGTGTGTGTATGCAGGTTGACTACCGTACCTAGAGTGAGGGCATCTGACCCAGCTCAGAGATCCTCCCCCACAACTAGAGAAGCGCTTATGTGAGTCAGGTGCTCATGCAAACACAACACTGCCATGGCAACGGCAGGCATATGAGAAGAAAATGAGGAGCGTGAGGGAACAGGAAAAAACGATAAGCCTCTTTTCTCCAGTGAGAGCCTCGCTGGCGCTGCTTTCCCTTTTCCTCCTGGACCCTGGTTGAGATGTCACATGGCGGGTGACGTGTCTTGCTTCCTACGGTGAAGCTTTTAGTGCAAAATGTGTGCGTGTCAGATATTGCAGGCCTAACTGTCCATAACACAGTTTGAACCAGAAACGGAAAAGGACAACGGCATGTTGTTAGAGTGATTCTTCCACCATGCCATGGTTTCCTAGAAACCCTTCAGTCCCCGGTGGCTGAGGAAAAACCTTGTATTTCTCAGATGTTTAAATAGGTTAAAATGTTTATCATTGCCAGAAGATGCCACTTGTTGGCTGCACATTCAAACAGTTTAGCACTTCGAATCTGGCTAAAAAGTACTGTTGTCCCCAATAACATTGCCCCTTAGATGCCAACTTTAACGTGCCATGTTAATTGAACAGGGACCCCAAGTCCCCAGAACCTCTGTTAATGACACTAAGCATGCGCAGTCCAATTAATCGTATTAGTGACTTTTGAGATTCAAGATTTGTTTTAATGACGCCGCTGAAGGATAATCCATCGCGTAATCAGTGGTGGAAAGTAACTAAGTACATTTACTCAAGTACACAGTACTTAACTAACATTTTGAGGTATTTGTACTTTAGAGTATTTTCAATTTCCAATACTTTTACTTCTACTCCACTACATCTCAGAGGCAAATATGTTTTTCCTTGAAATTCTTATCCCACGATTTTGTAACCCATATATGTTTTCACCCAGTGCCAATTGCCTATGTAATCCTGGGCGCTACTCTCCCTCTGCCAGCCTAGAGAGTGCCCAAGCTGAAGCTCATGCCTCCTTCAATGCATGAGGAGCAAGCAGGCCGCTTCTTTTCACCTGACAGGGGGGAGGTTCCCTGGTTAGACGTAGCGCGTGGAAGGAACACGTTATTCCAACCAGTTCCTTTCCCAGAGGCAAATATTGTACTTCAGCCCTATATACATTTCGACCATTTGAAAATACCCGATCTACAAGCTCATAATGCGTCGCGATGCGATGCATTGTGAGCTTGTAGATCTGCTATTTTCAAAAGATTTCTATACATTTGAAAACTTGAAATGGGACATTCCGCATTCTGAGTACTTTTACTTTTGGTACTTTAAGTACATTTTGATGCCAATACTTTTGTACTTTTACTCAAGTACATTTTGAATTCCAGACTTTTACTTGTAACAGAGTACTTCTATATTGCAGTATTGATACTTTTACTTAAGTAAAGAATGTGAGTACTTTTTCCACCACTGCGTATAACATGGTTCGTCTGTACTGTATCCCCTCAAAAGTACACCAAATCACACCAATCACAGCTAAGGTTGTTATACGTGCATGACATCATGAAACAGAACCACCACCTCCGGCAATAACACAAATGCCGCATCAGCAGTCTGCACAACCAGGAAATGCCAGGGGCAATGTGTATCAAGGGTGCAGCATAAACTTTATGCTGAGCATACCTCTCCACATACTTTCTAGGTACTGTATACACAGATTTTCAGTGTTTTGGCGAAAGCGAAGCAAGCAGAGATTATGCAGGAACAATTATAAATGCGATTTTTTTCCCCCACTGTTCATTCACTCCAGTGTAATAGTCTCTGTTCTGAGGTAAATACAACTGTATACAAACATAATTTTGCGATTTAAATTGGTGTATTCTGTAGACTTTTTGCTCCTTCATTGCCAATTATATTTACCGGTATGGTCTGGTTCAGTCCATCTTTATGACATAAAGGCTAAAAAGCATGCTTGTCCCAACAGCGTTGCCCTTTAAATGCCAACTGCAATGTGCCATGTTACTTGAACTTTGATGTGTCTTTTAATGGCACTAAGCAGTAAAATTCATTGTATATTGACTGTTGAGATTCACTATTTGTTGCACCAGTGGCAGTGGGGACACTGGTGAAACAGTGTCATGGGACGACACCATCATTTCCCTCCCAGGCTCCCATTGAAATACAAAGTCATCTTAAGCTTTCTTTTCATAGCGCAGTGTTTCGAGAGCCAGTCTGTGTTTTAAGTCTCCTACAAAAGAACTCTCTGTCTGTGTCAGAAACATTCTGAAGCATTGCACATATATTAAGACATGCTGCGTCAGAGGTATGTGGTCTACAGCAGCAGCATACTAGTAATGGCTTTAGATGTGGCAGGTGAAGTGTGAACCTGAATCCAGATTGCTTCCACATCTGGCAAATCAAGATCTCCTCTTCTTTTTTTGGGGAATGTGCTCTTGTGTATAACAGGCCACTCCTCCCCCATGTCCGTTTCTATAAAGTCTTATATATTGTAGCCTTGAATAGATACCTCAGTATCGTCAACTGAATCATCCAAATGAGTTTCAGAAATTGCAACTTATGTGTAGATCAATTTTCAAACATAATAGTACTCAACTCATTTACCTTGTTTTTCCAGACTACAGATGTTCAAGTGGAGTGGGCAACTTTAAGTCCTTTTATTTGGAAGTTTAATAGGCATTTAAAGTTAGTAAGAGATGTCAGATAGCTAAAAACACCATAGTGAAAACACAAAAACGTGTCCCTTTAACCCATTAAGTTTGCTTTGAAAAATATATATATTCAAAGATTTGCAAGAATTTTCTAGAGTTTAAAAAAATAGCAGATCTACAAGCTCGTAGTGCGGAACTATGAGCTTGTAGATCTGCTATTTTTTAATAGCCAAAGAAATGTAAAAATGACACAGATGCGTTCCCGGTCTTAATGGGTTAGAATGACTCCTCCTTCTTTTCTTGGGCTCACTTGTGATATCTGTTCAGGTCATGTGCCACCTGCCAGACACCGCCCAAGCAGCAGACACCACAAGCTTTGGGCCTAGTCTACTATACAGAGAGCGAGCCTGCCTTCCACCAGGCATGATCCAAACTGGGAACCCATCCTGTTGCGTAATATTAAATGTTAAAGGTAGGGTAAGTGATTTACTTTGTTTAAAATAAGTGTTAAATAACTCTGATAGTACTCATTGCTATAGAGTGTTTGTTCAGTAAATGGAGTCTCCCATGTCTCTCCAGCTCTTTATTAAACAGAAAATGCATTTTCAGAGCTCTCTCCTGATTGGCTTAAATGTTGTCACCTACCTGAAAATGTACTATGTTCTGTTTACTAAAGAGCTGGAGAGACCCCTGTGACCAAACAAACGCTCTGCAGCAATGATTACTATCAAAACATAGTACTTTAACCTTTTTAACAAAAAAAAAATGTTTACAAAAAATATCACTTACCCTACCTTTAACTAGATTCTACCAAGCCCCGCCCTGCCTGATGCGCGATTGGCTGAATGCAAAAACTAGAAAACAAGGACTCCACCCCCAGAGGGGACGGTGGGGGCGTTGTCACATTCTAATACAGCACAGAACCCTATCTCTTCAATTGGTCTGGTGGCGTGCCTCGCTAAGCATTGGACTGCCGACCCCAACTTCCTGATCTAATTACGCTGCTGCTACTCTTTTTCCGACAACCGCAGACACATTTTTTTGGGTGATAAAATATAGTTTTTGACCGCGAGCGCAGTCTCAAGCGAACTTGAGCCACGAGAGGCACCACCGAGCGAGCTAAGAGCAAATTGCCGTGCCGTGCCATTGCAAAGTTCGCTTGAGCCTGCTCAGCGCCGTCCGAGTTATGTACCGATAGGCACAGAATCGTAAATCATGTTTTTGGGGCGATCGTTTGCCCCAACTGCCACTCAAAGTGACTACTGGCCAATCACAGCGCGTCTTTTCCGGGACTTGTCAGAATCTAGTTGTATAAAACTATATCACGCCATTCTGTCTTGAGAGATCAGGTAAGATCTGATCAGGAAGCATCTGATCTGATTCTCCTCCTGCGATGGGGCCAGTGTGCCAAATCGTTGCTTCTGAATTTACCTGTTTTATTGACTAGAATGCAATTAACTCTACTTGTCGCTCTGGATCAAATGGAATGTCGTCTGATAAATGCCTTAATTATAAATTGTAAATTATACCAGACGTTGGAGGAAGTTACGGCATGCAGTGGGGGTGGCAAGGGTGCTGTAGTTTCTGATAAAACACCTGTATTGGTCAAAGCCCAGGAATCTACTGAAGTTTCAGTTTGACGTGCATACACCATTGGTTGTCAAAGTGGGGTCCGGGGACCCCCAGGGGTCCTTGGGGGGGTCCCCAGCTAAATTTGTGTTAATATAGCATCACAATAATTGTAACCTTTTATACTTTTGCTATTGACAAATAGCAGATCTAGTGAGTGCCGCAGCTTGTAGATCTGCTATTTTTGAAAAATCGTGAACATTTGTGCAAATCTTTGAATATATATATTTTTACAGCAAACATTTGTAACACAAAATCTTTGTTTCTGGGGGTCCATCCATGGAACAAAATATTTTCAGATGGGGGTCCGTGGCCAAATACATATCATTTTGGGTGGTCCTTGACATGAAAAAGTTTGAGAACCACTCTGCTAAATCACTCGGAATAATTGTCAGCTATATTATGCCAAAATTATATACACATCCATTTTGGACGTGCCCTGTGTTCCTGTTGATACATTTCGTGTATGTCTATGCATAATTGTGTGATACAAAATCGAGCTCGATTCGACAATTATGTACAAAATGTTATGCTCTGTGCTAATCGCAAACACTATAACTCTCTCTCTCTCTGGGGAATGAAAGGTGCACCGTGCAGTACAATAACTTCAACAGTCTGACCTATTTCTATTTGTCTGCTGAACAGGCCACCGATTTACACCATTGCGCTCAATTATGTAACCGGTTTGTTGTTGCATAAGAGAAGTGAGCAATGGCCCACCAAGCGTGGCGAGATGGGGGGGCTCTATCTGCTCTTGCTTCAACACTTCAATGTAAGAGTTGGTAAGGCCATGGAGTGTGTTATCAACAGCCCATCTGATTCTGTGCTGTGGACAGTTATCTTGTACGGGTGATAGAGAGGACAGCAGAGGGGTGTGTGAGTGTGTGTGTGTGTGTGTGTGTGTGTGTGTGTGTGTGTGTGTGTGTGCGTGCGTGCGTGCGTGCGTGCGTGCGTGCGTGCGTGCGTGCGTGCGGTGTAAAGTAACTAAGTACATTTACTCAAGTACTGTACTTAAGTACAATTTTGAGGAACTTTTACTTTACCAGAGTATTTCTAATGTTCAGTACTTTTGCTTCTACTCCACTACATCTCGGAGGCAAATATTGTACTTTTACTCCCCTACGATTATTTGAAAACTTTAGTTACTAGTTAAATTAATACAGATATAAATTATTACATTATAAAACATACATTAACCACTTCAGCCCTATTTTATACCTAAGCTATTTGAAAATAGCCGATCTACAAGCTCACAACACGTCGTATCGTGACCACAGTCTGTATAAAATGAATGGACAGCATTACGCCCCTAGACTCTACAGACCGTAAATGAAGCCGATGTTCAGCTGTGTGCAATCCGCCATCTTTCAATATCGCATCATATCCTGCAGAATGACACCAGACCATTATTGGTTTGGTAGCTTGTCAATCAAAAGCGGGGGCGGGGAATGAATGCTATTGGTTGTAACTTGTGTAGCTTGCCAATCAAATCATCCCACCCCTCCTAGAGCATAACCTACTTCGTCAATTTTAAAATAAATGGGACCATAGTTTACCAAAACACATATCATGATGATTGAAAGGAGACTTTAAACTAGCGACTGGAAGCATATAGTATTTATGACCATTTTTATTAAGGTAAGAAAACCTAGTCTAAAGTTTGTCAAAAACCCATCACGTTGTGAGCTTGTATCTGATATTTTCAAACATTTTAGTACTCTTACTTTGGGTACTTTAACTAGGCCTACATTTTTCCCACCACTGGTGATAGAGGACATCGGTGTGTGTGTGTGTGTGTGTGTGTGTGTGTGTGTGTGTGTGTGTGTGTGTGTGTGTGTGTGTGTGTGTGTGTGTGTGTGTGTGTGTGTGTGTTCGCGCGTGCGCGCGTGTTTGTTTTGAGTGTGGGCGGCAGAGAGTTTTCAATAGTCAATCCCTTGGCTCTTGTACGTGAAATGGATGGGTTGAAATGTTATAAAAAGAACACTTTATGTTCTATACAGTTTCCAACTGCATGCCAATTAAAATCATTTAGCGTCAACATTTGACTGCTCTAGCAATAGACAGAGAGTATAGGTATCCATGCTTATGTGCGACTGCTGGATTAAGCTAGCATCAAAAATAGTAGACCTACTGTAGGTCTGCTATTTTCGACGTGTGACAGAGTATACATTAGGTATTAGTCCACATCATCAGTGGCGGAAAGTAACTAAGTACATGTACAATTACTGTATTTCAATTTTGAGGTATTTGTACTTTACTTCAGTATCTCCCATTTCCAATTTTCAGTACTTTTACTTCTACTCCACTACATCTCGGATCCGAATATTGTACTTTTACTCCACTACAATTATATGAAAACTTTAGTTAGTTACTTTGTAGATTTAGATTATTATTACAAAAAATACATTAACCACTACAGCCCTAAATACATTTCGGCCATTTGAAAATAGCCGATCTACAAGCTCACAATGCGTTGCATCTGCTATTTTCTACAGATTTTTATACATTTGAAATTTTGTGAAATGGGACATTCTGTGTAATGAGTACTTTCTACTTTTGGTACTTTAAGTACATTTTGATACCAATACTTTTGTACTTTTACTTAAGTAAGTTTTGAATTCTTGACTTTTACTTGTAACCGAGTATTTCTACATTGCAGTTTTGATACTTTTACTTAAGTACGTTTGAGTCCTTTTTAAACCACTGCACACCATTAATGCATGCCTTATTTTGGGGCTTCAAATAAGGCTCATGCATCGCGGATGGCGGTTGATCTGACACTCCACCTGCTTGGGTCCAGATGGAGTCCGAATCCTGTCAGCCTGCTTGTCTGCACTCTGCTATGATGCTCTCTTCCACTGACATCAAATAACCTGGCGATATTCCAATAGTGAAAGATTTGGAAGCAATTCCATTTGCCCAATTCTGCCCCCCCACCCCACCCCCACCAAAATACTTTTTACATCTCTGGTCCAATTTACCAAAATGTCATGTTTTCTCCATCTTTGAATCTTTGGATGGTATCTGGCATGCCTTATGGGCTTTACTTCTTTGGCTCAACTATTTGACAATTACCGCTGCCATCATTCTCCAAACTTCAAGAAAAGTTGAATTTACCAAGGCTAGTTCTTTTTTGTTATCGGCAACTCTACAAAATAATTCATCATGTATTCAGAAGCCATTCTTCTGAATACTCAGTGGGTTTGGGTTTGAACTGGATGACATTTGGAATTTTACACCACACCTCCTCCTTTAGTGCCAGACAAAGTATTATCCACTGTCAGAACTGGTCTAGAACCAAATTAGGGAAGATATGTCTGGATATTGTCCCTATACCCTTACTGTAAATCAGAGCCACCTTCTTGTTCCACCAATTGTGTGTACTTGTCCTTGTTTCTGGGGACATATCTTTGGTATTGCTTTTGACTGCTTCCCTATAGAGTAGCCTACAGAAGTCGGGACGTCACTCGTTCATCCCCAGGTTCGCAATTTCGCTATGGAGAATAACATTGGGTCATCTTAGAATCCTCTCATATAAGAATTGTGGTCCAAAAATAAACAAACTGTCTCGGCGATATTGTCAGGGAGGAGGTTCTGTATGGTTTATGATAGTCAGTCACTTATATTTGATACAGTCTGTTTCTGGCGAAAATTTAACTAATTCGGCGGAAGTAACATTAGTGTTTTCTCACCGTCAGTTGATGCTTCATATCCATAAGAGTCAAACCGCCGGGGTCATTTGTTTATTTTTGGAACACAGTTCTTATTTGACGTGATATTAAATACGTCTATGGGATTCAGAATGGGGGTGGAAAACTGCGAACCAGGTAGACAAACAAAGGATGTGTAAATTACGTCAGACTTCGGTGGTCTATACAGCTCTATTTGGAGTCCTACGGGTTCTCCCCTTTCTAGCGTTCAACCAGATACAGTGGCTTATGCCACTCCTTTTACCAGATGGCTTTTCTTTCTTTTTTTTTTGTGGAGGTTACTACTTGAGTTTGAGAGTTCCAACTCAGGTCTGTTGTACTACTAAGTATAGAGGGTCTAAAACAAATGGTTAAAGCTGCACTTTTGTAACTTTCCGGTTACCCGCTGAGCTAATAGATCCTGCCCACTCACTCTGGGAAGAAATAGAATTTTGACCTTCAGGTCAAAATTCGTGTCTGTTGCCACCCCATTGCAAATTCGTGTCAAAATTTGTATCCTAGTCTCAGGATCTAAAAGTATCAATAGAAGAGCAGGGAGACCAAATACAACCACCCAACTGTATAAGTTATAATCTATTAACGTAACACACTCTATGCAGATTGGATGAAAAAAAAAACATTAATAGAACAACATCTCTCCTTTTCTATTTCCTTTCCTTTTCTACATTTTTGGCTGTTTATTCTGACAGGGCAGTGAACAGGAAACCAAAGGACACAGAGAGAGAGGGAGACACTGATATGACGCCAGAGTTCGAACCCCAGGTCCTTACAAGTTGCAAGTCACAAGGAGCATAATGGCAGTGCCCTAACTGGTTGAGCCATCATCTAGGCACCCCAAAGCTCTGTCACGGTCTGGCTCTCTACCTGTCTATTTCTCTCTTTCTGTTCTGTCTCTCCGCCCTGGCCACGCCCACATTCTATTCCACCCAAGCCCCCAGAACCCAGACGTTGCATTGCAGCGCGTTGGACATGCTGGCCATTCATAGGTACTGCAGCTTAAAACGGCCTGGGGCCACTGTCACGAACGAGCGAAAACGATTTCATCCAATGGGCTCGACTCACGAGCTTGCGCACAAGGTTGCGCAATGGAGGTGACGTGTTTTGCGTCACCTCCATTGCGCAACCTTGTGCGCATACCGCGTCGCAGAAGCCCCAAATAGGCCCCGCCCGTCACATTTCCCAACCCGGAAGAAGGGGTGATTTCAGCCCATGCAACTCAATGCAAGTGGATGGGCCAGGATTTCCGGTGCCCTCTCTATAATTTCTAACTCTATGATTCCACCACGCTTCAGTCCCATTTACACACCTGTCTCCAACTGCCTCATCAGCCCAACAGCTCCCTTCTCATTACTCACCTGTGGCGAGTAGCAACTTCCCCAATGAAGCCACTGCCTGTAAAACTGGACTATTTATACACATTCATTGCCAGAGTGTAACCATTGTTACTGGTGTGTTTGTCCTGATTTGACCTTGGTTATTCCTAGTGTTCTTTCCTAGTTCCTTGGCTTTAAGACTTTGTTTCTGCTTGGAATTTGACCTTCTGCCTGTCTTTTGGACTGTTGGCCTGTTTAATCTGCCTGCCTCTTTGGTTGGGTTTGCCTTTTTTTTTTGACTGCTTGTATGCTTTTGACCTCTGCCTGCCTCATGTCAATTTAAGCCTCATCCCTTTGTTTGGTCGCTATTAAATACTTGGAACTTACTTTTGCCTGTGTTGCCTGCATTTGGGTTCAACTGTACTTTAACGCACACCGTGACAAGCTCATTCTTATAGAGTAGATTATCTTGTATGCTTGTGTGACGGTGGCCAGGTTGTCACATGTAACTTGCCACTTCTTTTTAGAATGCTGACACTCTTTACTTTGTCTCAATAATAAATAAATAACAATACACATTAAACTCACAACAATAAAATATCAGTTGCACGGTAAAGTGCGGGGTGCGTAATTACTGTGAGAATAATACTGTTTGTTAGGTACTGCAAGACTACGCCACCTTTTTATTTAAGAGGTAGGGTCCTCTGTAACACTCTTTCTTAGGCTATTCACAGGTTCGAGTTTACCCAGGTAAGTACAATACTTTTAAATGAGAACAACACTTCAACACATATCCCTTGGAGAAAGCTGGACGGAAACAGGTTTGTATAAAAAGGTAATCTATTTTATTAAGCTAATACAGTGGCGTCTATAAGCCATAAAATATTGAAAAGCATAAACAAAATATAACACTAATTCTAAAACCTCAACCTCCTAATGCGCCCACTAACTAACTAAAATACAGGAATACAGACAATCACCAAACACTAAAAACAGACAGGGCTTGTGCAAACTATAGCAAATAAATAATGAATTTAGCGTTAAAGTGCCAACTATTACTGAAGCAGTAAAGTGCCAAGTGCCAATTCAATTGCTATATGTCATATACTCATCACGGTTCAATGCAAAAGGTGGGAATGTCCTTATATGGGGTTTAACTGGAGCGGGGGTTTAGGCCAGGAATCACTGTCTCTTCTTGTCTTCGTGCGTATTGCCTGCAATCATAGAAACTAGAACCAGTTCATCTGTTCAGGTATATTTCACATATGAGGTTTAGGACCGTGGGTTTATAAAGGTAACGTTGCATAGAAGGACACTTACTCGCCCGCCAGACTGTACGTCTGGCTTTGAGGGTGTGAAGCGCGCAACGTTATCGCCACTGGACCTCTCCTCCGTTCCTTGGTTCGTCTGCCTGTCCTCCCCGTCTCTGCTGCTACTGCGCCGTCTGCTCACCGTCCGCTGCTGGTGGCTTGGTACGTGCCGCGATCACTGTATTCCCCACCTCTGCTCCGTGGTATGTCTGCTCCTCCTGTGCACAACCGTCCCTTCTGGCTGTCACTTCCACACTGCCCTGTATGCCTGTCTCTCTGCTGTCCAAGTGGCTCGCGCTCACTTTTGAATAAGGTGGGCCACACCCTACTCCGCCCTCATTCGCTCTGCCACCAGCGTGACCTGGGGACATTGGCCGTCCGCTGTCACAAGGCCAATGTCACACAGCCTATAGGGGAGTCCAATGTCAAGTGGCTCGGGGACCGGGGGGAAATACATTGTCAACCATAAAACATGCAGTGCAGAAATATAGTTAAGAGAATGATGTTTTTAAGTGCGTAATACAGGTTTTTCATCATCAATAAAAAATGTTACAATTTGGTTTCACCCCCCTGCTTTGACCCTGTCACATCCCCCCCCACTTTTCCGTTGCCAGTCCCTGCAACTGTCCCTAATCATGTCCATACCTCTGGGGTGGCTGGCCTATATTTGCTCTTCCCGAGCGCCGTGGCTCATCTGGTGCTCTCGGGACGGAGAGAAACCCATAATACTGCGGCGTTGTTGCTTCTACCTGCTCGGGCTGCACTACAGCTGGGGGGTCCTCGTGGGGCGACCTGGGGGCTACACACACTTTCAACGCATTTCTATGTATGGTCTTTTCTCGCCCCCCCTTCTCGGGTCTGACTCGGTACACCAACCCCGTAGCTCCCACCTGTTCCATCACTGCGTAAGGCTCGGGGTCCCACCACATACTCAATTTCCCCTGGCCATCTCTCTTCCTATTTCGAATCCACACTCTCTCTCCTGGTAATAGGGGTGTAATACCGGCCCTACGGTCATAAACCTGCTTTCTCCTCTTGGCCGTTTCTCCCATCCTCTCCCCTGCGGTCCTATAAGCTGTCGCCATTCTCTGTTGGTGGTCCTGTACCCAGCCACCCACTCCCATGCGCTCTTGCGCTGACTGCACTCCTAACTGGACATCTATAGGGCGCCTCAAATGTCGGCCAAACATTAAGTAGGCGGGGGCATAACCCGTAGCACTATGGATCGTGTTGTTATAAGCATGAACTAACTCGGGTAAGTGCTCATTCCATCTTCCTTGTTTATCAGTGTCTAGTGATCGCAACATGTTCAGTAATGTCTGATTAAATCGTTCCACTCCACCGTTCCCAGCCGGGTGGTACGGAGTGGTGCGACTTTTTGCAATACCATAAGTCTGACATAAATGGTGCATTAACTCGGACTCGAAGTTGGGGCCTCGATCTGAGTGGAACCGGGCCGGACAGCCGAACGGCTGGATAATATGCGTCCATAACGCACGGACAGTGGTGTGCGCAGTCTGGTCTCGGGTGGCAATAGCCCAACTATAACGGGTGAATAAGTCAGTAGCTACCAGAATGTTTTGCCACGCATCAGCAGGCCTACCTAATGTGAGGAAATCAATGGCTATTACTTCTAGTGGATATGAGACTTCAAAGGGTTGTAAGGGGGCCCGAGGCTCTGACCTGTTCCTCTGCAGGCTGCAGGCGACACAACCCTGTTGTAACTGACGCACCGCTCCCTCCATGCCTGGCCAATAGAACCGACGTCGCAGCTGGGCCAAGGTCCTCTCCAACCCAGCATGCGCCGCGGCCGTGTGGATTCCTCTCCATACCTCCTCTCTGCGTGAACCTGGACAAATGATCTGTGAGTATTGTTCTTTGGTATAAGGATCGGTCACCTTCCTATATAACACATGATTTCGTATAATCAGTTTGTTCCACTGGCGTAACAGTTGCCGCGCTCCCCGAGTCCAATTCTTCCTCTCCACCATATTAGGGGCTCTCCCCCGTTCCACGCACCTCTTCACCACCTGCACATCTGGATCCCGATCCTGCGTCTCTCTCCACTCATCCTCCCGGGCTGCTGGCGTCGATTGTACAGCCGCCACATCTACAGGCTGCACTGGGAACCGCGATAGGGCATCAGCGTTGGCGTTGTTTTTGCCCGGTCGATACTTGATGTCGAAAGTAAACGACGCAAGTTGAGCAGCCCACCGTTGTTCCACAGCTCCCAATCTAGCCGTTTGGAGATGCGCAACAGGGTTATTGTCCGTGAATATTGTGAATCGAGCGCCAGTGAGATAATCTTTAAACTTCTCGGTCACGGCCCATTTAAGGGCCAAAAGCTCCAATTTGAACGAGCTATAATTTGCGTCATTCTGCTCGGTCGGGTGGAGACTGCGGCTTGCATAAGCTATTACACGTTCGTGACCGTCTTGGACCTGGGCTAGAACCGCTCCCAACCCACGGCCACTCGCATCAGTGTAAACCACAAAAGGCTGTGTATAATCCGCATACGCTAACACCGGGGCTTGTGTGAGGGCACTCTTTAACGCATCAAACGCCCGCTGGCACTCCGAAGTCCACTCGACTTTACACTGGTGGGATTTTACGTCATTTGGGATTCCTATCAATAAGTTGTTTAAGGGTCGTGCTATAGCAGCAAAAGAGGACACGAAACGCCTATAGTAACCCGCTAGACCTAGAAACGCGCGGACCTCGCGGACCGTTGAGGGTGGTGTCCAGTCCCGCACTGCCACCACTTTCTCCGGATCGGGCCGCACTCCCTCTTTGTCCACGACATGGCCCAGAAATTGCACTTCCCTCCGCAGAAGTTTGCATTTGTCTAACCGCAGCTTCAGTCCATGTCTCCACAGGCGTTGGAAGACGAGCTCGAGGTGCTGTAGATGAGAGGAGAAGTCAGGTGAATATACTATAATGTCATCAAGATATACCAGCAAGGATTCTGTCACCTGACCACTCAGACACTGCTGCATCAGCCTCTGGAACGTCGCGGGCGCATTACAAAGCCCGAATGGCATGCGTTGAAACTCGAACAGGCCCAGCGGGGTCGTAAAGGCGGTCTTCTCCCGGTCCCGGGGATCCATTCCTACTTGCCAATACCCGCTGGCCAGGTCTAACGTGGAGAACCATTGCGCCTTCGTCAGGCTGGTGAGCGTCTCTTCTATCCTGGGTAGGGGGAAGGCGTCCTTGTGCGTCACGGCGTTAAGTTTCCTGTAGTCGACGCAGAACCTCCAGCTGCCATCTTTCTTCTTGACCAGTACGATAGGTGCCGCCCACGGACTGCAACTCTCCTTGATGACTCCCTTCTCCAGCATCTCATTCAGGAGGGTCTTCATCTCCCGGTACATGGAGGGCGGCAACGGCCGGTGTCGCTCTCGTATGGGTGCCGCGTCTCCGGTCGGTATCTGGTGTTGCACGACGTCCGTCCGTCCGAAATCCTCGTCATGGATGGCGAACACCTTCTTCCACCGACACAACATCTCGTGTAACTCTCTCTTCTGCGCCTCCGGCAGGTCATCACGCTCCGTCAACACTTCCATCTCTTCGGGCAGGGTCTTCAGTGGTCCATCATCTTCCACACTGATTACGGCCACTTCCACCTCTCCGTCGGTCCCCAGGGACAGGCTCAGGTCCCTGCCGCCTCGGACATCCGCTTCTTCCACCGGGTACAGCCTCCCCAGCTTCTGGTGGCGGTCCAGGACCAGACTATATGCGTGTGGGTTGCACACTCGTATGGGAACACGTCCGTGGCGCACCGTGACGAGGGCACGGGCCACTCCCAAATCTTTTCCATCCGGCAAGGCTTCCATCAAGGCCTCGTAGTCCGCTCCATTTGGTCCTCTCCAAGCGCGGCCCCAGATCATCACTTCACTCTGCGCGGGGATTCGAATCTTCCGCCGGCCGACCGGCCACACATAACCGATGGACCCATCTTCGTTCGTCACTGCCTCCACCCTCCTACAGGTGGCGAATGCGTCCTTCCACAGCGTCCTTCCCTGCTGACATGGAAACACAGGCCTCCCCGGCCATTTAAAGAGGGCATGCCATACAGCGTTCACGACATTCATCCCAATAATCAGCGGTTGAGTACAATGTTCATCTTTCACGATTACAACTCCTCTCCCTGGGATCTTCATTCCCTCCAGCTCTAGGTCCAATATGGCATAGCCAGTGTACGGTAAGTCAAGACCATTAGCGGCGCGTAATTTAAAAACAAGGGGCCCATTTCCCAACGTTAGGTGTGAGAATTTTTCCTCAAATAAGCTTTGCTGCATTAATGTGACTTGTGACCCAGTATCCAGTAACCCCCTTAAGTGGACTCCTCCCATAGTGATCCCAATAGTCGGACAGTCCCCAATAAACACTTCATTAGCCCTTGATCTGGCGAGTGCGCGCTGCACCCCTGTCTCCCGGACCTCGGCGACAGGGCGTACTAGTTTAAATGATTGGGGTCGGATTTACAAAAGCGAGCAATGTGCCCAGACTGCCTACAGCTCCTACAGATCGGCCTACCTCCCTCATCCCACTCGTTGCGTTGGTACGGCTCCCGGCGTCGTTCAGATGGAGGCGAACCGCGAGGTCGTGTATCGGTGGTGTTGGGTCGAAGGAGCGGTCTGATCTCTTTCATGAGCTCCTGCGTAAACCCCTGCATTTGCGATTTGACGTCTTCCATAATCTCCTGTTTCAGTTTCTCTCTCCATTCAGATTCCTGTGAGGGTGTTGGGATAGAGACAGGTTTAACAGCATGGCACAAGATTTCAGCAGTCCCTTCTCTTCTATGTTCAGTGTCTAGTAGGAAGGCCTCATTTTTTAGGGCGGCGAAGTCTTCTGTGGGGTTTCGACGGGCATATATTCTTAAGGCTTGACCCAGAGGGCCTTCAGACAGTCCTACAAGTAACTGCTCTCGCAGAATGGCATCGGAGGGAGCGGTGTCTGGGTCGAGCCGCCGCAGCCCGCAGAACAACTCTCTAAGCCTCAAAATATAAGCCTGCACACTTTCGCCTGCGCGTTGCGCACAGCCATAGAACAAGGCACGAGCTTGGGAAGCAGAAACAGATGTTTTATACAACGTGTCTAAACATTTAAAGACTTTGGCCACTGTATTGCGATCTTCCTTGTCAATTACACTAATTTGTCGCTTAGCTTCCTCAGTAAGGGTCTGTACTACAAAAGCAACTTTTTTCTCCTCTGTTAAATCCTGAGTGCCCAATAATCCTTTAATCTGTTCTCTCCATTCCCTGTATTTCTCCTCACCTTCTATGCCCGAAAACTTAGGTAGCCACGGTGCCCCTGGATACACTGGCATCATCATCATTACTTTCTTGATTCAACCAAACAAACAAAACAAAAAGCAGCAAAACAGCAAAATTTCAATACAGTTTCTCTTAGGGATTTTGTGTTGTTCTCTACCCAGTCCTGCCGCGCTACGCCAAATATGTGACGGTGGCCAGGTTGTCACATGTAACTTGCCACTTCTTTTTAGAATGCTGACACTCTTTACTTTGTCTCAATAATAAATAAATAACAATACACATTAAACTCACAACAATAAAATATCAGTTGCACGGTAAAGTGCGGGGTGCGTAATTACTGTGAGAATAATACTGTTTGTTAGGTACTGCAAGACTACGCCACCTTTTTATTTAAGAGGTAGGGTCCTCTGTAACACTCTTTCTTAGGCTATTCACAGGTTCGAGTTTACCCAGGTAAGTACAATACTTTTAAATGAGAACAACACTTCAACACATATCCCTTGGAGAAAGCTGGACGGAAACAGGTTTGTATAAAAAGGTAATCTATTTTATTAAGCTAATACAGTGGCGTCTATAAGCCATAAAATATTGAAAAGCATAAACAAAATATAACACTAATTCTAAAACCTCAACCTCCTAATGCGCCCACTAACTAACTAAAATACAGGAATACAGACAATCACCAAACACTAAAAACAGACAGGGCTTGTGCAAACTATAGCAAATAAATAATGAATTTAGCGTTAAAGTGCCAACTATTACTGAAGCAGTAAAGTGCCAAGTGCCAATTCAATTGCTATATGTCATATACTCATCACGGTTCAATGCAAAAGGTGGGAATGTCCTTATATGGGGTTTAACTGGAGCGGGGGTTTAGGCCAGGAATCACTGTCTCTTCTTGTCTTCGTGCGTATTGCCTGCAATCATAGAAACTAGAACCAGTTCATCTGTTCAGGTATATTTCACATATGAGGTTTAGGACCGTGGGTTTATAAAGGTAACGTTGCATAGAAGGACACTTACTCGCCCGCCAGACTGTACGTCTGGCTTTGAGGGTGTGAAGCGCGCAACGTTATCGCCACTGGACCTCTCCTCCGTTCCTTGGTTCGTCTGCCTGTCCTCCCCGTCTCTGCTGCTACTGCGCCGTCTGCTCACCGTCCGCTGCTGGTGGCTTGGTACGTGCCGCGATCACTGTATTCCCCACCTCTGCTCCGTGGTATGTCTGCTCCTCCTGTGCACAACCGTCCCTTCTGGCTGTCACTTCCACACTGCCCTGTATGCCTGTCTCTCTGCTGTCCAAGTGGCTCGCGCTCACTTTTGAATAAGGTGGGCCACACCCTACTCCGCCCTCATTCGCTCTGCCACCAGCGTGACCTGGGGACATTGGCCGTCCGCTGTCACAAGGCCAATGTCACACAGCCTATAGGGGAGTCCAATGTCAAGTGGCTCGGGGACCGGGGGGAAATACATTGTCAACCATAAAACATGCAGTGCAGAAATATAGTTAAGAGAATGATGTTTTTAAGTGCGTAATACAGGTTTTTCATCATCAATAAAAAATGTTACAATTTGGTTTCACCCCCCTGCTTTGACCCTGTCACACTTGTTTTGTTCTTACTCATTTCATTGTACGCATGCCTTGTTCTTTGTAAAAGCCATGTTTGTGCAATCAAGTTTTATTTATACGTATTTATTATTATAATAGTAACCTATTGTGTTGACTTTTTATGTGTGCCTGCACTGTTTTTTTTTTCTTATAACATTATATGGTGGATAGCATCTGAGATTTTAACTTCACAAAGGAAAATAAATAATTCACATTATTGCACAAGGTTTTAGACTGAGGATGCTTGGCTCTATATTTACACAATACAGGCGCATAATGCAGCCCAATTAGCACAGACCAGACAGAAGTACAGACTGAATATCAGCTGTTCTTTTACCCCAGAGCAATGCAGCATGTCTGAATGTTTACAATTAAATTCCTTGTGTCAGTGCGATGCTTTTTAACAGTGGTGTAAAGTACTGCATTTGAGTACAATTTTGAGGTATTTTCTTTTACTTACTTTTACTAGTATTTCCAATTTTCAGGACTTTTACCTCTATTCCACTACATCTCATCGGCAAATATTATACTTTCACTAGATTTAGATAATTATTATAAAACACACATTAACCACTTTAGCCCTATATATATTTTAGGCCATTTGAAAATAACCGATCTACAAGCTCACAATGCATCGCGGTGCAACGCATTGTGAGCTTGTAGATCTACTATTTTCTAAATATTTTAAAGGGATAGTTCACCCCCAAAATGACTCTTTTTTCTATCGGTATAGAAAAAAAGTCGGTATAGGCACCGGTTCCGTTAGGAGACACAAAGAGTCTCCTTTGTGTCTCCTTCCGGAACCGCTGCCTATACCGGTCCGCTGGTCATCAAATTATAGGCTTAGGAATGCGACAAAAACAAAAAATATCCATGAATTCAAGTCTCCATTGGGTGACTAATGGATTGAAGAAAAAAAGAATAGTGAACTATCCCTTTAATACATTTTATACTACATATTATTTCTACATTGCAGTATTGATACTTTTACTTAAGTTTTTTTTTTTAAAGTATTTTTTTTCCACCACGCTTTTCAAACTGCAGGGAAACTATCACCACTTTGACTGTTAAAGCCTACTATGAGTATGTCAGAGTTAGTTAACAAAGTGCCAAGAGCACATGAACTCCTTTCATGTCAACAGTAATAAGGGTAGCATCATGTTTACCACAGGCATCCATCATTTATTCATTAACATCATTATGTATGTTAGTCACACTGTCTGTGTGCTGGTGTTCCAGATGTTCTCGCATGGTGCTTCTCAGTGATGGAAAGTAATTAATTTACTCAAGTACTGTACTTAAGTACAGTTTTGAGGTATTTTTACTTTACTGGAGTATTTCCCATTTTCAGTATACTTTCACTTCTACTCCACTACATCTCACAGGCAAATGTTTTTACTTTTTTTTTTACAAAACTTTAGTTTGTAGATTTTGATTATTATTACAAAACATACATTTAACCACTAAAATAGCAGATCTACAAGCTCGCGACACGTTGAGAGCTTGTAGATCTACCATTTTCAAAGGATTTTCATAGATTTAAAACCTGTGAAATGGGACATTCTGTATAATGAGTACTTTTACTTTTGGTACTTTAAGTACATGCATGATGCCAATTATTTTGTACTTTTACTCAAGTGCATTTTGAATTTTGGACTTTTACCTGTAACTGAGTATTTCTACATTGCAGTATTGATACTTGTACTTAAGTAACAAATTAAGAGTACATTTTCCACCTCTGGTCCTTCTCACACACGTGCAAAGCCGTTCCTGCTGCTGACGGTTTGAGCCAATGCTGCGGCATACAGGCTCGTGCTATTTGTGGACACTTAGTGACCTCTAGCGGTGGTTGGTAGTAAGGTTCCAAACGCTCAGCTAACGGTCCTAGTTTTTATGTATAGCCAGTGGAGGGAAAAGTACTCAGATACTCAATACTGCAATGTAGAAATAGTCCGGAATTCATAATGTACTTGAGTAAAAGTACAAAAGTATTGGTATCAAAATGTACTTAAAGTACCACAAGTTTTCAAATGTATAAAATGTATTGAAATATTTTGAAAATAGCAGATCTACAAGCATCGCATCGCAACACATCGTGAGCTGGTAGATGAAATAGAGCTGAATATATTTTGTTTTTAGTATATTTTGATGCCATACGTTTGTACTTTGCTCAAGTAACATTTTGAACATTTTGAACAACATTTGACTCAGTACTGAGTCCACCACTGGTATTGTACCCTTTACTTTTCAGTATATATCAATCTGCTCCGTAATTAAAGACAAAATCGTGACCATACACTGTAAAATCTAGGAACTAAGATAACATGTATTTTTTTTAAACTGTGGGCCTATTAATTAAATGACACAGCTGAACTTCATTTTGATTTCATTTTTAATAAAAATGCATTACATTCTATACAATAGAAAAGATCCAGTGGTACCATTTCAACAATATTATTCTAAACCAGAGGAAAAGAGACCGCTCACCTGGTACATAAGACTTAGCTGAGGTGCTGGAGCAAAAGAAACTGATTTAAAAGAGCATCCTCACACTCAAATCTTTGTTCTTTTTCTTCAGAGATCTTCTTCAAAAGCATAATGATTTATTACATTCTGTACAATAAAAAAAGATCCAGTGGTACCGTTTCAACAATTATTCTAAAAAATATAACAAAGACAAATTAAATTACTAATTAAGACTGCTAAAAATCAGGTGACAGAGATATCCAAAATTCATGTTCCAGCTGCTCTCCTCTGTGAGGCGCTACAGGTCTATTATGGCCCAGCACACCAATCTTAACAGCTTCTTCCCCAAAGCCAGCTAACTGGCTCAAAGCTGCACTCTGCAACATTCAGGCCTACACCGGATTCAAACCCGGGGCAGAAACCTAATAGAGCCTGCCGGCTTGCTTGCTCAGAGGAGAAATTGAATTTTGACCAACGGGCAGAACCACTTGTCGACCAACCAGTCGTGTCAAACCGAAAGGATCTAAACGTGTGTCTCAATAGAAGAGCAGGGAGACGAAATAAAACCACCCCAATTGTATCAGTTATATTGTATAAACATACCCTAGCCCTGGTCCATGGTGTTAGAAGGAGTTCTCCTTAACGCTGTGGTACTTTCCTTCCCCCTCACACCCGCGGTAGCGCAGGCTGCGCAGCCTCTCGTCTTTTAGTCAAAAATAGAAAATACACTTTCGCTACTCACCAAAAGAAAGACGATTTTATGGAGTTGAAAGCCTACTCTACTTAGTAGGAACACTTTGAGCCCCCCATCTCACGTCTAATATACATTTTTTTGCCAGAAAATAAACTATTTCACCGGAAAGAAACTTTTTGTTTGGTTACTCCACTGTGCCCCCTACAGATCTGATCAATGGAATTTTTCTATTGACCAGATTTTTCCTTCCGGTGAAATATGTTCTTTTCTGGACAATTTTTTAATTTTAGATGTGAGGTGGGGGCTCAGAGTGTTCCCACTAAGTAGAGTAGGCTTTCAACTTCATAAAACAGTCTTTGTTTTGGTGAGTAGCAAAAGTGTATTTTTTATTTTCTACTACAGACGAGAGGCTGTGCAGCCTGTGGTGCGTGCGCAAAGGCTCGAAAGTCCCATAGCATTACGGAGAACTCCTTCTAACGCTATGGACCAGAGCTAAACATACCCCACCACCCAGATTGGGCAAAACACCATTGAATTGACTAAACAAAGTTATTTAGTAGGCTACAGCTTTCACCACCACCACCCTCCACCTCCCGTATCCATCGACACCCACCGCTGTGCCGACTCTAATCAACATGCATTAAACATCCTGTGGAAGGACTGGATGTACTGTACTCTTGGCTCTCAAATGCACTGCCTACTGTTCCTTAACAGTTATTGCACGCTGACTCTGATTTATGTGAAATTCCTAGCCTTATTCGACTGTCCAGCTTAAACATAAACCTCAAAATGAGTGACATTGTCGTTTTATATTCCAATGCTACATGGTTCAGGTCAAATTGAGGTTACTTTTTTTTTTCCCTACATTTTTATCCCACGATTTTGTAACCCATTTTTCACCCAGTGCCAATTGCCTAAGCTTCTAATCCTGGGCGCTACTCTCCCTCCGCCAGCCTGGGGAGAGCCCTGAACTGAGCTTATGCTTCCTTCATTGCATGAGGAGTGGGCAGGCCGCTTCTTATCACCTGACAGGAGGTTACCTTTTAACACCTGCCATGCTGAGGGAAGACTTTTCAGCTTACCCCCCCCCCCGCCAAAAAAAAACAATACAAAAGACAAAAACTATTGCACATCAAGCAGTAGGCTTGAAAACAGAAACAATTGTATGTAAATCTTAACATGTGAGTGTAAACTCATTAAGATATTACCATACTGTCAACACAATCATAGTGAGCTAAACATTGATTTGTCCACATTCCACTGTGTGCAAAAAACACATTCAAGAACCCATGGGTGTCGAAAGTTTAGGAAACATGTACATTTACTTCTGTCAGGGTGTCAGTGGGTTTTATTACGATTCACATGTCTCCTGTTGTCTTGTCTCTCATCTGTCTCTTGCTCGCTCTGCCTTTCGACTGCCCTTTCCACGCCTTTCCCTGTAATAATTGCAAAAAGAAAAGAAAAAAACATATTTAACGTTGTCTGATCAACACTATAATTTACATAACAATCAACAAGCCATTGAAATAACAAAACAACAAACCCTAATTGTAGGGTTAGAGTGATTGCTGATTTAACCAATTAAGACTGGGAACGCATTTGTGTAACCACTTAAACCATTATTTTATACTTTGGCTATATTTAAAAAATAGCAGATCTACAAGCTCATAGCACGACACCTGTCAATAATACCACTATACCAAAATGTCTTGTACTCAAGACACATGGACATCTGATTGAATCTGATGCGCATTTTAAGCAGTTAAGTTGGTATACTTCTTGCCTGTGTTAAATATGGATCAAATCAATCTGGATGAAATCAAGATACATCTAGATACCTGTGCTAGGTTGTGATTGTTAGTGTCATGTATGGGGATGGAGGTACAAGATGGCCCCCGAATCCTCCAGTCTTCTTAAGGCCTCTGCTTCTTGATTGAGGTCATGGTAGGAATCCTGAAACAGAAACGTTTCAGAAAAGTCAGTGTAATTCAGAAACTAAAACAACAAAGAACTGACAGGTCGATGCCATATCTGTTGTTTTTCCACTGTATTTGAACGCAGTCTACGAGCATGCTCCTGTTTTGTCGTTTCTCCCGAGCAGTGGTGGAAAAAGTACTATTTTCTTTTTACTCAAGTAAAAGTATCAATACTGCAATGTAGAAATACTCTGTTACAAGTACAAGTCTGGAATAAAAAATTGACTTGAGTGAAAGTACAAGCATCAAAATGTACTTCAAGTACACAAGTAGAAAGTACTCATATAGCAGAATGTCCCATTTCACAAGTTTTCATATGTATAAAATGTTTAAAAAGGATTTGAAAATAGCAGATCTACAAGCTCACAATGTGTCGCATCGCGACGCATGGTGAGCTTGTAGATCGGCTATTTTAAAATGGCCGAAATGTACATAGGGCTGAAGTGGTTAATGTATGTTTTGTAATAATAATCCAAATCTACAAAGTAACTAGTAATTAAAGTTTTCAAATAATTGTAGTGGAGTAAAAGTGCAATATTCGTCTCTGAGGAGTAGAAGTAAAAGTACTGAAAATTGGAAATACTCCAGTAAAGTAAACGTATCTCAAAATTACAGTACTTGAGTAAATATACTTATAGTTACTTTTCACCACTGCTCCCACCTGCTTTCACCAAGTAGTTTGCCCAACCCTCAATGCTTGTCTGTTGTTGTTGTTGTTGTTGTTTTCTTTTGTTTGTATATCCAACATTGACTGATCTATCGGTTTACCGTTTGATGAACAAGTAAAGTTGCCAGATTGGACAGTTTAACATAATTTACACTTCAATCAGTACACATTGGAACATGGCAAACCAAGTCGCTCACTCAAGGACAAATAAAAGCTTGTTTGAGTGGTTGTATGTTCCCTGTCGCCTGTATATTATTGTCAGATCATCTTACCAGCCAGGATGTCAGAGGAAGGGTGACGCTAATCTAAACAAGAATGCAAGCCAAGGTAAATATCTAATCTATCCAGCATGGAAGAAGACTTTTCCTTTTTGTCATTAAGTCACATTGACAAACCATGCATCCTAAACTGATTCATCTCCAAAACAAAGGGTACACACACAACCGCAAACAAACACACTCATGCATATCGCACGCACACACACACATGCCCTTTATATACGGAATTTAAAGATGGAAGGACAAGCTACATTGACATATTTGTTGTCATTTTATACAACACGCTCTTGTTAAGCATTTGCAAATGAACACAACTTACATATTTCTCACCGAATACAAAGTTATCATTAAATTCTAAACATTAAAAGATTAAGTACACATGGTGGTCTAACATTACAACTGTAAGACAGAGGCGCGCGCACACACACACGCACACGCGCACACACACACACACACACACACACACACACACACACACACACACACACACACACACACACACACACACACACACACACACACACACACACACACACACACACACACACACACACACACACACACACACACACAACGGCCTCTATGAACCAAATGCATTTCCCACAACATGATGTCTTGATGTGCAAGCTTTGTGTTATTTTATTGCACAACAAGCCACCTGTCACATCAAAGAAAAGTCATGTATGACATAAGGGTCAGATACCGTATGTCGACCAACACTCAGGTATGCAATGGTATAAACATTAGAGACAGGCCTGTGCTTTAGAAGGAAACCTATTTTAATGCCTATAGGCTAGTGGTTCTCAAACTTCTTTGTGCCAAGGACCCCCAAATTGATATGTATGTGGCCACGGACCCCCACCTGAAAATATGTTGTGCCAGGGACCCCCATGCCAGAAGCAAAGATCTGTGTAAACATTTTCGCCTTTAAAAAAATAAGATTTAAAGATTTGCACACATTTTCAAGATTTTTCTAAATAAATAGCAGATCTACAAGCTCATAGCGTGGCACCGAGTGCCTCGCTACGAGCTTGTAGATCTACTATTTTTGAATAGCAGACCCCACTTTGAGAACCAATGCCCTATAGGCTAAGTTGCTGGCACATCATACAGTAGGTGAAGAAATTCAACAGCAGCATTTTCCCTTCCATTAGCGATTTTCAGTTGAGTTCCAGTTAAGCAAGGCATTTTGAACCCCTTAGGGATTTAAACGCCTTGTGGTGCTGCTCAGTGGCTAAATAGTGGAACACTAGTGGCTGCATTGGACAGAAGCCATGGGATCATGTGTGCGTGTGTGCGTAACAGCATTAAAGTGCAGCAGAGCTGAACTGCCTGTGGGCCGGATCATCCATAGGCCGTAGGGGGGTGAGTGCCCTGGGGCACCAGCCAATGAGGGCACCACATGATTAAAACAATCTAATAAAAAAAAACATTGAAAATTCGCCTTTTTTGACCATTTGAAGCACCCGTAGGATGGCTTTCAGCACTGAATACTCTGTCTGCGTATCGAAACCAATAACAGTGACTGGGGGGGGCGGGATGTTGAGGACAACTGGTTTGGGATTCGCTTACACGACCGCCTCAACCAATCACAGCGACTGAACGTCTTTTCAATAAACAAGGAGGCGCGCTGGTAACGCCGGTAAAAACAAACATGACACCGGCATACCTACGTAAATACCTGAATTAAACTGTTGTTTCAGCGGAATATGCCTTTACCACCTGGATTTAACTGCAGACACCCGTAGGACAGGACATGTGGATGCCTTTTGCATTTATGGTAAGTTTTCAGTGCTGATCAAAGAGGCTGGCTGACACGTTTATTGAATGTTGTGTTTGCCTCCCTGTGTCGGGAACAGGATAGGTGGGCACTAGGGACATCTAGGCACCTCAATATAAAATTGGCTATTTTGTCCAAAATGTATATATATATATATATATATATATATATATATATATATATATATATATATATATATATATATATATATATATATATATATTTGTAATGGTCTTAAGTAAAGTAAAGTATACATGATTAGAACATGCTTAAACATTCGAGAATTAAGGTCTAATATTTGTACAATTTCTACAAAACCCCAGTCATTTTGGGGCAAGTAATACTTTTGTACTTTTACTCAAGTAACATTTTGAACACAGGGCCTTTTACTAGAGTAACAGAGTATTTGTATATTGTGGTATTGCTACTTTTACCTTAAGTAAAATATCTGAGTACTTCTTCCACCACTGGTAATTAATTAAGTAATTTGAAGTTTGAAGTAGACAGGGGATTAGTACCTTCATAGACTTCATGGTGTCACGTCCATAATAGTGGATGGGATGCTTTTGGTTGTTGGCAACAGGGTATCCAAACCCAGCGATGTGGACAACGTCACAGTAGTTGAGGGCAACAAACACAGCCAGGATACCCGTGGTTGGATGCGCCGGTATCTGGAACAACAACAAAAAAACACAAGCCTTCATAAGAGCATTGACAACCTTGTTGCACACAGACCCTGTTACTGTATGTACTTCCTGGATTTTACTGTGTATATGATGGGAGAGGATGATGATTTAATTTGATTCTGGTTCCGCTGCTCGTTTGGGGAAATCAAGATGGTCAGAGTAAATGCCAGTGGTGGAAGAAGTACTCAGATATGTTATTTAAGTAAAAGTATCAATACTGCAATGTTGTAAAAGTACAGAAGTATTGGTATCAAAATGTACTTAAGGTACCAAAAGTAAAAGTACTAAAATGTTTGAAAATAGCAGATCTGCAAGCTCACAACGCGTCACGATGCGACGCGTTGTGAGCTTGTAGATCTGCTATTTTCAAAAAGCCAAGGTATAATATAGGGCTAAAGTGGTTAATGTATGTTTTATAATGTCATAATTTATATCCGCAAAATAACTAGTAACTAAAGTTTTCAAATAATTGTAGTGGAGTAAAAGTACAATATTTGCCTCTGAGAGGTAGTGGAGTAGAAGTAAAAGTACAGACATTTGGAAATACTCTAGTAAAGTAAAAATAATTCAAAAGTACAGTACTTGAGTACATGTACTTAGTTACACCACTGGTAAGCTAAGCAGAAGACTGACTGTCGCAATGTCTTCACCTACCATAAAAATGTCTGTTATATTTTAATGTCTTATAACCTTTATGGAAACTGTACGAATAAATGATGCAGTACCTCATTTTATTCACTAGATGGTTACACAGATCTAGAGAAACTGACAGGTCTTGTAGCCTCGTATTTTCAAGGCCAGAGCAGTTTCCGCCTGGAGAAATGATTTAAAATCCTGAACACAGATTTATATGTGAATCTATGGGGAACTGACCCAACATTAGCTGGCATAAGTGTTTGAGCAATGAGCTATGTACAATGTCTTAAATAAAAAATACTGCCCCCAGAGCCAATGGGAATGTGTTATCATCTGGCCAAGCTCCATGGGCGCAATATTGCGCTCATGAGCAGCAGGTAGTACTACTTAATACATTTCTCGATAAAAGAATAGGGAGACAACCTCCAACCACTGTAGATGTAGTTAATGATGTATTTAACATACTATACAGATTGGTTAAAATAGCAGTTTATTCATTAACCACTTATGCCCTATGTTATGCTTTAGGTGAACATTTTCACCTAATTGCCAGTTAAAATAAAATAATATAAGACTGCAGCTTTAACTTTAAAGACCAAAATAAATAGGAAAAAGAAGGAAAAAAGGAAAGAAAACTGTGAGCAGCAACTTTAAATGTTTGACTTTGTGGCTGGACCAGAAATGTTAAACTGGCCAGCCTAATTTCCAACAGCATCTATTTAATGTATTATGGGATTCAATGACAACCTCCATCTTTAGGCCACCCAGGTTAATTGTATTCAATGTAATGCTGGTCATCATCTTGTCGAAACAAAAATACTTTCTGTGGTCGGGGGTTGTTGGCATAATTTCATGACACCTCCATTTTTACCATCCAATTCATGTTTGTTGAGTGTAATGAGATGTCAAACTCCTGCCAACGCACTGACCAGTATTTTGTGAGGTGGCTAGTTGTTAAATATAATTCCTTGGCAGCTTTCGTATTTTTTATCGACCACATAATGTTTTGTAAACAAAACAAAAAAATGTTGGTTAGCTACAATACCTGCCAACACATTGACCAGTATTTGTGTGGCACTTAATGTAAATCGCCTCCACATACTGTATGCTGCAGCAAAGACACTCCATTTTGAAAGGTCTGTCTGTATGCAGTTTAAAGATTTCCTTTACAATCTTATTTAACTTGAGTAAAACTAAGCTGCAAAAGACAAAACCTCTCTCCCTCACTAACACTCGCGTACAAACACATACTGTTTCACTCTCCAACAGAGTGGAGTAATCTGCTTTATTTCAAAACAATGCCAGTCAATTGCAATCCAAGGACATTCTTGAATACTGCACTGGAAATAAGGGACCTGATTTCCCCCCATGGACAGAATTTGCCACTTTTTTGAGCTTGATCGAAAATAAGATTAATTATTGGTTAACCCCTTATGACCGGGAACGCATCTGTGTCATTTTTAAGATTTCTTTGGCTATAAAAAATAGCAGATATACAAGCTCGAGCTTATAGATCTACTATTTTTTGAAAAATCATGGAAAATTAGTGCAAATCTTTAAATATATAAATTTTTAAAGCGAACATTTGTAACTCAAATCTTTCCTTCTCGCTTCTGCTTCTTCTACAAATGACTACAATTGAAAAACCTTATGTTGCTACAGTGGTTCTCAAACTGTTTCATGGCCCCCAAAATTATATGTATTTGGCCACGGACCCCCATCTCAAAATGTGTTGTTTCAGGGACCCCCAGAAGCAGAGATTTGAGTTAAAATGTTCACTTCAAAAATATATATATTCAAAGATTTGCACATATTTTCACGATTTTATTTCAACAATAGCAGATCTACAAGTGCAGCGCTATGAGCTTGTAGATCTGCTATTTCTGAATAGCCCAAAGAAATCTAAAAATGACACAGATGCGTTCCCGGTCTTAATGGGTTAAGGTAGTCCCCCCCCCCCCTTTCTTTTCAGTGTAGTGCCTCAGGCTCATATTATGCAGAGCGATTTCCCAATGTTGTTTGCTGATTCACTACGGTACTCTGTCAGTGATTATCCATGTTCACAGAGGCCGGCCGGGGGAAAGGAGAATCGTTTCCACATGAACTGGAGAGGGAACAGGGTCTCGCTTTCCAGCCCTTTCCCAAATGCCACACTGTCCCCTCCCAATAGCCTCATAATTATCTTCCCTCTGTCTCTTGAGCGCTCTCTTTCTTTCTCTCTCCCTCTCACATACACACAAACACCAACAAAACCCCTGTTCCCGAACAAAAAGATTCCACTAAGCTCTCCGCAGGTCCCCAATATATAATATGTATGAGATATATAATAATATATCTCATACATCTTTTTTTCTCCCCATGTAATCAAAAATAAGTCTCCTGTGCTGGATTTTCAATTTCCAGTGGAATTTCTGTTGTTCAATATCAGACTGGTTCAGTACATGCCCCCCAGTGCTCTGACCACAGGGCCAACTCACTGTCTAGTCAGCTGTGTCCAAACATGTGCCACAGCCCACTGAGCATTTTTCGGGCTATTAGACGTCTAAAATGCGTCTAAAATACGTCTAATTGTAGGCTAAAACCGGGTTATAACTGGTCTAAAAGTGCACGTTTTTTCAACGTCTATTCTTAGCCTAGACGTCGATTAGCTGTTTTTTTAAGTGTCTATATAGACCGACATTATATATAGCCGTTAAATTACGTCTAACAGCTAATCAACGTCTAGGCTAAGCCGGTTTTAGGTCTAATTGCCTACTATGGCTCACTGGGAGAGGCCAGGGTTTCATGTCATCACTATGCCAGGCTATTTCCTTAATTTGTTTCAACCCCTGTGGGGTTAATCTAATCAGTGAAATCAGTCAGCATTGTGTTTTACTACATTCAATAGCACATCATTGGACGCCCTCTGTGCACCAATTTTGCACCAATAAATATTGCTAAATTGGCTGCGTGCTCCAGGACTCTTTTTTACTTTTTATTACATTGCTTAGTCCCACCCACACCGGAACCTGCAACTTTCCTACTGAAGCACAGCAACTCCCTCCTCTGTTATGATTGCTTTCGTAATTTGCATCTCAGCAAAGATTTTCAAGATTTATCAACTGAGTGACGTTTGGGTGGGGCAGTAGGGGTACATTTACAGTACGTCTTGGCCAGGCATTTCAAATAATAACATAATTGTCCGTGTTCGCAGGAGGGAAGCCGGCCTCCTCATTTGCATGTGCGTCTGTCTTTATGTAGGCCATTGCTGAGAAGAAAAGACGGAAGTCCTTGTGAGACAAATAATATACTTTACATCAGTGGTGGAAAAAGTACTCAAATATTTTACTTAAGTAAAAGTAGCAATACCAAAATATAAAAATATTCTGTTACAAGCAAAAGGCCTGTGTTCAAAATGTTACTTGAGTAAAAGTACAAAAGTATTGGCATCAAAATATACTTAAAGTACCAAAAGTACAAAAATGTTTGAAAATAGCAGATATACAAGCTCACAACGCGTTGCGTTGTGAGTGTGCAGTGGAGTAAAAGTACAATATTTGCCTCTGGGATGTAATGGAGTATAAATAAAAACATCGGAAATTGGAAATACTCCAGTAAAGTAAATATGCCTCAAAATTGTACTTGTACTCAAGTACAGTATTTGAGTAAATGTACTTAGTTACTTTACACCACTGCTGTATAATATAATGTACTCTGTGCGTCATCCATACCCCCCCATACCCATATTGCTACCAACAAATCTTCAACTGACGGTTTGACTACTCTGTAAAACAGTTGCAAGTGTTCTGAACAGCCTGAACGTCAGGAAAAGAGAGACGAAGCATAAATCGGTTGCTTATGCACTCAACAGCTTTTTTTTGTTGTTGTTGCAGCAGCAGCAACTCGCGAGTGTGTGTGTGTGTGTGTGTGTGTGTGTGTGTGTGTGTGTGTGTGTGTGTGTGTGTGTGTGTGTGTGTGTGTGTGTGTGTGTGTGTGTGTGTGTGTGTGTGTGTGTGTGTGTGTGTACAACGATGGGATACGGCTGACATTCGGTGTGTATTAGCCTCATGTGTTCCCTTTGCACGCCAACCACAACCTCCCAGCTCTGCAGTGGCGGCCCACCGCATAGTTTGGACATTGGCCCGTGTAGCCTTGACGAGAGGGGCAGGAGACGCGCTGCATACTGTCACCACCGAGAGAGAACCAGGCCCAACAAGCTCAAGGGAATCTTTTGTTTAAGGGGACGGGAGAGCTAGGGGCGTGCTGGCATTTTGTTCACTTGTGTTTGAGTGAGCGGGCCAGCGACAAGGGGGTGGAGAGAGAGAGAGAGAGAGAGAGAGAGAGAGAGAGAGAGAGAGAGAGAGAGAGAGAGAGAGAGAGAGAGAGACGCCCGGAGGAGAGACTTTGGGTATTAAAGAATGAAACAGAGAAATAAAACAGATACACCAGATTGAAATGAGAAACAAAAGAGCAGTGGTGTAAAGTACATTTACTTAAGTAGGCCTAATGTACTTAAATACAATTTTGAGGTATTTCTTACTTTACTGGAGTATTTCCAATTTTCAATACTTTTACTTTTACTTTTTACATCTCAGGGGCAAATATTGTACTTTTACTCCACAACATTTATTTGAAAACTTTAGTTACTAGTTACTTTGCAGATTACTTTTGATACTTTAAGTACATTTTGATACCAATACTTTTGTACTTTTACTCAAGTCAATTTTGAGTTCTGGACTTTTACTTGTAACAGAGTACTTCTACATTGCAGTATTGATACTTTTACTTAAGTAAAACATTTGAGTACTTTTTCCACCACTGCAAAAGAGAACATTACATTACAGAACAGTACATAGTACACACTGAAATAAAGCCAGCAGGTTGAAAAGAGATGAGAGAGCCTCGAGGCAAATATACAACAATAAGAAATAGGAAAACAGGAAAACAAACAGGGCAGGGACGCAGAGACGGGGGGGCGGGGGGGGGGGTTTGGACATACTCAATTCCCATGAGGTGAGGGATATCCCCGCGCAACTCTTGGGCTGAAAAAAAAATGAAAAAGAAGAAACCTCCGACATCTACACTTCATGGAGTACATTTTTTGTACCGAATTAACCGAATGAATGTAACAAAAACACCCAAAAAAAGTAACAAACCAGGTAAAAAAAAAACGCAAATGAACGGAACGCGCGCGTACATGCGTCTCCTTCGATTCTAAAATGTTCTCTGCATCCTTGAAACAGGGCATGTAAAGAAGAATATAGAGAATATAAGAGAGGGCAAGGAGGGGTGGGCAGAGGTTGCTGTATGTTTTGGTAAGGAAGACCAACCAAGGGCCAAACGTAAACATGGCTGTGTGCCAACAATGATCTCACTGGACTCTGCCCAGTGCTATTCCAGCAAAAAAAAATAGATCATTTAATTATAGTATATGATTATTGTATTTGTTATTCTTACCAATCAAATAAGTGTGATCAACTATATTTATTTTCTCTTTTCTCTCTTTTTTAATATCACAAAATAACTTTGTCATCATGACATTGAATCAAGGCGTACCAAAAACAGAACGTCTTGCAGCATGAAGGACAGATATTTATGGCCTGTGTCCTCCATTCAGTGGTGGAAAAGGTTCTAAAATGTTTTACTTAAGTAAAAATATTGATACCACAATGTAGAAATACTCTGTTAGGGCGTGGTCCCACCAAAACATGGTTGGCCGCTGTTAAACTCAGGTTTTGCGCGGCTGACAGTTTTTTGCAGCCAGTGCATTCTAAAGAAACGGAGTGACCCACATGTCACTCACTTTCAGGACCCTCCCATGCAACAGCTACAACCAGTTGCTCTATCACAAGCACCATGTCGCTCATAGATATAGAAACCTAGATACCTCATTGGCCTCTGCAGTTCGTTGGAGCGACCTGTATCGCGGACGCCATTTTAGAGGAGGCACGCTGACATTTGATATGACTACTGGCCAATCACAGCGCGTTGACCACTGGCCAATCACAACGTGTCTAATTGACTAGTTGCTGCACGGCTGCCTCTTAAAGGGTTAAGGGCTGGGTTACGAAAAGACCCGCCCCCACCTGCCTCTGATTGGCCTACCGAACATCCCCTTCTGTGACGCATGCGGAAGCTTGCCTCCTCTAAAAGGGCTGCCGTAGAACGCAAAAAGGACACTAGTGCGCATGCTCATAACTCTATGGTGTGTCCAAAAACGACTCAATAATTCTACTTCCGGCAGGTTTCCGGGTGCTTCAAAACGCCACTGAGCACATTCATTAAAATGATAGCTGGGGACGGGGCAATCCGCCCTCTAGTTATATTATACCTCTATGGGGAAAAGCAGCATAGAGCGCATAACGTAAGGACGTGTGCGACACATGGAAAAATGCGCAAGACCATCAAACCACGCGATTCTCATTGAAAAAGCATTAGCAGATTCCGCCCCATTGTTAAAACAGAATTGCGGTGGGACCGCGCCCTTACAAGAGTGGAGTAAAAGTACAATATTTGCCTCTGGGATGTAGTGGAGTAGAAGTAAAGGCATTGGAAATTGGAAATACTCAAGTAAAGTACAAATACCTCAAAATGGTACTTAAGTACAGTACTTAAGTAAATGTCACTTTCCACCACTGCCTCCATTTTGTGCAACGTGTTCTGATCAGCATTCCACCGAGTCCTGTCTTCCACTCTGTCCCTTCATACAGCCCAAACGCCCCCCCCCCCCCGTCTGATCTCTTCTGGCCTTTTGAATCCATGCAGATGGCGTTGTGCTCCTATTGTGCCGGCCCGCTGCTCGCCTGTAGGACTCCACAGCCTTCCCGCTGCTCGCTCGTCTCATGCAGCAGCCAGTTGTGTTTGTGTTACTGTCCAGGAAGGGTAACACCCCCCCCCCCCCCCCCCAGTCCCCCACCCCCTGTCCCTGACATAAAACGGACTTGTGAGAGACAAGAATGAACAGAACCAAAACAAGAGCTGGCTTTGGACCATTACAGAGTCCACCCCCCCCCACCCCCCTGACCTCCCCAGCCACTAAACGCGTTCGAACAAGTCCGCTTGGCAGATGCAATGCCTTGAGCCAATAAAAACATCATTCTACATGAGTAATAGCTTAAATCAAATCGGAGTCTATTTCAAAACCCGAGCACCTTATAGGGGCCAAAAGGGGAGTCGAGGTCCGAACAAAAACATCACGTACAGCAGTGGCACATTACCGAAAAGTGCTGCGTCATGGTTTCTTCATCATTACATAATCAGTTCACTTGATTATAATATAATATCTCATAGTTTAAGTTTAAGTTTTCAAATAAATGTAGTGGAGATAAAAGTATAATATTTGTCTCTGAGATGTAGTGGAGTAGAAGTAAAATTAGTGGAAATTGGAAATACTCAAGTAAAGTACAAATACCTCAACATTATACTTAACACATTGGGTGCCAAAACCGTATATCTACGGTTTTGTAAATAGTCGCGTTGAGTGCCAAAACCGTAGAGCTACGTGAAGAGATTTATTTATTTATTTATTTTTCCACATGGGGCGCTCTAACTCAACTTTGGAATGATTCACAGAGCTTGAAAGAAGGAGAGGACGGAAGTGGATCCATGCCAAAAAAAACGACCTCCCATTCGCACCCATTATAATTCCTTGAGAAAAAGCTTCATAACTCCATTTCTTTTTTAACATGGTGGAAACGAGCCGTTATCGATGGGTGATCAATCTGCAATGGAGGATCGTGTTAGAAATATTATTGTTCCAGTCGTTAGTCGGGACCCTCGACCATCGTGCACGCAGCTTTTGTTTACATCCGCGTCCACGTTGTGGCGTCTACAGGCGTAAACGGTATAAGAATGCCGGCACCAGATGTACCCTGTTTTAATAAACCTCTGGCACCCCGAGTGTTAAGTAAATGTACTTAGATACTTTCCACCACTGGTATGGGGTCAATTCACATGCAAACTGAGAGTTAAAAGTGGATGTTTTTGTTGTCAGTGATAGCAGTGATAATAACTGCCATCTTTCAAAAACTGCAGCTGGCTGAAATATATACAATATGTTGGCTTCCTTTCAAGAGCCAATTATTTCCAATGGGAGTTTCTGAGTGAACATGTCTGGTAATGGGGCTGTATACGTGGTATCAAGAGGAAGCTAATCGTTGTCTGGTTTCGCGGTAATTGGTTCCACAGAGCCCCTCTCTCCCACTTTGGCATCTGAAGAGCAACGCTTCTTAACTTAAAATGATCCTTGGGGAAGAAAGGAAGCAACAATCAAATTAATGTTGAATGAATGAACAGTAGGCTGGATGGATGGATGAATGAAGAGAGGACGAGAGAACACAACGAAGGAAGGACGGAATGCAGGGAGGTAAAACACATTAACGATAACGATCAAACAAAGAAAGAGATTTAACCCATTTAGACCGAGGTAAGTATCTGTGTCATTTTTTGATTTATTTGGCTATTCAAAAATAGCAGATCTACAAGCTCATGGCTTGAAAAATCGTGAAAATGTGTGCAAATCTTTGAATATATATATATATATATTTAAAGCAAACATTTTAACTCAAATCTTTGCTTCTAGGGATTCTACAAATATCAGAAAATGCATTTTCAGTGCTCTCTCCTGATTGGCTTAAATGTTGTCACCTACCTGAAAATGTATTATATTCTGTTTACTAAAGAGCTGGAGAGACCCCTGTGACCGAACAAATGCTCTGAAGCAATGATTATCAGAATATAGTACTTAAAACAAATAAAATTACCAAAAATATCACTTACCCGACCTTTAAGTAAAGTACTTGAGTACATTAGTTACTTTACACCACTGGGTGAATGTGATTAAAAAGTTATTGATCACCTGTTTAGTCTTAGGGTGTAGGGGGATCCGGAGCAGCCTGTCTGCTGTCTGGTGGATGAAGTGAGGGTCCAGTACTCTGATGTTACTGGTCTCACCGAGCCAGATCTGGGGAGGGGGCCTCCAGAAACCTTTCCTCACCTGGCGCGCACACACACACACACACACACACACACACACACACACACACACACACACACACACACACACACACACACACACACACACACACACACACACACACACACACACACACACACACACACACACACACACGTGAAAGATAGATGGGGGGGTAGACAGAGAGGTGAGAAAGGGTGTGAGAAATGTGTGTGAGAGACTTTTTTTTGGTCTGCGCAAAGAATTCATCAGGGCAAATTTAGATGCTGTTGAGCCTCTCTTTACTCCCAGTTCTCTTGGAGAACTGAAAGTCAGTCAAATGTGCAAATTAGAGGGTAATGACCCTGCAACTATCAGCACAAAAAGGCCAGAGGGGCCCCGAGCTAACAGAGCTGGGTGACTTTGGATGTGGAAACTACATTTAACGCTGAAGAGCTTTGACGTCAGTGGAGTTAAACCCTTAAAGAATTTGTCCCTGGATGGCTGACGAGTACCAGAGAGAGCATGTTAAATGGTGTGTCTGTGTGTGTGTGTGTGTGTGTGTGTGTGTGTGTGTGTGTGTGTGCGTGCGTGCGTGCGTGCGTGCGTGCGCGTGTGTGCGTGCGAGAGAGAGAGAGAGAGAGAGAGAGAGAGAGAGAGAGAGAGAGAGAGAGAGAGAGAGAGAGAGAGAGAGAGAGAATTATATAAATCGGGGGTGTTGGGTTTTTGCACAGGGGGTCTTCAACGTATTCAGCCCAAGGACCCCCTCGCTGAAAGAGAGATGAAGCAGGGACCCCCACTACATACTGTGTAAAATTGTATTTTCATGGATTTCATAGACCAACGCCAAACCTCTTGGCCAAAAATAGCAGATCTACAAGTTGTGAGCTTGTAGATCTGTTATTTTGGCCTATAAGTTCTCTTCAGAATAGGGATAACAAGTCGTTAATGTAAAAACAAATCCTTGTGACAAGGTCCAATCAAACAAATTATTTGGCGGCCCCCCTGTAGTAACTCTGAGGACCCCCTAGGGGTCCCGGACCCCCTGTTTAAGAGCCCTGATATAAATAAATCAGTTATATAAATGAAAAGAAGCTCAAAGAGTATGTATGCATAATGTAACTACATAAGATAATGCACGTGTGAAGTGGAGTGTGCATGCACTCTCACACATATGTAGTACCCTCTTCTCATCGTAGAGGATCTCTTTGAGCCAGCGTAGGTCTTGCTGTTTGAAAGGCACCAGCACCATGAGCGTGCTGGGGTGGTTGTGTAGGGAAGGGTTGTAGGATGCTGACTCGGGGTAGAACAGCCTCATGGTGGTCTTGTTGCCCACGTCGTCCTCAAAGCCCCTCACCGGGGCATCATTCAGCCTAGACATAATGGATAGGAGACACTTGTCAGACTTCATTTTTTAACTCATTAACCCAGAGGTCTTCAACAGGGGGTCCGCGACCCCTAGGGGGTCCACGGAGGTACTGCATGGGTCCGCGAAATGTTTTAAACGTTTAAAACGTTTCTTTTTTTTTTTATGTCAATTTGTCTTTAAACATAACCTGACATATTTGAATAGCTTAGTATTGAATTCGCAATAACATGGTATGTTTATACATATTTTGTAGCGACAGGCTTGTAGAAGGGGGTGCCTGCTCCATCACCCCATCAGTTTGGGGGTCCTTGGCCTAAAAAGGTTGAAGACCCCTGCTTTAAGACCTGAGCACCCGATTCTACAAAATGTCTTCTAAATCCGAATTATTTTTTTTTAAACGTATGTTGCTATATCAGTGGTTCTCAAACTTCTTTGTGTCAAGGACCCCCAAAATTATATGTATTTGGCCACGGACCTCCATCTCAAACAAACTAGTTCCAGGGACCCCCAGAATCAAAGGTTTGAGTCAAAAATGTTGTTTAAAAAAATATATGTATTCAAAGATTTGCACAAATTTTCAAGATTTTTCAAAAATAGCAGATCTACAAGCTAGCCAAATAAATCTAAAATGACACACATGCTTCCCCGGTCTTAATGGGTTAAGGCCTATTTGCTGTGACATGTTGGGGCATCGGTTTGTTATGGCAATTTCCAGGCCGGGTTTGCCAACCCAGGGCTGTTTCAGTTTGTTGGATGCAGCCAATCAGGACATGAGGAAGCTGCGGGGGGAACTGAGTTTGTACGACAGACTATTTACATTTGTAGCATTTTAATTCCTTGGATCATGATGAAACTCACGCAGTAATTTATCTTATTTTAAAAGCAATGTGGTCCAATGAATAGAAGCGTTTTCTACATTCTCACACAGACACAGTCATATGCGTGCACATGAGACGCACGCACGCACGCACGCACGCACGCACGCACGCACGCACGCACGCACGCACGCGCGCGCGCGCGCGCGCGCGCGCGCGCGCACGCACGCACGCACACACACACACACACACACACACACACACACACACACACACACACACACACACACACACACACACACACACACACACACACACACACACACGAGGAGGAGGAGGAGGAGGAGGGTGATGATGGGGGTTAAAGAACATTGTGACCAAGCCAAACTAACAGGCTGTTGGAAAAGAGGCTTACAAAAGCTCTAAATGCATGTGTTCATTCAAAGGCTATAAATCTGATTTGCAATGCTTTTGTCCCTAAATCCCCCACTGCTCCTTTATATAAAAAAAAGTCTAACTTGACCTAACAGTTGCTGGGATGAAGGCTTTGTATCAGGGTCAGATCGGCATGCATGCAGCCTAATAATGTTTTTCATTGCTTTGCAGGACATTTAATGTGGTTAATTGACTTTGCATGGCAAGGCACTCTTAACACACCTGCCGGCAGATGACTTTTTTTAGTTTTACTCCCTCAGAAAATCTTCCAAAAACACAGAGAGTATGTCTTTGGAATACATCTTGTTGACAGTATCCTGGCAGTACTTGCATTGCAGTTAGCGTTAGAATCAGTATCGCATACAACATTCTGTTAACAGGCTCACAAATCCAAAGTTATGGTTGACATTAACAACAATGCCAAAAAAATACTACAATATCACATATTGAGAAAAAAAAAAGCAGATTATTAACCTTCACAAAAGAGCAATACATCCTGACTTCCAAGACTCTTGAGATGTATTATCCATTGTAGGTGACCTTTTGTTTTTCTGAAGACATGTTGAAGTACAGTGGTAGCTGGGTGTATTTTAGGCAGGTCAGTTTAATCATTCAGAGGGAAATATTTTGGCAGTAATGGTCCTTCCAGCGCTTAATTCACCCCAAAATATATTTATTTGAACTATCGTTTGTGTCACGCTTACATTCACACAGAACGTGAATATTACACGCCCGAAGACACCGCTTTGCTTGTGACCGCATGTCCAGTAGCTCCGTTTGTAGTTGTTCCACACAGTTCACCAACCCCGTCACCACACCATCTGCCCCTGTTTTCCAATCTTTCATTTCTGATATGTGCATTTGTGCCTCATGTGCAGCAGCCATCAACGTCGCCATCTCTTCATCGTGTCTTTGAATCTGGTGGTCTATCTCCCTGCGAAAACTTGTGATTTCCTCCTTCATTTCCTTTTTCACTTCTTCTTTAAACGACGTCAGCTCGTCAGATTTTAGTTCTTTAGTGATATTAGCGAGTCCTGTACGCAGTAAATTTCCACGAGGTTTTTGTCCATTATTTGACCCGTTAATTCTTTCCTTTCTTCTTTGTTACTTTATTTTTCTGCTGTATGTCTTTGAGTGTTCCGTTAATTCTTTCCTTTCTTCTTTGTTACTTTATTTTTCTGCTGTATGTCTTTGAGTGTTCCTACGGCTTCATCTGTGTCTCCTAAACATTTATTTTCATTCCTTTTCCACTTTGGTTCTGTTTTTGTCAAGTTATTATGACCAACTGTAGAGAGCTAACTACTTAAGCTGCACCTCTCTCCGCCATCTTACCTGAAGTCTCTACAGTTTTCTATCTTATATCATCACAAAGCTCAAATCCAAGGGATTAATAGCAAAGGTGATGAGTCATTGTGGCAGCTGTTCAAAGGACGAATGTTCTGAGGAGTGGATTACAGCACATTGTACGAATGCTAAAGAGAGGTTAAAATGACTATGCTGTTTTGAGTTTGCTATCACTTTGGCAACATGATGAAACAAATTGAGTGTGAAATGAAGCTATTTCCCCAGCTTACCGGATGACCATGTCGTATTTGTTGATTACACTCCCCAAGGAGCTGTTTTTAATGGCAAAGCCGTTTCCTATGACTACACAGGTTCTGCAGTCGAGGCTGTGGAGAAACACACACACACACACACGCACACACGCACACACACACACACACACACACACACACACACACACACACACACACACACACACACACACACACACACACACACACACACACACACACACACACACACACACACACACACACACACGTGTTAAAAACTGACCTTTCACAAAACACATTCTCAGCTACTGTATGCTTTTATTATCTGGAAAGTAAACCAGACAAAGCACAAAGGCTGGGAGAACAAGCCGTGCAAACTGTGGAATAAACTCGATCCCCCTTTGCAGTCAGAACTCTAGACTCCCCATTTTCCACTGCTGTCTGAAAACTTACCTTTTCAGACTCTACCTCCTCCAGCACTCCTCTTTCCTTGATATCTGAATTTCCCCTCGGGGATCAATAAAGTATCTATCTATCTATCTATTGTATCCCTTCTTTTTGTTCTATTGTAGTTATACTGTGCACATATCCGGCTGAAGGAGTGGAGACAATGTTGTGCACCCTGTCCGTCCGTGTGTGTGTGTGTGTGTGTGTGTGTGTGTGTGTGTGTGTGTGTGTGTGTGTGTGTGTGTGTGTGTGTGTGTGTGTGTGTGTGTGTGTGTGTGTGTGTGTGTGTGTGTGTGTGTGTGTGACCAGCTAATCTCCGGCACCATTGGACCGACTGCAGCGAAACTGTGCACACACACTCCATGGATACCAGAGCAGAGCCTCTGCCCCGAATTCTTCAGATCGGCCTGTTATAGCGCCACCAAGAGGCAGATTTTTGCAAAACACATTTTTGGATATTACTCCATTTCATTACATTACGGTCATTTATCCAAAGCGACTTACAATAAGTGCATTCAACATACTGTAGGTAGGGAACGAAACTACTAATCACCAGAAGAATCAAGTGCATTCTCCTCTAAAACAAGCAACTAAGAGTATACCTAGCGCTAAAGTAAAAGTGCAATATATCAGCTACCTACTTTCATAAACAACTCCTGCGGATTTTGTCCAAACGTCACGCAAATCGGTACACAGTATCTCTATAGTCATTAAACAAAATAGGTCTTTCAGATTCTTCATAATCCATCCTGATTGGCTAGGATTGGCTTCTTAAGGTTTGCAGGAGTGCTCCGTTTTGAACAAAATGCGTCAAATAATGAAGAAGGAAGAATTGCCATTTGAAAATGTTCAAATCAGCCTCATGGTGGCGCTATAACAGGCCGATCCGTGTTTGTACCTATAACTGCACCGATCATGAATTTTCATATTCCATCCTGATTGGCTAAGATTGACATCTAAAGTTTGCAGGAGTAGCCCGTTTTGAACAAAATGCCTCAAATCATGAACGCAGCATCCGATTGCCATGAAACTTTGCACACACATTCGCACTACTCTGAGGAACAAATGCCACCCTTTTAACATTGCCCTATTACAGCGCCACCAGGAGGACGTTTTTTGCAAAACATTTTTTTTAATATTACTCCTACATATTTTTTTCCCAAACATCATGTGAACCGGTACACATTATCTCTATAGTCATGTGATAATGATGGATCTGTCCGATTCTCCATATTCCATCAACATTGCTGGCCCACAATAACCTACAGAGGAGGCTCCGAGGAGCACTTTCTCTAGTTTAGATTTGTTTTGCTTGACCACACATGTTGAGAATATTATTTAGAAGCATGTTTAGACAGATGCTAGGTTGGATGTTTACCTGGTATCCCAGTTTCTTTGAAGCACTACAGTGTTCTCTCTACTTGTCTATTTATCCTGTCCTTTGTTGATTAGGGTTCATGTCATTTAGTCTGATTCACACTTTGAAGTTGCTCTGGATAAGAGCATGTCTAAATTGTGAGAAAGCCAGTTCCATTCGGTGCGAGACAGACCGGCTCACACCCTTTTCTAATGTTTCCTCCTAAAAGCATATCTCTGTATATCGGAAGTGCTGACAATGCCTACTTCCTTTTTGTCTTTGCGGTCATGTAAAAAAGAAAGTCCTAATGTAAATCTACGTCATTTGTCGAAGCCTATCTAGCTTGCGTTGTCAAATACCCTTACGGTTTAATAGCAGATAACAGCTTCCTGTTCGTGGCTTTTACAAGGCTGTATAGTATACGGTATTTACTGTATTTGTATGCTGGTAAATGCTTACTGACTTGTGTTTATCCTGTTCGAGTTCTTCTGTGTTAAATTGCCTTTGATTGCATTTGTGATAAAGCAATTTCCCTACTGGCATTAATAAACTACTACTACTGCTACTGCTACTACTGCTACTACTACATTAACTTTAGTTTTCATGCTGTGAAGCCGACACATACTGCAGTCTACATGCAACCCTACCTCCGCAGAGACACAGGGATCAGCGAATTACACAAAAGATAAAACAATTGAATATAGCTGTCAATATAGCTGTATGGCAGCAATGGAACGGGTTCCACCGAATGTCAAGGAATGGATCCTGGAAAACCAAGTTGTTTGATAGTTATTTGATATGGCATGGACCCGTATGGTTAGATGTCACCTCTCTAGTCTATGGGCAAAAGTTGAAAAGGCAGCATTTTCTTATCATTTTCTCAAGAGATGACCAATCTCTTCATGTCATTTGGACGTTCATGAGAACCATGAGATGCTGGGTCTGAGCCTTAGAATTCTGTCAGCTAACATGTGGCCTGGATTATTTATTAGTGTGCCGAAATGGACAAAATGTTACAAATGTATGGATGAGTTATTGGACAGAATACAGGAGAATAATAATACGAATTCCAGCAAATACGTTAAAATATCACTCTAGCAGGGCTTGGTATGAGGGAACAGACAACAGCAGGATTTCCTTCAAAGTTCACTTATATTTCCAGTGCATCAACAGAAGCTTACATAATCTCCTTGCCCTGCCTTAGATAATAGAAGCCACACAAAAATAACACGTTAGTATAGTGTACACATACTCACTTTTCGATGGTGGCAGGCATTTTAGAATTGGCAATAATAGCTAGAACCTTCAGTAGCAGCAGTTCTGGGGGGGAAGCAAGAGAAAGAACATTTTACCGTTTTAGAGAGCTGCGACTGTTTTGGAAACTTTGGAGCTGTAATTAAGAGTTCAAAGTCACACAAACTTTAACACCTATCAGATGCTCCAACAATGAGTAATTGCATTGCTGTAAAGTAAACATTGCTTTATAAAGCTTCATTAAAACCAAACAAATAGCTAGCAATCAGAAAAAGTCTAAAAATCACAATATAAAAAAGAACACAATAAATGGCCTTGTAGTTTGTTGTGTCTTTAGAATGTTTCATGTTAAATCTCACACTTCCCTAATTGTACATCCTGTTGAAGTGCTAAATAACCACTCTGGGTTTAAGTGAAAAGCACAGCAAGAGCATAATAACCAATTATTACTGTACTTCACCTCTCAGCAGCAGTCTAAACTGTGTAAATAGCATTAGGGTTAACCCACTTAGACCTGAGACTATTCTAAAAACGCCTTGTAAAAGCTAAGGCACCTTGTCAACATTCACAAAAAACATAAATAATCTCAGCCTCTGTAGCAGATAGAAACATGAACAGTATTATAACAACAGTCAACAGCTGCACGGAATGAAATGAACGGAAAGGTGGCCAATGGTCCCTAGATTGCCTGATTACATTTAGGGGGTAACTGACCATTGGTCAAAGGTCACAGAAAATCCTGATCATAGCCCCTTTGACTTCAATTACAGAATTACAGTTTCAAAACGTATGAAACATATTTGTGGGTATATTTTTTTACGGGCAGTGTGCACAAGAAATATGCAGCTTATCAGTCCAGCTATTTGCAAGATTAGCTCTATTAGCTCTGCACGCACGCACACACACACACACACACACACACACACACACACACACACACACACACACACACACACACACACACACACACACACACACACACACACACACACACACACACACACACACACACACACACACACACAGAGTAATGACAACAGAAGCAGGAGGATTGTTTCCTCAGGTGGATACATGGTCAGGCTAATGTTGATGGTTCCTGTTTCCTGTGCAGAGGCTGAGAACACCATGTTGTTGTCGACTGCCCCTGACCGCCTCCCCCCCCCCCCATATAGAAGTGAAACCTATGCCCTTTCTCACACGCCATCTTATACATGGCTAGACTCATGCAGTGTCAAATGGGGTGATTTTGTGGTGTACTGTATGACACCACATTATTTTCGGCCATTAGGCATGACTGATATGTCTTGTTTTCCTTCTTTCTTTATCTTAACCCATTAAGACCGGGAAAGCATAGTCGTTTTAGATTTTAACCACTTTATCTTACACTTTGGATATTCAAAAGTAGCAGATATAGAAGCTCATCACGCGGCTATACATGTATGAGCTTGTCAATCTGCTATTTTTTTGAAAAATCATGAAAACTTGTGCAAATCTTTAAAAAAAAATAAAGCAAACATTTGTAACTCATATCTTTGCTTCTGGGGATTCTACAAATGTCTTCTAAATCCTAAGAGTTTTTTGAAAAAAACGCATGTTGCTATAATCAGTGGTTCTCAAACTGTTTCATGTCAAGGACCCCAATCTAAAAATATGTTGTTACAGGGACCCCCAGAAGCAAAGATTTGAGTAAAAAATGTTCGCTTAAAACATTTTTTGCACAAATTAATGTTCATGATTTTTCTAAAATAGCAGATCTACTGTATGAGCTTGTAGATCTGCTATTTTTGAATAGCCAAAGTATAACATAATGTTTAAAGTGGTTACACAGATGTGTTCCCGGTCTTAATGGGTAATAAAAAGAAAAAGAAACGTTGAGTTTCTGATAACAGTAGTGAATTATACTTTATACTTGAATCTGTTTTATTGATACACAACAGAAGCGGGATAGATGCCTGAAAGGTTTAGTGGTCTGTGTGGTCTGCGGCCACCACTGTAAGTACAGTAAGCCATGCATAAAGACAATAGGATAAAGCTAAGTGGACGTACCACTGCCCTTAATGCCGTAGGGTAATGCCAGCTTTGACAGATGCTCTCGCCAGAAGAAATCCTCCAGCTTGAGGAAAAGCTTTGTCTGTCGGCTAATGCTGCATGGGAAATGGAAGAAGAGGGAATGACAACATACTGTAGTCCTGTACAAAGAATGTGTATGTCTGTATGTATCATATTAATGCAGTGGTGTAAAGTAAAACATAATAGCCGATCTACAAGCTCACAATGCGTGTTGTGAGCTTGTAGATCTGCTATTTTTTTTAAAATGTAGTACTTTTACTTTTGGTACTTTAAGTACATTTTGATACCAATACTTTTGTACTTTTACTCAAGTAAATGTTTTATTCCGGACTTATACTTGTACTTCTACATTGCAGCATTGATACTTTTACTTAAGTAAAACATTTGAGTACTTTTCCCACCACTGTACCTATTAATGTATGTGGCAGTCAGGGAGAAACATATGCATTCATTTGAATGAGGAAATGGACCGCCGCATCAAACACAGAACAATGGACAATACAATGTGTGCTGCCATCCTGGGTTTTGCCAAATGTCTATAATAGTGTTCTGTGGAAAGCTGTTGCAAAATCTTCACTGAATTGCATACAGTGCATCCATCCTAATTGTTAAATGCATTAATGGGCAGGTGTGTGTAAACCTGTGTTCAGTTATTTATATTATTTCCCAATACAGTATAGTGTATAGTCTAACTTATTTGCCTGATGTCATTCAACAACAATTCCCCTAATTCAAATGAATGCTTTTCACTGCTAAAGAGGAGGGTAAAAAATAATAACAATAATCATTCACAGACAGACCCTGGGGAGTGTCATGGCATGTAGTACTGTAATAAAATGTATTTCTTGTGTGTTTGGTAGTTGGGCATTTAGCATGCCAGCTGCCCTACTGTTTCACACTCCGGCTGTTTACGACCTACTCTTGTTTGACAGCAAATCTTTCAGATCATGCCTAATTTATAATCAACTGAAAAAGCCGTAGCAAAACAGTCACGCGTAGAGGTATAAATTAGCCCTTAGCGTCCTGCTCCGGCTAGCTCTCTGCAATTGATCAGGCTACGTCTTTGCGGGGGCACGTGGCCTGATTAGGGCGATGTCATTGTGAAGATTTTGACAGCAAATTTTGATTTAGTTTTAGTCATAGTCTTTTGAATAAAATTCCATTTAGTTTTAGTCATATTTTAGTCATCTGAAATGTTATAGATTTGGTCTAGTTTTTAGGCACCGACGGGGGCCGCCATGTTTGCTGTTGGGGGGGGATTTAGTCGACTAAAATGTATTTTGGCGGTGCCTTGATGCTGAAAATAGCAGATCTACAAGCTCACAACGTGTCGCAGCGCGTAGTTCTACTGGATCTCTTCCTAGTCCCTCACTAACATTATAGTCTAGTTTTTATTTGTTGACGAAATTGTCAACATATTTAGTCTTAGTATTTAGTTTTAGTCAACGTAGCTTTCGTAGCTTTATCAGTAAAAAAAGGTAGTCGACGAACATTTTTTGTCATAGTTTTAGTCGACGAAATCAAATGAAGACCTCGATCCTGGCACTAATGAATTCGTCTATCTCTTTAAAAAATGTATTTAATTTTCTTTGTTGAAAAGCTCTAACAGACTGCTGCTCAAGTTAACCCTCTCTCTCGCTCGACAATTTAAAATCCAATGGCCGTTCCAGAGCAGTACTTTAATGGAGATTGAATTATAGAATTCTTTCCTTTCATTATAAAAAAAGTGTGTTCTTTCTCGCAGAAATATGCTGACTTCTGCTTATGACTGGGTGAGAGCAGCCCTGAATTTCCAAGGAGGCTGGCACCTCGGATTCCAGTAAAAATGTTGGCATAGCGTCGTCCCTCTCGACAAGCCATCCCCTCCCCTTCAGGTCTTAAAACACGCAGACATGCCATTACTCACTTAAAGTTGAGGCTCTCCCACTTTTTCTCAGTTAGCCAGCCACCGCACAGCGACTTGCTGCTATTTGGAGACTTACTGGTGCCTCCATAGCTGAAAGACAGGCACATGGAACACAGAGGTTCATAAAAGCTGGCACGCCGGCACCTCTGCTGACTTCCTATATAAAGCACACTGTGCCAGTAACACTCAGTGCCAATATGGACATGTTTTAGCAGGGCCCAAATTGACCACCATTTAAGCCACTCCTGCCTCAGGGTGATTGTAATGCACAAGCTTAATGGTTAGTGGGCTGTCAATGTCTGGTGACTCAGCAGATTGGCAAATATGTGTAGATGTCTAGCAGACAATCTCAGACAGACAGACAGACAGACAGACAGACAGACAGACAGACAGACAGACAGACAGACAGACAGACTGATCAAATAAAGAAAGACAGAAAAGGAAGAAAGAAAGAAAGAATGAAAAGAAAGAAAGAAAGAAAGAAAGAAAAATCTACGGACTCTAAAGCGTCGGTTCTCAAAGTGGGGTCCGGGGACCCCAGGGGTGCTAGGAAATGTGTTCATATAGCATCACAATAATTCTAACCACTTTAACCTTTTAATCTTTGGCTATTCAAAAATAACAGATATACAAGCTCATAGCGCGGCACCGATGAGCTTGTATATCTGTTATTTTAGAAAAATCGTGAGAATTTGTGCAAATCTTTGAATATAATAATTTTGTAACTCAAATCTTTGCTTCTGGGGGTCCCTGGAACAAAATATTTTAACATGGGGGTCCGCGGCCAAATACATATCATTTTGAGGGTTCTTGACCTGAAAAATGAAAGACAGAAAAGAAAGAAAGAAAGAAAGAAAGAAAGAAAGAAAAACAGCAAAGAAAGAAAGAAAGAAAATTGCTAGCTGCTAGCTAGTGATATTCACCTCTGAAGGAAGGGGTGGGAGCAGTAATAGGCGACAAAGGTGACCAAGAACAGGGTGACGAGGAGCAGCCTAAGGCACCATGCTGAGGAAACACAAGAAATGGTTGGATGTCAAAATTGTCACATTTGATGTGTCGAGTGGTGTCCCTGTTTTGTGAATGGCTATAAGCTTCACAATGTTGTAAAAATCTTGCATTAGCATTATTATTATTATACTAAAATGCTGAAATTATCCATTCTACCAGTTCACAACGCGTCCCATGGCGACGCGTTGTGAGCTTGTAGATCGTCTATTTCCGCAATTCATCATACTAGACTAAGGGGAAAAACCAAGGCACCAAGGCATACTAGACCATTGGTTCTCAAAGTGGGGTCCGGGGACCCCCAGGGGTCCTTTGGGGGGAGACCTAAAGTCATACCTTTTCATTATCCAAAAAGGCATTGTGATGTTGTGTCCTACTGTTAAAGTGCCATTCACACTGAGCACTATAACTATATTGTCCCCCGTTGTATTTATTATATATTATATATAGCTTCAGACGCACCTCCTCAGGAGACTTTTGAATAACGAATTACATTGGACAAACCAGATGTATTGTTTTGGTGCAGTGGTGGAAAAAGTACTATTTTGTTTTAATTAAGTAAACATATCAATACTTCAATGTAGACATTCTCTGTTACAAGTTTAAGTCTGGAGTTCAAAATGTGCTTGAGTAAAAGTACAAAAGTATTGGTGTCAAAATGTACTTAAAGCAGTCGCGTAACGAGGCAACAGTATGCCCCCACGCGAGGCAGTAACAGCGGGCCCTCATGAACGCGAATGCACGTGCGCGAAGCGTGCGCGCACGCGCGAAGCGTGCGCGCTGTGTGTGTGTGTGTGCTCAGACGCACCTCCTCAGGAGACTTTTGAATAACGAATTACATTGGACAAACCAGATGTATTGTTTTGGTGCAGTGGTGGAAAAAGTACTATTTTGTTTTAATTAAGTAAACGTATCAATACTTCAATGTAGACACCCTAACCCTAGATAAGAACTTCAGAATTCTCCATGGCGCTCAACCGAACGCTTGTTTGCATGCAGACTTAGATGTGGAGCGAATTGCCTTCGTGACATATCAGGTCGTATTGTTTTAATATCATTAATTTGCTGTTCTTTTATTCACATATTATAGAGGGAATCGCCCTTGTTTGTCAATAAAGATGCCTTGCGCATGTGAACGGTAATTTCTGTGTATGTCGTCTATAAACTGGACTTTAGGGTTTTATTGAACCAAGAGTGACAGCTGTGCCACGGCACATCAGCAGTTACTTGGAAGTCTGATGTCAACAACTTCCACAGAAATGGGAGTTAGAATTTCAAGGGAAACTGTACCAGTTTACCTGGTTGAGTCATCATTAGTAGGAAATGTGCCCATATCAATCCCATGTGCTTGCTCATACATATGTTGCAATGAATCAGTCGACATGAGTTTAATATGGAAGGTTAAGAGAACAGAACAGCATATCTCAGTTAAATCGGTCACAATGACCTTGTTGACATTTGTGAAACCACACCTGAAGCACCTCAGTGATTAGCAACCATCAGGGGATCAATCACACTGAAGACAAACACTCTGTGACCAGTTGAAAAGGTAAAATAATAGCCTAATCCTGGCACAGGGATCAACAAGCTTGAAATAAGCCTGACACTGAATGAGTTAAATTAAGGCCTTAACAGTCATAATTTAATTTCAAGCTTTTTTCCCCACACCACGCCCATAGCCCCCCTCCCAACACAACAGTGGTCCCCAGGTTGATTCTCAGTCAGGGTGGTGGTCCCTGGTTCATAATCAGTTGAAAACCCATGCTTTACACCACTGTTTTAGTGTAATAGCACAAGTGCAAATGTTCAACACCTGTCACCTACTGGTGATAAATTGTTCATTGATACTTTGACTACAGATATTTATCTGTCATTATTACACGGCTTGGTTGAATGCTTGATTCTGATTGGTCAATCGCTGAATTCAGCGGTGTGCTATATCTTGATAATGACCGATGAGATCAATAATAGACCGCTGTCTAATCAAAGACTAAGAGCACCTGCTCATATCAACCTGCGCTGCTTGATGTTATGCTGTATCCAACATGACAGCCATGTAAACACACGCACAATGTCATTTACAACTAAACGTTGCTCTCAAGAATGTTTTGAAAACATTTGAAGCGAGAAATAGACAAGGCAGTAACCAAATATTCATTCTACTTGATCCACTACACTTCCTTGTTTTCCGAGTCGACCGCGTCCGCCCAGCGCAACACTTATGGAATACTTCCATTGCCGTAAGCAAGGAAATACTTCATTTTGTTGTTACTTTTGGGTCAATGTATCTATTTATGTATTAAGTAGCCGTGTAATAAGCGGTATAATGTACAGGTAACTGGTCATTATTCAAAAATAAATCCAGACAGGGTGATTATCCACCGACGCAAACCGTACATTATCCCTTGCATAGCTCACACAACATTTCGATGCAGAGGCCCAGACTATATATCCTTACATCTCCTATTTTGTGTTTTGCATCTTATTTCTCCTTCCTGTGCTTTACTATCTTTTTATTATTATATTTGATATATATGTCCTGTGTTTACTTTCCTACTGCTGTGCTGCCATGACAACTGAACTCCCCTCGCTAGATCAATAAGGTTTATCTATTCAATTATCTTTCTTGACTTTGTACCAACGTCAGAGAACTCATGCCAAACACAAAAGTTTAACTGAGCCTTCCTTCCAGGACAGCCAAAGATGCAAAACATGCAAACCGACTGACAATCCAAATATCACAGAAGACGCAAATTTGTATGTTAATTAAAACAAAACATGTTAATACAAAAGTAAGGACTGCAAGACACCACAGTCCATGTTTTAGTCCAGGTGAAGAAGAGAAAACATTCTAAGCAGGGACAGGCCCTGAAATGTGTCTGTGTCGGTTGGAAAGCTCACATCCAAAATGGTTACTTTTCAGGATTCAAATTTAAAAATAGCAAAAATAGCAGATCTGAGCCTGGGTCTCTGGCGTAGCGGTCCAGGCACCTATAGGCTACAATGTAGCCTGACAGCGTGTCGCAGGTTCGCGTCCCGATCCCGCCGGCCTTTGCTGCGTGTCACTCCCCATCTCTCTCTCCCCATTGCCTGTCAGCCTACTGTCTTATCAATAAAGGCATGAAAGCCCAATAGTAAATCCCCCAAAAAGAAAAAAGAAAGAAAATGCAGATCTGCAAGCTCAAAACGCGGCGCAAGGCATCGCGTTTTGAGCTTACATATATACCTGCTATTTTTGATTCTTTTGAGTGACACTGTAGTAGTGCATGTGATCAAGTAAGGGTTTTCAACTGATGATGAACCAGGGACCGCCAACCTGACTAAGAATCAACCTGGGGACACTGTTGTGTTGGGAGGGGGGATATGGGAGTGGTGTGGAGGGAAAAAGCTTGAAATTAAATAATAGACTGTTAATGGCTTGATTTAAATTGTTGCACGATACAATACTATGCGCAACGGATTAAATCTTGCCCTTAACGATCATTATTTAACTGAAATGTGCTAGTGGTCTGGACTCCAGAGCTCAAAAATTGTCGAGAACCACTGATCTATTCCTATCCCACGGTTACCCAAATTCCGTTCTCTTAATCCATTCACTCCGGGAACGCATCTGTGTCATTTTAGGCTATTCAAAAATAGCAGATCTACAAGCTCATAGGTCAATGGTGCAATTTTCTTTTCCAATTTTGAAACTCGGTGCCACACTATGAGCTTGTAGATCTGCTATTTTTTTGAAAAATCTTTGTAACATTTGTGCAAATCTTTGAATATATATTTTTTTAAAGCGAACATTTGTAACTCAAATCTTTGCTTCTGGAGGTTCCTGGAACAAAATATTTTACAGATGTCCGCTTTAAAAAATATATATTCAAGGATTTGAGATCTACTATTTTTGAATAGCCAAAGATATCTAAAATGACAGAGGTGCGTTCCCGGTCTTAATGTCTGAGGCGTGTCTCCATGCTCTATTCTTTTACTCTGTCTCCTCTGTTTCATGTCTTTCCATTTAAAAAAAAAAGATTTTTACCACATAATAAAGAATAAATAAAATAAAAACAATATGGGCCTATCCCATATCATGTGTAAATAATTAACTTATTACCTACTATAACTAGTTACCATACGATACATTTCTATGAAGCAATTGTTCATTATTAGATTATCGTTAAAAAAAAATGGTTACAATTTAAGTATTTAGAATGTCATGGTCATTGTAAAAAGTTAAATAAAATAAAAACTCTGCAAAAGACTTCAGGAGGTTGAAATATCTGCAATGAGTATTATTATAATAATAATAATAATAATAATTCTGCTTACCCGTTGTTTTTTTCCTTAAGCTGGCATACACAGCATATTTGTGCTGCAGCCAATTAGTTAAAGTCAGCTGTAATACATGATTTATACTTGCAAGTTGTATAAATCATGTATCAGTTTTACTATAATAGTACAGTATAATATCTACAAGCTCACAACACGTCGCATCATGACAGCTTGTAGGAGTATAAATTAAGCATGACAGGTTATTATTATACACTGCTGTGACATCACTATATAGAGTATATACCTCATCCTTTTCTCTACTTCACTTACCTACATGTCGACATTGATGTGCACGTCTGACAAAAGGCTGCAAGTAACACCGACGTTGCGCCATGTGAATGCAACTGTCTCTCCCTCTTCCTGTCTTGCTCTCTGTTACACTCCCTCAATCATCTGGTGGCTTTCTTTACTTTATAACCTTACTTTATAAGTTTGCCTTAGCCGCTTACCGATGACATTAAACATCAAGATGTGTGTATTTTACACGCATACACACATAGACTATAGACACATGCTCACACACTCTCTCACACACGTACGCGCGCGCGCGTACACACACACACACACACACACACACACACACACACACACACACACACACACACACACACACACACACACACACACACACACACACACACACACACACACACACACACACACACACACACACACACACACACACACACACGCACACACACACACGCATAGAGTACTCATAGAGTACTCATACGCAGTACACCTACGACAAACATAAAAGTTGAGTTCATATGCATCGACACACACCCCATTTAAGGGCTGCTGCAGGTGCTCTGCTCCAATCAGAGCAGACAGCCCTTTTTGTATGTTTGTAGTATCGCAGTCCTGACGTTACTCCGTTATCTTTTTATCTTTATCATCAAGTCATATAAGAACTGTGTTATAAACAATAAAACAAATAATAAACAAATCAGCCTGGCAATTCTCTCACCTATGTTACTCTGGGCCCTATCAAGCACGTCTTAATTAGTTTACTTTATACTTTATTTGTTTATTTGGACAGGACAATGCATATTAATGGACGTCACATGGACGTAAATACACCGGATTTAGCAAAGATGCTAGTTTTCATCCGCAGTCCTCACAAAAAAAATGTTTAAGCGAACATTTGTAACTCAAATCTTTGCTTCTGGGGGTTCTACAAATGTCTTCTAAATCCGAACAGTTTTTTTGGAAAAAAACATATGTTGTCTCAAACTTTTTTCATGTCAAGGACCCCCAAAATGCGGACCCCCATCTCAAAATATATTGTTCCAGGGACCCCCCAGAAGCAAAGATTTGAGTTACAAATGTTCGCTTTAAAAATGATAATACATATATTCAAATCATTTTTTTCAAAATAGCAGATCTACAAGCTCATAGCCGCACCGTGAGTTTGTCTATCTGTTATTTTTGAATAGCCAAAGAAATAAAAAAAAATGACACAGATTCTTTCCCAGTCTCAATGGGTTAAAGTATATAGAATGAGACAATGCACCATATTAGGTCTTCTCTGCATTTCAGAGAGAGAGAGAGAGACGGGTAATTCCCTTGTGTAATTCCCTGCACATGTACACAGTCAAATCCTTAGTGTTAATTTAACTCAAAGAATTAGGGTTACATTTGTACACTGAGTTAAATGAAGACCGACGATTTCACTGCGCCTACACAGACTGTGAAGAGTTAACGACACTGAATGAAAAAAAAGAAAATGTCTCTGATGCACAGATGTTGCTTGGCCACCCACATCAGGAGAACTTACTTTTAGATGCCTTATGGGACATCTTCTTCACATGCTCCTTGGCCCTCTCATCTCTGTGCAGCACATGGTGTTATCCTGGTAGGGGTTGGGGGTAGAAACGAGAGAGAGAGAGAAGAGGAAGAACATATTAGTGCCTCAGACAGCTGACTCGCTCCACCACTGTTGATCCTTCACATGCCAACAAAACTAGAAGTCCTTCCAAGCTCCTTTAAATGGGCTTCATAAATTCTCTTACATCCTCCCCTTTGCAAGATGACGAACGAGGTGACGGGACTGCAAAAGAAAACACAGTAGTGGCAATTTAATGGGTCTTTGCAGTATGCGGTGGGAAGTAGGCCCCGTGCCGGCGAAGGGTTTTTAGGCACTGTTTGTATAATGGCACTGTGTGAGAGGTTTCAGTTTGATACTGTAGAGAACTGAAGATAAGACGGGGCTGAGTGACACAGATAAAGCTAAATATAACCCGTAATGAAAGCAATGGTAAAGACAGAGACAGATGCAGGATGCATGGCAGACACACACACACACACACACACACACACACACACACACACACACACACACACACACACACACACACACACACACACACACACACACACACACACACACACACACACACACACACACACACACACACACACACACAGAGAGAGAGCAGCGGGGTGAAATAGGAAATAGAAAGTTTTGAGAAATAGGAAGAGATGAACCACAGGGCCAAAAAGGTCATAGAAGGTCAAATGGAAACAGAGAATGTAATGTGACAGAAGGAAGAGAGAAAAAAGGATGATTGTGCAATAAAAACAGTTAACCACTAGAAAAGTGTGCTTGGGCCTGGTTGCCCTACCCTTGCGTTGATACACAGAATACTGTGTGATTTGATTGTATCGCTGTATTGATGTATTGTGCTTTTTGCTTTGGCAATGTAAACGTATGTTTTCTCATGCCAATAAAGCCCTTTGAATTGAAATTGAATTGAATTGTGTGATAGGTAGCGCTGCAGTTGTTTGTAGACAATATTTTCAACTCTTTTGCTGAGGAAAAGAAGGTGTGAGATTGGTCTGTAGTTTCTGCCAGTCACATATCTAGGGAGGATGTAGGTAGGCGGATATACATCCTGGTATGCTAATCAGCTATTTCAGCTAATTTAGATTGTAGTTATACTTGTGTTTTTTTAAAACTGTGTTTTTTTACTTGTTTGTTTTGTAGTGTATGCATGGGGTTGGAGAGGGGTGTAAGGCTGGCATAACAGCTCTGATAGGGTTTTTGATAGACTAACGGTTTCTATTCTCGACGGATCAAAACCTGTTCCTCCAGTTCACAATGAACGAGAAAGCCATGGAATTTCACGTGTTAGATCATGCCTCTCATAATGAGAGACGATAATCTCATTGTCTTTCATGTTTGTTTTTGTTTCCGTCTGTCTCTTTTGTGTCTGACCTCCCAGTTTAAATCTGCTGCTTTAATCTGCTGTAGTTACTTGGATATTTTTGGGGCCTTTATTTTTTTTATAGTACAGGAAGCAGGAAACGGGAAACAGGGAGTGACACACAGCAAAGGTCGTCGTGATCGGGAGTCGAACCCGTAACGCGCTGTCAGGCATTAGAGCCAAATTATGTGGCCGAAACCTAAAATGAGAAGACACAAAAATCTAATACCGAAACACTGAATGTGATTTCTTTGAATTCATTATTATTATTATTATTATTATTAGTCAGTGAAACTCTGCAATAGTTTTAGTTGCCTACCTGTCCAAATCCCGAATAATTTTGGTGGCTGAATTTTCGGTTCATCACTATTAACTAGAAATGTGTGCATAGGTCTCCACCAGGCCAGGTTGACTACCCAGGGCCCGCAAACTTTGGAAGGCTTTGGAATCGGACTCATACATCTTGATCACATGATAGTGGCCCTCATTTATCAACAGAGCGTAAAAAACAGCTTATATTTTTCCATATATTCGGCCGTACACCAACGTCGAAGTCACATTTATCAAAGGATCCTATACAGCCAATCCTAGCGTATATCAGGTCGGAGCTTTGATAAATCTCATGTCTGAAAACGAGCGTCATTTAAATAACACGCCCTTAAATATTCTCAAAACGCCCCGATTTTACGACATGAAGAACCATAATACGACCAAACACATCATGAAAAGCCAATAAGAAAGAGTTTCCCCCGCTCGCCTCGCCACACACGCACACGCCTCTCTCACACACACACGCACGCACGCACACGCACACGCACACGCACACACACACACACACACACACACACACAGTGCTACAATCTTTGTCACGTAGGCTTGTAGCCTACATGAATGACATGTTATGATACCAATCACATCGCCATGAATGGAATACGTTTGTATATTAATTTATTTAACCCATACCGAGCAATGCGCAAGAAGTCATGTAGGATATTCCCCGTGAGACTCGGGTGGGCGGCAGTGATCCCGTGCTGCCACCAGGGCCGGATCTACCATATGGGCACTTTGGGCACGTGCCCCGGGGCCCTGGGCATCAGGGGGCACCCCAAAAAAAAAATTATTTCTTTTTTTTTTTTTTTTTTTTTTCACGAAAATTGTTCCCATTTTGTTGTTATCTAATACGAATAACACAGTGTAAAATTAGCTAGATTAGAGGGAAAAAAAAAAAACACAAAATGTTTTCGCGCGCGTGCGCAACGCGGGCGCCCGCGCGCTTTGCGCGCGGCCGCATGAGGGGGGGGGGGGCACTGGCAGTTGGTGGTGCCCAGGGGCACTGTGAGGTGTTAATCCAGCCCTGGCTGCCACGTTCATAAGAGATTCGATCGTCGGGTTTATATCCTTAACCCAGCCAGGTTGTGTAGCCTACATAACTCTCTATGACATAACTCCATAACATATAAGCTACTGTAAGTTTGTAGACCTCACTGTCCATGAAAAGATGGTCGGGGCTCCCAAAAATGCTCTCGCAGAAGCGCTCGTATATTTTGAAAATAGCATATCTACAAGCTCACAACGCGTCGCGATGCGACCCGTTGTGAGCTTGTAGATCTGCTATTTTCAAATAGCCAATGCAGCCAGATCTGCAAGCTTAACCGAATGACTGTTAAAGCAGTTTGTTTACTTTTACTTCTACTCCACTACAATTATTTGAAAGCTTTAGTTACTAGTTACTTTGAAGATTTTGATTATTATTACAAAACATACAGTAACCACTTAAGCCCTGTATACATTTTGACCATTTGAAAATAGCCGATCTACAAGCTTACAATGCGTCGCGGTGTGACGCATTGTAAGCTTGTAGATCTGCTATTTTCCGCGGGCGACGGCTCAACCCGCGCTCGCATTAGCTCCTAGCAGGTGGGCTAATGCTGGGCACCCCATGTAGTCCAGGGGCCAAGCCATATTTTGGTACCACCTAAGGTGACCGTAAAGTTTTTGTATTTTTGTCTTACATGTCTCTAGTTTATATTTTGGTATGATAACCCTTCCAATCTTGTAGCTTAATTAATGGCAGTTATCACTACCTACAGTACCGGCTAATGTATCCGGTAGGAGACACAAAGTAGAATCTTTGTGTCTCCTACCCCGGGCATCAAATTATTGCGACAAAAAGCAAAATATATCCATGTATTCAAGGCTTCATGGGGTGTGCAATTGATAGAAAATTTAAAAAAAATTGGGTGAACTCCTCCTTTAAGTTTCCCAGGGGGACTCTCTACCCATTCAGCTATGACCACCCTAGACCGAAGGAGGGTCAACTTTTACAAGCTTATGGAAAGCAGTCTTTTTGCAAACACCAAAAATCTGAGAAGTTATCAATTGGCCTTGAGGAAGTTCCAGGGGGACTCCAGCTAAATGATGGATAGTTAGGAACCAAATGGACCCTTATGGGTCTGTAACTCTGAGTGTGCAAATGGAACCAAATGGACCCTTATGGGTCTGTAACTCAGAGAGTGTACAAATACACATTTGTACACTCTCAGAGTTAACATTGATTTTACAATATAAATTGAGGTCCCAGAGATAGGAATGCCATTAAATGGGGGTCCGTAGCCCTAATGCATGTCAAACTGGGGGTCCTTGAAATTAAAATGGTTGAGAATCACTGCTAGAGGCGTACAAATCTTCTCTTATATGGGGGACCGTGGCATATCTTTTCAAATGGGGGTTCGCAGGCTAAAAAGTGTCAATTTGGGGGTCCTTGACATGAAAAGGTTTGAGAACCACTGTTATAGAGAATCAAAGTCTGACATCACTGCCGCTAGAGGCCGCTATCCTCTCTGTTCCAAAAATAAACCCCAAATGAGCCCCACGATTTTACTCATATGGATATGAAGCATCAACTGACGGTAAAAAAGTAAAAATGTATACAAAGAGTAACAAAATTAACTCAAATGTAACGACACAGAGTCACATGCCTGACAGAATCACGGGGCTGATTTATTTATGTTTGGACCACAGTTCTTCTTATATGACGCGATAACATTTCCCCATGGTGTTTTCAATAGAAGAAATGTGTTACGCAAAAAGCGTCCTCCTGGTGGCGCTATAACAGGCCCATGTGAAAAATGTGGGGCAGAATTTCTGAATTGCCATCCAGGGAGTGTGTTTTCATGTCAAGGACCCCCAAAATGATATGTATTTGGCCGCGGACCCCCATCTGAAAATATGTTGTGAGATCAAAATAAAAGTCTAAAATAGCAGCAGCGCGGCACAAAGTGTCGTGCTATGAGCTTGTAGATCTGCTACTTTTGCCAACATATAAATGGACAAAATGGTTGCGATGCTGTATTAACGCATTTCGCTGAGGACCCCCTGGAACCCCCCCCAAGGACCCCCGGGGGTCCCCGGACCCCACTTTGAGAACCACTGCTCTATATGACAATGCCATAACAGGTTTGCATTTACTGCTTTATAATGTAATTTAGCCTCTAAATTCTGAATTTGTAATTGGGAAGTTTGTTTTAGTTTTTCATTGATTTTAAACATTCAAAGTAATACAACAGATTACGTTATGACAACAAAATACAAAAAAACTAAACAAAGTCTAATCGCAAATCAGTGAAAAAGTAATTACACAGCTTACCCTGAATCCCTGCATAAACCACTACCTGTCAGCTCCAGCAATGTGAAAAGACGCTGTGCTGTTTCCAAGAGTGTGTGCATGAGAGAACTTCATTGAGGGGAACCTTAACCGGCTCCACATGGCTCCCAAGAACACAGGAGGCATAGGAGGGACAACACTTCCTCGCATGGAGCAAAAGGCAACACAGGCACACAGCACAGCACAATGGCTGTCTGTGTGGGGCAAGGGTAAAAAGGTGCAGGGAGAGTCTGGAACCGGGTCGCTACTCTGAAAATAACTTATGTTTGCAGAGTGACATGTGACATGACACTTTTTCTACACATTTGACTCTGACAAAGTACACATACACACGCATGCACACACACACACACAACAGGTCTAGCCATTGGCAAAGGGGGGGGGGGGGGGGGGGGGGGGGGGCAATGCTCCACCAAATGACCTGACTGCCCCACCAAATCAACATTCAAAAATCCCCAAAACCTCAAACCTCTCATCTCAAAATTCGGAGAAACATGACTGTCTATCGGTCCCTCGTGTGTGTGAGTGTTGTGTGTGTGTCCTAAAAGCTAAATGACTTCTAACAATGCGCACTCAAGGGCACCTGCTGTGTGTAGTCACGAGAGAGAGAGAGAGAGAGCGCGAGAGAGAGAGAGAGCAAGGAGCGCGTGTGTCTGTGTGCGTGCGTGCGTCGGTGGGTGCGTGCGTGCGTGCGTGCGTGCGTGCGTGCGTGCGTGCGTGCGTGCTGAGAAGTTGTATTCTACCCAGTAGAGAGCAGAGTTGTCTTCAGTTCAATGTTTGCCAAATATTAGCGAACGTGGTGTCGAAACAGATTAAAGCCTGGTTTATACCTATAGGCTACTTCATCGCATGACAATGTTCCTTGCCGAAAATAGCACACATCGCGTCGCAAGACACCCGTGACCATTGGCTATTTTTTCCAAAATGTAAAAAAAAAAAATATTTGGAAAATGTTTTTAAGTACAGTACACATGATTAGAACATCCGTAAACATTCGACAATTAAGGTCTATTACATTACTTTTAACATTTTGGGGGAAAGAATTACATCGAGGTGCCCAGATGTCCCTAGTGCCCACCTATCCTGTATCCATAGAGAGGCTGGATTTGAGTATGCGAACTGTGCATAGCATACAGTATAATACTTAATCTACATTACTCCTAAACATACTGTGACCACCATGTCCTACAAAATCCAAAACATTTCAATGGTTTTGTTGCAATGGTGCATTTATTTTCATGGGATCAGCTCTAAATTGTTACCAATACTGTATACCACCAATACTACTAACCTACTACTACTACTACTACTACTGCTACTACTGCTACTACTACTAATAATAATAATAATAATAATAATAATAATAATAATAATAATAACAATAATTGTAAAAGTTGTAAAAGCAGTAATAATATATCGGTAACACTTTCTATATATCCCATGTCTATAACTATAATGCATTATAATTCAATTATAACAATTATAACACTGTATGATTACAGTTGTAAGAACTCAAATACGCATAAACCTTTATAAAACTGTTTCTCAACCAATTGTTTGAGAATGTCTCTTTGTCCAGCCTTCTATATTAAACTCATTAACTGATACACTTGACTTCTTTCTTTTTCATTTATTTATTCAGGGAAGCCCATTGAGAGCAAGCTCTGTCATTCAAGGATGCCCTGATAACAGCACTGATACTGATTTGAAACTTATGTATGAGTGAGCAGACACACCCTATTACAAATGGCATATTTCCTGATAACTAAGGCAATCCGGTACACTTCCCCTTCTCCTCCCTTTTCTGTGGAAGTTCTTGAACTCCTACTAGTAACAGCTGTCAACTACATCGACGCGTCATCTTAAGTCGTTGGTTTTTCAGATGTTAGTGTAATTCTCTTTAAAAAAGCCTCATGTGGACAGGTGTTGACAATGTTGACACTCGTGCTGTAACACCTGTGATGTCCAGGTCAAATAAAATAACCTTAAACATAAACCATGTTCGTACACAGTTCCAAGGAAGCTCAGCTGCCCAGCTGAGCTTCCTTGGAATGAGGCGTGTTTAGGCGTTCCTTCCAAGGAACGCCTAATCACGCCTAATCATAAAAAATATCATCATAAAATCATTTAGCTTTTTATTGTCGTTGCCCAAGATAGTGTTACAGGATCTCAAATTCCTCAAAGAAAAACGAAATGACCCCCCTAAAATAAAATAAAAAGTACTCGAATCCCATTAATAGTAATTCATATTTATAATAATAATGTAACAGTGAAACAGTCTTCATTGAGTCCATATTTATTTTTTTCAAGATCAACATTTTGTAACTGAAAATTCTTGTTGTGAAAGCAAGGACCTTATTATAAAGTAGTCTGGCGTGTCTACCAAATTCATGCAGTTTTTTTTTTTTATCCCACGATTTTGTAACCCATTCTTTCACCCGGTGCCAATTGCCTAAGCTGTAATCCTGGGCGCTACTCTCCCTCTGCCAGCCTGGGGAGAGCCCCAAACTGTGTTCATGCTTCCTTCAACGCATGAGGAGTGAGGCCGCTTCTTATCACCTAACAGGAGGGAGTTTCCCCGGTAGGACGCAGCGCGTGGAAGGAACACGTTATTCCAATCAGTTCCTTTACCCTCCATCAGGCGCCCTGGCTGACCAGGGGGAGGCAGTAATAGGATTAGGATTAATGCATGTTTTTTGTGAGGGTACCTACCCTAGGAGAACATGCAAACTCCACACAGAAAGTCCCTTTCACCAACCTCACCTAGGGTATGGGCACTGATAACGCGGAGGAGGGAACACGCCCCCAGCTCCCACAGCATCCCCGGCGGGAATCAAACCCAGGACCTTCTAGCTGTGAGGCGACAGCGCTACCGACTGCGCCACGTGCCCACTACATTCATGCCGTTTTAACATAATTTAGCACTAAGTGTTTCAATTTTCAATTCAGTTGCGTTCATTCATTCATTCATTAAAATGTGTGGCCCTTCACTCCTTTTATCGAAGTCGGTATGGCCCTCTGGAAATAAATGCTGCCCACCCCTGATGTAGGCTCATATTCCGCAAAAATATGAATGTAGTCTATCGTCTGAGCTGTGTTTTTATGCCGTGGTACATAAAAAGCCTAGTCATCTACAGTAGACTACAGTAGATTAGATACTGATTACACAACGTTTTACTAGGAAGGAAGTGTGTCTGTCTGTCTGTCTGTCTGTCTGTCTGTCTGTCTGTCTGTCTGTATAACATTTTCATTGATTTTTGCTTTTGCTTTTTTATCTGATTATTTTGATTATTTAATGATGCCACAATGTCAGAGGAGCCAAACAAAACATATTTTACTCTTATGTACCTGTACACAATGGGCCACATGGCTTGAGCCAAATGAACGTTTTTTTGTACTCTTACGGTATGTACCAGTACACAATGGGCCACCGTTGGTTTCCAAGGCTTAGGTACTTTACACTACGTGTACACAAGAGATAACAATAATTGAGCTGTATGGAAGCCTTTCAGTTGTAAAGAGAAGTTTTTGTTAGACTCGTTGTCAACCATATGCCCATTGAAAATGTTGCTATGCAATCATGATATTTGACGCACATCAAATGTTTGTATTTCACACAATGGACAATGGTGTATTGCAATGATGTTTGTTTCTAAAATGTGATGCCAAATTACATTTAAGTCTGCTTGTTGACATGTGTCTACCGAAGAAAATGCGAGGCAACTGTCCAGCTATATGGGCATAAAAGGGACATGGAATGACAGATACAAAGATTTCCGTATATGGACATATCGGTCCGATAGGCGGTGCGACGTAGGTGTGAGGGCGAACCTCTAGAAATGAACCTCTAGTCGGGAGAAATATCAGTGGATGTCATTTTATGGAAGTAGTGTTGATTTTGACATCAAATTTAATCCGTTTTTTTGTACTGTTAGTCTAGTTTTAGTTGACTAAATATAAGATTATAGTAGACTAAATCTACAGTTCATTTAGTTGACTAAAATGTGTTTTGGCGGTGCATTGATTGCGTCGTAATGGCTGATTTTACACTTGGTTGCATGCTGGAAATAGGAATTTTCAGAGCGCAACACCCGAGCACAACCAATCATAAAATGACTTGTCTTTTAGTTCTACTGGATCCCTTCTCCACTAGTCCCTCACTAACATTTTAGTCTAGTTTTTATTTGTTGACAAAATTGTCTTAGTTTTAGTTTTATTCGTCGTAAATTAGTTTTGATTTAGTTTTCGTCAGTGAAAAAAGGTAGTCGACGCACATTTTTCGTCATAGTTTTAGTCGACGAAATCAACAATGTATGGAAGTAGTGTACGTTTTGGCGGCTGGGGGCATTTTGATAGCACGGGGGGGGGCATATTTCTAGTGAGAGACCACCACCATTGAATCATTATAGGGGGAATACCGAACGGGGTATTCACTCTACATCACGCCTCTGCTGAGTCTACACAGTATGTTTCATATGTGGTGAGCCCCAAAATTATGTATTATTTGACATTATTTTATTATTTGACATAAATAAGGTTGTGTCAGCTTACTGGCCCATGAAGCCTTTTAAGACAGAATTTACTTTGTGAATCTGACTACTCAACACAGAAGTTGTTCTCACCAGAAGACTAGGGAGAGAGGGTTTCAACAAAGCCAAGAGATAGACTACTGTTATAGAGCAGTGGTTCTCAACCTGTGGGTCGGGATCCCCAGGGGGGTCCCCATATGTTGTTGAGGGGTCCCCAGATGACAGTGAAGTGACAATTTAAGGTCTTTTAAAACCTTTTTAATAAAACAGCACAGCGTCGAGAAAATAAAGACCATTGCTGCATCAAAAGTAATCAGCAAACTACACTATAAAATGGTCAAATACTGGCCAATGATTCTAGTAAAATGATATAAGAAAGAGGCAAAATTGTGAAAATAGCAGATCTACAAGCTCACAACACAAGTGAGCTTGTAGATCATTTTTCTGTGGAAGTGAGTCAAACTAAATATAGCCTAATGCCTACAATTCCAAGAGGTTGTCAAGGTGGGGGGTCCCCAGTTCAAGTATGATTATTATGGCGCGTCGCGGCCTGAATAGGTTGATAACCACTGTTATAGAACACCGAAGTCTGACGAAATTTACGCATCCTACCTGGGTTACGGTTCCCCCATCACCACCCATTCTGAATTCCCATAGACGTATTTAATATTGCGGGATATAAGAACCGTGTTCCAAAAAATAAACTAATGAGCCCCGGCGGTTTGACTCATATGGGTATGAAGCATCAAATGATGTACATCTGTGTCTGATGTGTTTGTTTGTCTCGTAGATTATTTATTTGATCACATTGATGCTGCTGTAAAGCCTCAATTTCCCTCCGAGGATTAATAAAGTATATCTCATCTCATCTCATTTCATCTCAACTGACACCAATGGTGGAAAAAGTACTCAGATTTCTTACCTAAGTAAAAGTATCAATACTGCAATGTACAACACGCCACAAAGTGACGTGTTGTAAGCTTGTAGATCAGCTATTTCTGCTATTTTTGTTTTCTTTGGAAAGTACAAAATTATTATAAATGTGTCAGTAATTTCTTTGAATGTTCAAGTCATTTGTCACATATCTGCGCTGTGCAATTTGTGATTATGAAGTGGAGAGCTTCACCTATCTAGACAGTATTGTGGATAAACTGGGCGGGACAGATGCCGCCTCGGGGTGACTGGTTGCCGGTCGCTCAGAGATCCTCCTGGCCGATCTACACAGTCACAGCTTTTATTCTGTTCTGGCCCCACAGTGGTGAAATGAACTCCCCTCCGATGTCAGGACAGCAGAGTCACTGCCCATATTCCGCTGCAGGCTGAAAACCCACCTCTTCAGGAAACACTACCCTGACCCTTCCTCTTAGCCTTGCCTACTTGTTGTCAATTATTTGTACAAGCTCTTATTTTATTGGATCTTGTTTATTTGATACACTTATCGGTTTTAGCTCTTGCTCATTTGATTTTCCTATTTGTCTCTTCTGTTTAAGAAAGTAGGTAGCTGATATATTGCACTTTTACCTTAGTGCTAGGTATACTCTTAGTTGCTTGCAGTTATTGTAAGTCGCTTTGGATAAAAGCGACTTACTAAACAGCTGAAACATTTCTGGGGATCCTCAGATCTGCCCATAAACACCAAGATCAGGATCTTTAATGCCATGGTGAAGCCTGTTCTGCTCTATGGAGCAGAAACCTGCAGAACAACATGTCAACACCATGAAAAGAATCCAGGCATTCAACAACACCTGCCTTAAAAGAATCCTCCGAATTCGCTGGCCAAACACAATCAGTAACCTGGAACTGTGGCAGCGAACAGGACAGCACCCTGTAGAGGAAGAAATCCACCAAAGACGCTGGCGATGCATTGGCCACAGTCTGCGCAAACCTAATATCCCGAGATACGCCCCTGTTCTGGAACCCACAGGGGAGAAGGAAGAGGGGCAGACCAAGAAACACCTGGCGGCGTGACCTGGATACAGATGTGAAGAGATCTGACCACACATGGGTACAGCTGGAGAAACGGCCCCAGGACCGGGATGCCTGGAGAGCTCTCGTACGTGGCCTATGCCCAAAGTTGGGCTATATATAGGCGTAAGTAAAAGTATCAATACCACAATGAAGAAGTACTCTGTTACAAGTACAAGGCCTGTGTTCAAAATCTTACTTGAGTAAAAGTACAAAAGTATTGGCATCAAAATATACTTAAAGTACCAAAACTAAAAGTACTAAAATGTTTGAAAATAGCAGATCTACAAGCTTGCAACGCATTGTGAGCTTGTAGAGCGGCTATTTTCAAATAGCCTAGGTATAAAATAGGGCTAAAGTGGCTAATGTGTGTTTTATAATGTAATAATTTACATCTGCAAAGTAACTAGTGACTAAAGTTTTCAAATAATTGTAGTGGAGTAAAAGTATGGTATTTGCCTCTGAGATGTAGTGAAGTAGAAGTAAAAGTATTGAAAATGGGAAATACTCCAGTAAAGTAAAAATTCCTCAAAAGTGTACTTAAGTACAGTACTTGAGTAAATGTACTGCACAGGGAAACGCAGGTGTAGCGCTTCCCTGCGCTTGTAGTCTAATTGCAGTTTACAATTAGCCTACCAAAGAGACATTTATGTTTTGTTTCGCTTATGAGGAATTCATGGAAGTTCTATCTGTGAATATTTCCAACACGACACTAATAATATACTGGATTTCAGTACTGTATGTCTCTCTCCAAACACCTCGGGAGGAGGGGCGGGGGGGGGGGGGGGGGGGGGTTGGTCCACTCGTCGACAATAGTAGTATCATCAACATGTCCACTGTCTGAATGCAAATTCACCGGAAAATCGCTGTGTCCATTCACACATTGAGTCGTTTTGGGCTCAATCGGACATTACCCGGACTTAACTGAAGGGTCCTGCCAGCATGAAGTCTGTTGCATGGCCGATCCTACTGAGCCGGAATGTTGCGTTCATATATACAGCCCCTCTGTTTTAAAGTCTGGAAAACTTCCATAATACATGTGTGAAAGTGACTATTATTGACGCTGTGACCCCATATCGCTGTATCGATATATATATATATAGATAGATAGATAGATAGATAGATAGATAGATAGATAGATAGATAGATAGATAGATAGATAGATAGATAGATAGATAGATATATATATTGGTATAAAATCCATTAAAATCTTATGAAAATAGCATATCTATAAGCTCACAATGCGCATTGTGAGCTTAAACATTGTACTTAAGTACAGTATTTGAGTACATGTACTTAGTTACTTCACACTACTGCCTAGTAGCAGTGTGCCCATGAAATGTGTTGCCTAGGCTATAATGGTCCATTGGTTTGCGAGATTAGCCCTGGAATCACTTAAAAAGTGATGCTATTTTGGAACCAATTTAATCTTCATTCATGGCACACCCATCAGATTTGGTGACAATTTGTCTGGTTAGGTTACTTGCATCATCATCCTAACCCGGTACAGTTCTCGAGAATGAATGAGTCTGGTTTTAATTACCTCTGTGGAAGAGAGTCAGCAGCTCAGACATGTTTTTACAAACAACACTGGTTAACCATTTCCAGTTGGTCACCAACGTTCCCACAGTAAAGAGGAAACAAGAGGACTCAGTCTGGGATCAAATCTATAGCCTTTTAGAAAATGTCCTAAAACATGGTAAACAAAAATTGGATGGGAATTTCAATGGCCATTTCTTAGGTATTTCACAACAAGGAAATGACAGTGGATTTTACCAATCCATGATCAGTATCAGGGTCCTATTTAATTCTGTGGCAGGAGCCCTCAATAATACCATTAGTCACTTCTGAGCTGCTCTCTCCAAGCCTGTCCATTAGAACCATTCACAGAGACACGTTCACCACCTGGTGGAAAAAGTACTCAATTGTTTTTACTTAAGTAAAAGTATCAATACTGCAATGTAGAAACACTCTGTATAAGTAAAAGTCTGGAATTCAAAATTTACTTGAGTAAAAGAATAAAAGTATTGGTATCAAAATGTACTTAAAGTACCAAAAGTATAAAGTACTCATTATGCAGAATGTCCCGTTTCAAACAAGTTTTCAAATGTATAAAAATCTTTTGAAAAAAAGCAGATCTAGGGCGTATTGTGAGCTTGTAGATCGGCTATTTTCAAATGGCCGAAATGTATACAGGGCTGAAGTGGTTAAAATCTACTAAACTAAAGTTTTCAAATAAATGTAGTGGAGTAAAAGTACAATATTTGGATCCGAGATTAAGTGGAGTAGATGTAGCCCCTAGAGGATAGTAGAGTACAGGGTGACGTCCTGAGTGAGACGCATATTTAAGAGGGTTCTGAACAGGCAGCAAACAGGTCGATAATCTGTGGGTCCTCACAACACTGCTGGTAACGTGTTGTTGAGAGGGATGTTTGAGTGCTGAGTACTGACCTGTTAACAGGTCTGTTCCACGGTACTGTTGTCATGCCGGTCCATTGTTTGGGGTGTGGCTGCTTTAGCTACATATAGGTATTTAAACGGAAGAAATGTGAGTATATGTATATGTATGTGCAAAGGTGAACAAGGGTTGATATATGTGCGTTGGTTTGTTTGTGTAACACTGTGTTTAACTTTCATGTATAATGTCATGCTCACAGTTGGAGACAGGGCCTGTTCTGTGGTGTGTGTATAACCTTTTGAGAGGGAGGTTTTGCCTGTGTGACGGGTGCATTTCGCCTTTCCGACATGTCGCCTTTCCGACGTTAACGAACCCTATACCTAACCCTAACCCTAACCGCACGCGGAAGCCATTAGTCGGACTGGCGAGATGTCGGAATGGAAGGAGCACCCCCTGTGTGACACCTCTGAGTATAAACTTAAGAGCTATATGGTAAGGTATTCCTTTTATTGGTTTGCCTATTGTAATGTACCTGTGACATTTCGTAGATGGCATTAGTGCATTTTATTATATTGTGTTGATGTTATATGATGTCATGCCATGTGCATTATTATTAACTGACCAATGTGCTTTTGTCATTGATTGTAGATCCACCTTATGAACAAGCGGCACTTTAAGGACCGCTGTTCCTTTTCCCTTTGATTTATGTTTGATTTACTTTACTTTTTGTACCAGTCTTTTCCCTTTATATTTGCTCAAAGCAAAGCAAAGTTTGTTGTTTACCCAGGGTGTTGGACTAAGTGCGGAACTTATTTACAGCCAGACCCTGCATGGAAGCCTTGCTCAAGGGCTATTCAGCGATGATTCATGATTGATGTGATGAGTTGGGGAATCGAACTAGGGACCTTCCGGTATGAAGGCCACCCCTCTAACCACTAGGCCACCGCTGCCACTCTATAATAAAATAATTGCTATTTTTATAACCTACACTTTGGTCTGCCTTACATTTATTTAGCGGGGTAACATAGAAGTAAAAGTAGTAAAGTACAAATACCTCAAAATTGTACTTAAGTTACTTTCCACCACTGCTCCACACAGCCCAAAATCCCCTTTGTGTGTGTGTGTGTGTGGGGTGGGGGTGTGTGTCTGCAGCTCTGATGTACAGTATGTTATCCTAAATGCAGCAGTGATGATGATCAGAACGGCAAAGGAACAGCCAGCCAGGCACAGGGAAACTCATCCAATAAAAGCCCACTGCTTTGGCAGAGTGCAGTACAGAGCCATCAGGCTGAATTATATATTCTAATAACCTTTTACATTTGCCCAATCGTTTAGTGTAGTTATGATTCAATTTCATACTTTACACAGGGTCTGGTTTGCATTTATGATAACTTGGTCTATCAGATCGAAATGTTTACACACAAAATAGTCACATGTGGTAGTAATGACATAAGTTATATAAAATACAAACATTTCTCTGGCATACAATTAGATTTGTAGGGATGGTGATGGTGTACTGTGGCTGTCTGAAGCCCTACGGCCTTCTATGAATCACATTCCAAACTGAAAATATCATCAGTAAATATTATGATTTTACAATTTTTGCAATTAGCTCAAAATGTGTCATCAATTTCCAGGCATGACCACCATGATGATGACATTCTGATGCAACAAAGCAGCTCTCGACCAAAACCACTGTCAATATTATGGACTTACTGTTTGTCACATGAAATATCATGTGCACAATATAACTTAATCCCTGTTAAGGGTAACATCTGTTATACAAAAGTCCCTTTCTCTTGTGTGTTCGCTGCAGCCAACAGCCGAAATCAAATGACGAAATTCTGTTCAAACACATTTGGAACAAACAAAACTCTATTCATCTTCTTATACTTGCCCTGGTTGGCTTTAACATTAATAAAAGTATCTTCATTCATTCCCATGAGGGTGGTGATATATTTTTTACTTTACTGAAGTATTTCCAATTTCCAATACTTTTACTTCTACTCCACTACATTGCCGAGGCAAATATTGTACTTTTACTTCACTACAATTATTTGAAAACTTTAGTTACTAGTTACTTTGCACTGCAGATATAAATTAGTATATTATAAAACGTACATTAAACACTTCAGCCCTATTTTATACATAGGCTATTTGAAAATATGTTGTGAGCTTGTAGATCTGCTATTTGAAAATATTTTAGTACTTTTACTTTACTACATTTTAATGCCAATAGTTTTGTACTTTTACTCAAGTAACATTTTGAGCACAGGTCTTTTACTTGTAACAGAATATTTTCATATTGTGGTATTGCTACTTTTACTTAAGAAAAATATCTAGTACTTCTCTTCCACCACTAATCAAGTGTTCATAATGCTTCCTGGAAACCATACATGTTCAGCTGTAATTGAGTCAATTCCTTGAGCCCTGCCCCTGTTGCCCATCAGAATTGCCCATAAAGCGTTGTGCATGGTGCCTGAAAATCACTAGAATTGTTGACTAGCCTATTAAACAAACCAGGGGGGTTGCTATGTTTATACATCTGGTTCACTGTAATTAAGATGATACATTCAATATAGTTCAATGAGCATTAGGGAATATATATATATATATATATATATATATATATATATATATATTTTTTTTTTTTTTTTTTTTTTTTAAGACTATTTCTATTAACTAGCCTTTAATGAACTGTCATGTTCAAGAGTCACACTCTCTCTCTCTAAGTTCCAGTATACTTAAACTGTGCTGTCCGTCCACAGATCTCCCACATGTGTAAAGACCAAAATGACTGATTCGACTATAACAGCATGGGATTCATTCATGGTAATCTAAAGAATTGAAGGCATGCCAGGCACTGATATAGAACGTTTCACGCCAAGATTTGTTTTTAGAGCTAAAATGTATTTGACAGCCATGTAATCAAATGCAGTGTAAATGGTTCAGTGCTGCTGTCTGTTGGTCTGTTACATAGGTCCTATATACAGTATATGCCCCCATGGCCAGCCCATACGTACAATTCTCAAAGCCGGATGGAAATAAGCAATTGTACCGTTACTTTGAAAAAAAGATCATAGCCACTTACCCAGCAACGCTGCCCACTATAGTTCATGTAGCCTATATATTCCGCCGTGTGAGTCCTGGACTGGTACAACAAGGGCAATGATGTTACCCACCAAGTTCACGTTGGTTATATTGGCATTGATCGCCGTTTTGTAAATGAGAGAAATAGGCGTCCGTCCGTCTTCAGCGCGCCGAGTGGGAGGTGCCCACGAAGCACTGGCACATGAGCACCGAAAGCTCATCCCTCACATTTTAGCGGAAAAAAATAAAACACACGCACAAGGAGCACATGGTTGTTTACAATAGACCTGCTGGGATCTGAGGCAGCAGGCAGACGGACAGATAGCGGTCCTCCTCTGGAATGCTTAACGTTGAGCACAACGCGTACCCTGAGCCTGCGATATAGACGCATGCGCATGTTAGGCTAGATGCGCTGGTCAGCGGTGGTGAACAGATGCAATTTCTCTAAAGCTCTGGTCCATTATAGCGTTAGAAAGAGTTCTAGCCCTGAAACATGACTGTCATATCATGACAGTCCTGGAACCAGTTGTTCCTGGTTTGAGAATGTTTTACATTTACAACCGGTACGTCTACATAAAAGTTCAGAATTCAAATATAAAGTGCTTACCCCAAAGCCACAAATGTCACAAGTTAAAGCGCCCGGGTCTAAGTACCCGTATCTTCCGTATTGTTCAATAAAAAGCTTTTGATCCGATCGGTGAGCATTTTCTCCGAATTTTCTCCATATGGTTTCCTTTACGCGCCCCTATTGGTTGGGAGGTGTATTGCAATCTAATACATATATAGAAAATGCAAATCAGATTAAAATGCTTTTTATTGAACAATACGGAAGATACGGGTACTTAGACGAGGCCGTTTTAACTAGTTACATCCATGGCTTGGGGGTCATCACTTTACATTTGAAATAAGAACGTTTATGTAGATGTGGCAGTTGTAAATGTGAAGAATTCGCAAACCAGGAACAAGTGGTTCCATGACTGTCATGGTATGTCATGGTCATGTTTCAGGGCTACGTTGAAGGAGTTCTCCTTTAATACCATGTTACTTTGGAGCCGTTGCCTGCACACCCCCGGTAGTGCAGGCTGCGCAGACTCTCGTCTGTAGTAAAAAATAAAAAATACCCTTACGCTACACACCAAAACAAAGACGGTTTTAAGATGTTGAAAGCCTACTTTCCTTAGTGGGAACACTTTGACCCCCCCACCTCCCGTCTAAAATACACTTTTTGGCCAGAAAAGAAAATATTTCACCGGATGGAAAAATGTTTTAAGTTACTCCACTGCGCTCCCTACATATTTTGCCAATAGAACAATGCCATCGACCAGACCTGTAGGGGGCGCAGTGGAATAACTAAAATATTTTTACATTCGGTGAAATATTTTATTTTCTACCCAAAAAGTGTATTTTAGACGTGATGTGGGGGGCTCCGAGTGTTCCCACTAAAGAAAGTAGGCTTTCAAAATCTTAAAACCGTCTTTGTTTTGCTGAGTAGCGAAAGTGTAGGCCTAAGTTGTATTTTTTACTACAGGCGAGAGGCTGCACAGCCTGTGCTACCGTGGGTGTGCGGGCAACGGTTCGAAATTAACATAGCGTCAAGGAGAACTTCTATCGCTGTGGACCAGAGCTACAAGTTCTGCATGAAATTGTGACTTGAATTGATTGTATACCAATAGTCCGTCAATCTGAGTGTGATGACCGGTAACGTTGTTTAAACTTGCCCACTGCAGCAGCTTGTGCGTTGAGCGAAGAAACCTGAGTCAGATATGGTCCTCTAGTTTCATATCCATTTGAAAGTTCTGCCAGAAAACATGTGTTTAGTCAAATATCTCCACGTTTCCACAAGCTGCACACGGACGACTTTCTGTACGGGCGAGGGGCCTGGAACGAGTGCAGGACTTAATATATCTAAACTTCCTAGGACGCACAAATGTTTGGGGCACACAATTGGCAGTTGATGTGATTCATTACCACGCACCTGTCAATTGTGTGCCCCATTCGTTTGTGCTTCCCTGTGTCAATTTGTGATGACTTTTGTGGTGATCAGAGGACGTTTTGATAAATTCGGTCCTTCACTCAAGTCTGGCCCCTCGGGCCCTCGCCCGTACAGAAAGTCGTCCGTGTGCAGCTTGTGGAAACGTGGAGATATTTGACTAAACACACGTTTTCTGGCAGAACTTTCAAATGGATATGAAACTAGAGGACAATATCTGACTCCAAGTCTTAGGAATTAATTATTGGGTGAGTAGGCCTATAAAGTGACATTTGGTGGATATTGCTGTTGCATGGGAATGCTGCTTAACAGTCGGACAATGATGCCATTAAAATCACTTTCGTTGGAAAATATATCGTGATGTTAGAAATTCAGTGATGGAAAAAGTACCCACATTTGTTACTTTAGTAAAAGTATCAATACTGGAATGTAGAAATACTCTGTTACAAGTCAAAGTCCGGAATTCAAAATTTACTTGAGTAAAAGTACAAAAGTATTGGTATCAAAATGTACTTAAAGTGTCAAAAGTAAAAGTACTCAAATATGTATTATGGCCCATTTCACAAGTTCAATATGTATACAAATCTTTAGAAAATAGCAGATCTACAAGCTCACAACACATAGCATCGTAATGCTAGTTATTTTACACCACTGTAGAAATTAAAGACAGTAGCCTATGTGTTAGACATTGAAATTAATCATCATTTATCACAGCTGACAATATAGGCTAATGGCCTATTAGGACCAAACACTATTCTAGTGCCATCCAGTGGAATAGAGTTAATGGCCTCAGTGATTTCAAATGGAAAGTGATGCCTAGGTAGGTCTACTACAATTTCTAAGACTATGACTTCATCATATTTATAAAAATTACTATAGCGTCAAGGTCATCAATCTGTCATTATGTCCCCTGCTGCACAGACCTAACTGCTCAGAATGTTTGCCAGCAATCAAGTTTTGTTATTCAAAAGCATTTCTATTTCCAGAAGTATAACTCCTCTGTTAATTGATTGATTGAATATTTTATTAGAAGTTTGCAGAGAAAACAAGCACATGAAAGTACAGTTCAATACAAGGTCAGCTAATAGGAAAAAACCCAAGAAAGCCATTGGCTTGTTTCCATATATACATTATGTGTACAGACTTTACAGTAAACACTTCGGGGGGGGGGGGGGGGGGGGCGCCCTGCAGGCTGCCTGCAGGCTGCGGGCCGTGGAACGCCAGTTCCACTAAGTTCCGCGGTTAATGCGGCTCTGATTGCAGCCACCTGAAGGTACTCTTTTTGGTGGCTCCAATTCGATGTTAATAATAAAACATCAACTGATGCACAAACTTGGACACATCATCAGTGTTGTTTCCTGGAGTCACTGGGTGTTTCGGGTCCTCCAACAGACACCATCCTCGCAGGCGACCCGACCGAGGCTGATCAGACCCCGGCCTGTGTCCAAGTGGCATGCTATACTGCCCCTACTGTCTCTTGGGGGTAGTTATGAGACAGTGCCAATCAGGGGGTTAGGGTTAGCCTGGCACTAGCCAGACCGTCTAGGCAGATCCACGCATGCTACAGCCACAGCCTGCTACATACAGCCTGTATCCACGCCATCAGTCCGTCCGAGGCCAGGCCAGGTTAGTTGGCAGCTGGTGACGGGACGGCACCAGGAGGCTCTAGGCACTGTGGGTTCTCCTTGGCAGAGGTACAGTATCAAGGTAGACAGATCCCTCTCTATCTATTTACTGCTATTTATTGCACTCCTCCTTCGTCTGACCAGAAGAAGGGGATTTTCTTTTGATACAGTTTTTTTTTTATACAGTTGATCTCATTTAGTAGGCCTATTTATTGTCTCTGCCAGGCCGAAGGCATGGGCGAGACCCGAGACTATGGTTTGCACCCTGTGACCCTGTCAAGTTCAGGTATGCAGTTATACAGGTCATGCTGAGAGGGGGTTAAAACATTGGGCAAAGGTGGTTGGTGGAAAGAAGCCCTCAAAGAAAAGAAGGAAGCGACAGAGACACCATTGTTACACAGTGTGAAAAGAGAGACAGCCTAGACAGACAGAGCAGCCTCTTTGTTGTTTTTCGGGCACCCTCCCAACCCAGTTCTAGCCTGTATTAAAAGGGCAATCTAACCCTGTTCTCCGGGTTAAAATGTAAGTCAATGTTTTCTCCCATTTTTTTCCTAAGTTAGTGAGTCAGCTGTGAGGGGACTGCAGACGCTACAGTATTTATTTATTGCATAAAATCTTATTTTACTTTATTTTAAGGGCTACTCGTTGAGTAAATGTTTGCTGGCTCCAGACCAAGGACAGTGTCAATGCTCAGTAAATAGATAGAGAGGGGTCTGTCTATCTCTGATACTGTACCTACTGCCGGGGAGAAAGTCCACACTTTAGAATTGCAGTATTTCATAATCCCATACGGAGTGCCAATGAATTCACTCTAATTCAGCCATTCCCATTCTCACACTGTATATCTACAATATGAAATACTCCAATTTCCAATTTTCAGTACTTGTACTTCTACTGCACTACACCTCAGAAGCAAATATTGTACTTTTACTCTACAATTATTTGAAAACTTTAGTTACTAGTTACTTTGTAGATTTTGATTATTATTACAAAACATACATTAACCACTCAAGCCCTATATACATTTCGGCCATTTGAAAATAGCAGATCTACAAGCTCCCAATTTGTCGCATCGCGACGCATTGTGACCTTGTAGATTGGCTATTGTCAAATGGCCGAAATGTAGATCTGCTATTTTCAAAGGATTTTTATAAATGTTATACATTTGAAATCTTGTGAAATGGGACATTTTGCATAATGAGTACTTTCTACTTTTGGTACTTTAAGTACATTTTGATACCAATACTTCTGTACTTTTACTCAAGTAAATTTTGAATCCTTGACTTTTACTTGTAACATAGACATTTCTACATTGCAGTATTGATATTTTTACTTAAGTAACACATGTGAGTACTTTTTCCACCACTGGTGGATAGAGACAGGAAACCAAGGGTAGAGAGAGACATGAGACATGCAGGACAAGACAGGTCCAGCTCAAATGTCATGCTCACAAGGAGCATATGGTCTGAATGTGTACCAACTGGCCAAGCCCCACACTGGCATGATCCATGTTTTCTTTGTTTTTATGTGTTTACTTGTACTTTGTTGGTGTATTCTGACCTTACAATAAAAAGTTACTTGCATAAAACAATCCACGTCAATGGCGTATCAACATTTAAATGAGCCTATAAACTTAATAAGTATCTTATGTGATATGCACCACTCTATAGCTCACTGATTAAACACATTGCATCATGTTATAAATATGGACTCAAGGTTGACTGTTTCACTGTTACATTATAAACATAAAATATTTGAGTACATACGGAAGAAGAAATGCGAATTTCACCCACTTTCTTACCTTGTAAACCTGTGATGTGACAATAAACCTGATTCTGATTCTGATTCTGAAATGGTAGAATATTAATTTCTATTAATTGGAGTCGATAAATAAAAATGTCCCAAAACTATTAACATACGGCAGCCTTTTAGAATGTCGGTTTGTTTTCGGGGGGGTGGGTCATTTTCTTTGTCTTTGAGGACTTGGCGGGCCGGATTGAGATGGTCAAAGGGCCGGGTCCGGGTCCGGTCCCCGGGCCGTATGTTGCCCAAGTGTGGAGTTCGTTCCTCCACTAATGATTTCATTGTCTCCGTCAGGCCGGACAGCCGAAAGTCCCCCATCACCCCTATCTTCAAAACACACTTTTTTCTACAACTCACACAAATCGTACAATTTATCTCTGTCATGTGATCAATATACATACATTTGATTTTTCAGATCCCATTCCACGTGGCTATGACTGAAAGTTGTCCGACCCTGGGGAGGCAACCCAACCTGTGCTCTGAGAAGCACACTTTAGTTGACAATTGAGTCTTCTGAAATGAAATAAAATTCAAATTCGCACAAACAGGGTACTCACCTGAGTACGTAAAGCATGCACATTGGCTTTAAACAAGCCCCATTCTGAGTTATAATAAAAGGTTAAGAGAAAGGAAAATAAGTTCTCAGTAACATATTGTAGCTAGGCTTGATTCTCACAAGATCAAGTCCATAAAAAACAACAAACAAACAACAAATAAAACATTGGCATTTAAACTCAGATCCAGAATTGTCACCATCTTTTAAATACCTTTTCTTTTAGATGTACTCTACGTGGTAAAAACCTAAGAGATTACTTGGTGCATGCTGACTTTCCGTCTCATAAGGCCACACAAAGAGCAGGTAACATTAGTGTTAAAGAAAACTCTGATAAAATATAAAATAAAATAAAAATGTATTTTGGAAATGCTTGTTAAAACTGAATACTTACTTACTCAGTCGTTAAACTGAATATTTTCAGTTTAACAAAAATATAATAAAATAATTGGATAGTGTGACTCAGTCGTTAAACTGAATATTTTCAGTTTAACAAAAATATAATAATAAAATAATTGGATAGTGTGAAGTTGCTATAACTCTAAAAGCCCCCAAAAAATCCCCCAAATAAAAAATGTAAAAAAGAAATTAATAGAGAGAGAAATTTGGTGAGCACGCATTCCCCCCTGGTATCGATGACCTCATCATATGCATCAACCATGCCCATACTGGACAACCAGAGACCCATTGACATCCGCTATAATGTTAAAAAATATTTTACAAAAATATACTACTACTACTACTATAATACTTGCAATATGATAGCCTAGTGGCAGAATGCGCAAGACATTTGGTGTTGATCGTCCAGCGGTTTGTGAGATTAGCTCCAGACAGATAGACAGACAGACACATTGCATCTATCTATAAAAAAAACAATGACATATGACTCTGTATTTGGGCACGGTTCCAGCCTGATCTGACTACCATTGGAGAATTTAAAGTTATAAATATTTCCAAAAAAGGTGGGCATGGTTTCAACCCGATACGAGCTCTATGGGACAAATAAGTGAAGGACGCCAGTCACAAATAAAACGTGAGGTATGCTATGCAGTTAAACAAAAAGGTGAATGAAGCCAGCCAGGTCAAAAACAAGAAATGTGGTGCTGATAGGTCCAGCAGTTTGTGAGCTCCAGACAAACAGACATGGACGCACGCACACACACACACACACACAAACACCAAGAACCTTCTCTTCTAGATGGACAGCCATCCTTTTCAATTTCGAAAAATACAAAACATGAAAAAAATATGGAGGTATACTAAGCGAGCCTACTGGCAGTGTGCACAAGACATTTGGGCCACGCTGATCAGGCCAGGGCTTTGTGTAGCCTCATTCCCAGCCTTACTCATCTGCGAAGAGAAAAGCCTGCTCACAACCTAATGCAGTGAGTGTCTATGGGGCGGGACTTCCGTCGCATTTATCTCCCCGGAAACAATAATCAAAACACTCGTCTTATTCACAGAGAATTTAAACAGATTTCTAAATCGTCAGCGGCATTTCCTTGGGCAGTACTTCCGCCAAATTCCGGTATTCCGTTTAGACACTCAACCAGCCAGGTCTTGCCCAGCGTGGGTTTGGTCAGATTATCTACAGTCATTATCTACAGACGGACAGACCCTCATACAGATGGCCAGCCTCCTCCTTTCAGAGGTACTCTGGCAACGGGTACTGCACAACTTACTCTAGCTCCGTTTACTTTGGGTGGTCAGATGCCGTGACAAATAAAAATCATGAATCACGCGGATCCTGGGATCCACTTGGAACCATTTTGTCTCCAATGTGGATCTGGGACTTCATGTGGCCAGCCTGTGAAGTCAGTCATATATGGACATGAGTTGTTGGTCCAGCAGTTTGCGAGATAAGCTCAAGAAACACATGCGTCCCCACCCAGACAGACACAGACACACAGACCAACCTTCTTACAGAGTGCTAGCCTCCTGCTCCTGCAGAGCCACGCTGTAAACAAAAAACAACATACACACAACTTGTAAGATGGGATTCAAGACATATCTTACCACAGAAAATTCATTTCCCTTTTCTCCATCATAGTTCGCCCCCAAAATGACTTATTTTCTATCGATTAGTCACCCCATGGAGACTTGAGTTCATGGATATTTTTTTCATTTTTCTCGCATTCCTAAGCCAATAATAATGACTGGCAGCAGTTCCGGTAGGAGACACAAAAGAGTCTCCATTGTGGCTCCTACTGGAAACGCTGCCTACCTACCGCTGGTCATCAAATCATTGGCTTAGGAAGTACTTTTTTGGGTGAACTATCCCTTTAATCCACAACACCCAGATCCATCCCTCCCTTCCTCCCTAGGTGCTCCTTCCCTCTCTCCAGCAGAACCCTGTTCGTCAGTGGTGCTTATAGCTTAGACCGCGTCCGGTGGGGTGGAGAAGGGCTCGATCTGCAACTGCTCAAAGCTGTCGTCTTCAACGCTTAAAGACAAACCGATCGTGGCTGGGACCTCGGGCCCTGCGGTCTGGCTGTTGAAGCCACATTCGGCGAGAGTTTTGCCGTCCTCTAACAACTGGTCATCTTTGTAGAGTTTCTGTTCTTCAGGCGGTCTATTTAGAATACCCTCGACGGTGCGCTTGAGGTCATAGACAGTGTTGGTCTCCTTGGCATCGGCGAAGATTGTGGTCTTCTGACGCCTGATCATTACAAATACTTCCATGTCTAGAGGCTGCTGAGTTTAGATAGAAAATGTAAAAGTCCTATAATGTTACTCTAACAGAATCCCTCACTGGAGTTATATACTGCCGCCAGGCTATACATCTGAATCGTCACAACGTATTGATGATGTTATGTCCCATATATGGTGCTTATAAGCACCATTTACGTTTGGGAAGGAGACTCCAGGACTCTGGACCAGGGACGTGCAGAGAATGTTAGAGAAGCAGGGGCTGAAATTCCCTAAAAGGGCACTTCTGGAAAGAAATAGCAAAAATAGCGGATCTACAAGCTCACAACGCGTCGTCGACGCGTTGAGAGCTTGTAGATCGGCTATTTTCGAATTTTTTTTTGGCTATTTTCGATTTTCTGATGTCTATGTGTGCACGTGCCTGCTCTGGATCCAAACCACAGTGTATTAACTTGACCTGAAAGTTCCAACTCTCGCCTATATGGGCATGAAATGTGGGTCGTGACCGGAAAGAACAAAGTGGAATACAAGTGGCCGAAATGAGTTTTCTCAGCAGGGTGGCTGGCACCCTGTAGGTATATAGGCCAGTGGTTCTCAACCTGTGGGTCGGGACCCCCAGGGGGGTCCCTACATGATTTTGGGGGGTTTCCAGATGACAGTGAAATGACAATTTAAGCACTTATAAGACCGTTTTAATAAAAGCAAGAAAAGAAAAAATACCATTACTGCATAAAACGTAATCAACAAACTATAAAAACTGGTCAAACATTGTCCAAATTGTCAAATAATATAATAAAGAAGCAACAATTGTGAAAATAGCCAATCCACAAGCTCACAATTGTAGATCTGCTATTTTCACAATATTTATCTATGGAAGCGAGTCAAACAAAATGTAATGCCTCGCCCTCAACTCCTACAATCCCAAGTGCTAGCTTGTTAGGGTGAGGGGGTCCCCCGTTCACAAATGATTATTTTGGGTGGGTCCCCAGTTCAAATATGATTATTTTGGGGGGTCACAGCCTGAAATCAGTCTCTCTCAAGCATCTGAAAGAGACTCAAATGAGTGTAGGGGCTATTGCAGCAGTTGAAGGCTAGTAATAAAACAAGACGGGATTAAAACATTAACCTAACAGAAATTGAAAGAGGAAGCACAATAATTCTTATTTGTTTCAGTATTTCTTCCCCTTTTTTTTGTCATTATGCCAACTGCCAATTCCCCCTTGTAGTCCCTGTCACTACTGCTTAGTTTTGTGGAGGGTGTAGTAGACAACCATTATGTCTAACACGTGAGAGAGTACACAGACGCACTTAAGACTAGAGAGTTGACGGTAGATGATAGGTCTGTGTTTGTAAACTTAAAGGGGAATACCACTCATTTTCAACATTGAACTGTCTTTAATACACCTTAGAACTGTTGTGTGGAAATAAGAAAAAAGTCCCCCCCCCCCCTTCTACTGTATGTTGCCTAGAACTGGATCATTGATTGAGGTCTTGTGATCAGTGACATACGCAAGGTGTACTTTTGGCTGAGGGGGGAGCTTCTTTGCCAGCTACATAGTGAACGGGATGGATAGAAAGAACCTCGCGCTCAACATACCATACAAGGACAAGCTGAACAATGAGGAAAAACAGCGCTAGCCTGTATGAACACACAGAATGGACAGAAGATGATTTCGAACTGCTACCACCACTTACATGACTACACCTGATGCAGTACCTTATTGAAGGAACAAGCTAGTATACATTTAATAGATTTAATAGCTTCCATTGTTAGTTTTAGAGATAGGTAATGTGGTAATCTCCACATATCCAGTGTATATCTGTCTGTCATTTAATGACACTATGATTGAGTACAAAAGGACCCCATTTGAAACAAGCCATTAGGCAATCATGGGCTTTTTAATCCTATTTAGTTGACCTTGTATTTAAACTGTACTTGTAAACTTCTAAATAAAGTATTATATCAATCTATCAAACATAGTAGCTCAGGCTGTTAGCTGCTCAACATTTACAAACAGCCAGCCTACCTGAATCAGTGTTCTAATAACAAATTACTGAAAACAGGTCATGTAAATTGTGTTTCATTTGTAAATTATATTTCACTTGTAAAGTGTTGTTTCTGGAGGAGCTGTTTTGCATCTGCATGCTGTAGTCGTTGCACAAAAACCTGTTGGTCTAAGAACCTGGCCTGGGTCACTGAAGAGTCATTTTTGGCTTGCCAATGGCTTATAATTTACACTGTTTCAAGACTCAAGAACACTTATTAACAATGTAGATAGGATGTTTTTTTTGAGAGATTGGTAATCTGCACATTAAATCTGTTCTCCGAAAATAGCCGATCTACAAGCCTGTAGATCGGCTATTTTCGGAGGAGAAAGTCACTGTTTCCAAGCTGTTTATGTACCCTCCGATCCCAACAATGGCCGCCGCTACCAAGTGACCCATGTTGACACCCCCTTTAGGATTTTTTGGATGCACCATGGATAATTCAAACTCCACCGTGGTGGGCAGGAACTTTACCCCTGCGCCCCCCGGACGCCCAGGAGGCCCAATATTAAGTTACTTTTGTCCAGAACACCATCCCACTATATACTAATTACAATCAATTAAAATTATTTGTAAGATCTTTTGACTGACTGACTAATTCTCCCATTGAAAAATCAAGGCCAGTACAACTTCATAGTTAAGGTAGGGTAAGTGATTTACTTTGGTTAAAATAAGTGTTAAATATAGCTCTATATTCTGATAGTACTTATTGCTATAGAGTTTGTACAGTAAAAGGAGTCTACATGTCTCTCCAGCTCTTTATTAAACATACATTTTAGTGCTCTCACCTGATTGGCTTAAATTTTGTCACCTACCTGAAAATGCACCATGTTCTGTTTACTAAAGAGCTGGAGAGACCCCTGTGACCAAACAAACGCTCTGTAGCAATGATTACTATAAGAATATAGTAATTTAACCTTTTAACAAAAGAACAACAAAATATCACTTACCCTACCTTTAATAATAATAATAATACAACATATGATTTATTCATTTTTATTGAATTTTATTACAGTCCATTATTATTATTATTATCATTTGTATATTGTATCGCTGTCTTGTGGATCGGGACCATGTCACACCAATATTTCTTGCTTGCACCTCTATTTGTAAGTGTCAAATAAACTCCACTCTTCTTCACCAAATCAACACAGTTACAATTAAACTGCAAACCAATTTCCGATTTAAAAAAAAGAAAAATCTATAATTTCTACAGTAGGTAAATGGTTTTCAACCCATTAAAATTGGACTGCAGTGGAAGTGATGGGAAAACCCCTCTAATAAGCAGTGGTGTTAAAAGTACTCAAATGTTTTACTAAAAAGTATCAATACCACAATGCAGAAATACTCTGTTACAAGTAAAAGTCCAGTATTCAAAATGTACTTGAGTAAAAGCATAAGCATCAAATGCAAATATATCTACAAAGTAACTAGTAACTAAAGTTCTCAAATAATTGTAGTGGAGTAAAAGTGCAATATTTGTAGTGGAGTAGAAGGAAAAGTACTGAAAATGTAAAATACTCCAGTAAAGTACAGATTCTTCAAAGTTGTACTTAAGTAACATTACTTGAGTACATGTACTTAGCTACTTTACACCACTGCAAATAAGACAGTAAAATCCTCTCTCGGAGTCTCGGAGTTACAAAATGCTCATATAGCCTACACTCTGGAGTCTGAGTTAAATGAACACTCTGTATTTTACAGCTGAGGGATGATGTGTGTGCCAGCTTCTCAACACCTACCACACAAACCAAGCAAACTTAACCACAGGAGCTGGGCCCTGAGCATGGCTAGCTGCAGTGTTTTGGACCACCAACATTCTGGAGAAGCACTCAGGGCTGTGGTCAGACCATGGCGGTCACCGGAGGGGTGGGGCACTGACCTGGGCATTTCTAGCTGTGGTAGCTAGAAAAATCAGCTTCTCTCTGCTCAATGGAAGAGCCAGTTGGCTCAATTAAAGGAAAGTGGGTGATCCACGGAGATCCACCTACCTCAGACATTCTATTAGTTTTCACGTGAATGTAAGCTATACTGTCACGGTCTGAGTCCGAACGGAATGTAGGACCCAAGAGCAGGAGAGACAGGCTTAACAGGTCGGTTTAAGGGGTTTATTAACTCAAAAGGTAGGTATACAAACAGAAACTGAAACCAAGACAATACTACGCATGACATGAGATAATCGACAAGCAAACACGTGGAGCAAACACAGGGCTTAAATAGACAGGGAAATAATAAGACACAGGTGAACTCAACAGACAATCAACACTGGGATAGGCTAAGGCAAACACAGGTGGCTAGGGTTACAATAAATACAGGGAGGTGAGACAAGACAGGTAACAGTAACTAAGCACAACAGACAATACTACAAAATAAGGTACAGAACAAAAGCAGGGCAACAACAACAGAATAACAAGACTAGATACAGAACAGAACAAAGGCCTAATAAGTCCAAGACCTTATAAGGCAGGAAGGTCTAAATAATAAAGTCAGAGTCCGCGGCCCGAGGAGCGAACAGAAACTGATGATGTCGTGTTCCACAATTGTGGAGCAGCGACCGAAAAGGCACGGGTCACCTTTTAACTTCAAGCGGGTGCATGGGACATTGAGGAGCTTCTGATCTGCTGATCTAAGTGACCTAGTGCAATCGGGGGGAGGAAGCAACTGATATATATATATATATATATATATATATATATATATATATATATATATATATATATATATATATATATATATATATATATATATATATATATATATATATATATATATATATATATATATATATATATATATATATATATATATATATATATATATATATATATATATATATATATATATATATATATATATATTTTGACGGTGCCACTGCCAGCCCATGGGGGGACAATAGTAGAATTTTTAAAACAATTCTGTATTTGACAGGAAGCCAGTGAAGGGAAGCCAAGATGTGAGTGATGTGATCCCACTTTCGGGAGTCTAGCAGCAGCGTTCTGGACAAGCTGCAGTCTAGAGAGACAAATACTGGAAACACCTGAGTATAGTGAGTTGCAATAATTTAGGCGGGAAGAGATGAGGGCATGGATGACTTTTTCCAGGGTTAGGGTTGTTAAAGAAGATTTAATTTTGGAAGAAGGCTCCTTTGACAACAGCAAAAATAATTTGTTTGTCAAATTTAAGGGCCGAGTCTTAGGAGCAGGTCTTAGGAGAGAGGACGTGAGATTGACCAATCGCTGCATCTGAATTTACATAATTTACATACACTCATCTCAACCTCAACTTTATTTGCCATTTAGGACTGTCCAGCACACAAGGCCGGCTCACAAAACACAAATCAAACAATCAGACCAGGCAGTGCTGATCAAATATTAATAAAGATTCTGTGTCTGCATTACCTTTAGCTGTTTAGCTGTAAAATTAGAAAGTTTTCGAATTTCGTCATTTTGGGGCCAAGGCCACTTGGCCTTTGGTGTTGGTTAAACAATGATTTTAAGTCCATGGAAATAATGAATTGGACTGTGACACATAACCTGTTTATTTCACAAAATAATGTATTCACAAATTACCAATATTTGTACTAAGTCATATTGGTCTCAATATTTCATTCAGCACTGCACTTTGCTGATTGAAGTCAAGGTCACAATCTAATGAGTATTCACAGATTAGAGGTTTTATTCTATTTTACCCACCTATTTTCATTGAAGATGAATTGAGATCGGATTGCAGTAATAGATTTTACAAAGTGGGGTCTGGGGACCCCCTGGGGTCCTTGAGGGAGTTCCAGGGGGTCCCCAGCTAAATGATGGATAGTTGGGATTGGGAACCAAATGGACCCTTATGGGTCTGTAACTCTGAGAGTGTACAAATGGAACCAAATGGACCCGTTAGGGTCCATTTGTACACTCTCAGAGTTAAATTAACATTGATTTTACAATAAAAATTGGGGTCCCAGAGATAGAAATGCCATTAAATGGGGGGTCCGTAGCCTAATTTAAGCCTTGAAATTAAAAGGGTTGAGAATCACTGCTAGAGCCGTAAAAAAAATCTCTTAGGGGGGTCCCTGGCATATCTTTTCAAATGGGGGTCCGCGGGCTAATAAGTGTCAATTTGGAAGGTCCTTGACATAAAAAGGTTTGAGAACCACTGCCCTAAAGCACAATTTATTGAGAGCCTTTCATCCACTGTAGATATAGATTACATAATTGGTGGTGTTTTGGGAGAGGAAGAGCATACAAAACAGATACATACTCACAAATAGACTGAAGGGGAGAACACTATGTTGTCTTTCTCTGACTATATCACAACAATCTGAACATTTTGTTATGCATTAGTAAAGAGATCCTGTGCTCGCCAGGCTTTGCCAAGGACATGGAATTAGACCTAACTGGAGGATCAAAGCGTTCTGGAGTGTGTCCTGGCTTTTGTCATAGAAACTAAGCTCATCTAAATAGATTCAGAGTCACAAACTCTGTTCTCTGTTGTCACACAGAATGAGAGCAACAGAGCATGCAGGGCCAATGGAAAATTCTAACAAATTGTACTCTTTACTACTAGATAATAGTACATGCATGTTATTATCGTGATCAAGTGTGCAGATAATCAATTTTGTTCCATGGACATAGTAATGAGTGCTACTTATTTTACTAATTTAGTGGATGGTAAAAGTAATGATATATTGAACATCATTTAAGTGATGATGCAATATTGCTCAACAACTCTCATACCCTCCATCGCTGAAAACTATGGGAAGCATGCTCCCCCTGGTGGTAGGAAACATATCTACAGTATCACATCGCACTTCATGGGCCATGAAAGCTGTGTCTGTCTTTCTAGCAGTGGTGTAAAGCATTGGTTCTCAAAGTGGGGTCCGGGGACCCCCAGGGGTCCTTGAGGGAGTTCCAGGGGGTCCCCAGCTAAATGATTGATTAGGCAACAAATGGACCCTCATGGGTCTGTAACTCTGAGAGTGTACAAATGGAACCAAATGGACCCGTTAACATTGATTTTACAATATAAATTGCGGTCCAAGTGATAGAAATGCCATTAAATGGGTCTTTAGCCCTAATGCATGTCAAACTGGGGGTCCTTGAAATTAAAATGGTTGAGAATCACTGCTAGAGCTGTAAAAAAAAATCTTCTCTTATGGGGGTCCCTGGCATATCTTTTGAAATGGGGGTCCGCGGCCTAAAAAGTGTCAATTTGGGGGTCCTTGACATGAAAAAGTTTGAGAACCACTGGTGTAAAGTACATGTAGTCTGTAAAGTACATGTAGGCTACTCAACTACTGTACTTAAGTAAAATGTTTAGGTATTTTTCCTTAACTGGAGTATTTCCAGTCTTACTTGTCATCTCATATTGTACTTTACTTACTAGTTACTTTGTAGATTTTGATTATTATTAGGGCTACAAAACATACATCCACTTCAGCCCTATATACATTTCGGCCATTTGAAAATAGCAGATCTACAAGCTTAGTCAGCACTGTTGACTGTTGTTTTGTTAATTGGATCCTCTCCAATTAAAGACGGTGAGGCTGAATGAGAGCATGTCAGATGAGCTCTGTTTCTACTGCTTGACCTCATGGGTCTGTTGTTCTGTAATTACTTATACAGTAACTCATTTATATTCTGTGTACAGATGATGGGCCAGTTTGATAACCGATATATATCCTGAAGATTGACAATTGACGATGAATCATTCATGTCCCTGTGGTTGATTATTTTTTAAACTGGTGCATAAACTTTATGTATCAAAGACAAAATACATATGGTCCTCTCATTCAGAATACCATCACTGAGGGGCAATAGGTAGTTATAAATATTTATACACGTTTGAAGGACATGGTCCTTCAAACGTGTATAAAAAGTTTTAACTGAAAATTCCATTCCAGTTAGCCATTGCAGGTGTTTTTCTCTCACATTTCTAAAGCCTTTTCAACTGCAATGAAAAAATAAATCTTTGCCTGCGGGTGTCGCTGTTGAGGGATTTGCCTGTCAATCATCCTTTCCTAATCATCCTTTCCTTTGGGGGGGGCCCCAAAGGAAAGGATAGGGGCGAGGAGGAGAGTGGGCGGGAATAATGGACCGTGACCTCAAAGTCCATTGGGCCAATCACAGATTACTTTTCAGCCTAATTATTCAGAAAACCCCATATCACAGAAAATCCACTGAATGTGCAAAATTAATGTCATATAACCTTTAACAAATTTTCCTCCTACACAGACACAATTTGATCAGTTTCCCTAAACTGTTGACATGGCAGTCTAAATATCATGAGATAGATAGAGAGAGAGAGAGAGAGAGAGAGAGCGAGCTCACACACTTATAGAGGAAGGTTTGCCATGTGAAGGAGGTGATGTGGTAAACACAGTTTGCCTTCCTCCTGGCCAACAAACAGGCATGGATATCAACAAAATGGATCAGAATTGTTGCTTAGCTATCTGAAGAACATTAAACAGCAAACCCTGCATGGTGTGTAGCGGTCCCGGCTGGCCATTAAAAGGGTGAAGTCTGACTGATGATTTTGTAGTGGTTCTTTATTAAATCAACGTAGAAACTGGCGAAGAAAACATAAAATACATAACATAAATCAATACAATAATCCATTAATGTCATCAAATCTCAAATGGCACAATACATTTCCCATAAAATCCATGGGCCTACATCACAAACTAACTTACATAATGCATCTTATTAGAAAAATACATAAAAAAGGTAAATACATGAAAAAGGTACAAACTATAGCAATAACCCTCAGATAATAAAAGCCAACAATAAGATCACTCAGATAACAATAAGACCATGTAAACAGTGCAACAAATCCAACAAACAGAGACATATACCTTGTGCCCCTTCCAGCTAGGTGCTAATTGTGGTAGACAGTGGCATGGTGTGAGGCTTCCATTCGTTCCATAGTTTGTCATTTTAACCTTCCTTCCGTCCGTCACCGTCACCCATCCTTCCAGGGTCCATTGGCGTCCGTCCTTAACCCATCCTTCCAGGGTCTATTAGTTTACAAACATTTGCAACACTGTCCTTCCTGCTCCTCTACCACCGAGCCCATTTTAATGTTTGCTGCCAGGCACCTGTAGCCCCATACTGTCTGGCCATCAGCACCAGGTGAACATGATTATTGTAATTGCAGCTGGCATGTCCCTGTGGGCAGGAAACACTACAAATAAAAGCCTTGCAGACCTGATGTTTGGGCAGGAAGCTCTTCAAAATAAAAGTAACAGGGACACCACATTTATACTCCTGGAAACCCCCCTTCGGGTCCGTTACATGGTGGGTGGTGTGTTGCAACAACTAGTTATCTAAAGTATGGCAAACAACAATAATCATATATTATTCTAATCGATTGAGTACTTGCTTCTATTAACCACGTATGCCCTATGACTTTAGTCATGTGATTATGTCACGCACAAGTCACAAAGTGTCGCATTGTGTCCTTGTAGATCTGCTATTTTGCAGTATAATGAACAATTCTACCAATAATTATATCCCCAAACCAGTACACCATGGTTAAAGTGGTTAAAGTGTCATCATGCATGTTTCGTGGTGTCCAGGCAGGCCATATGGGCTTAGAGGACATTGATCAAACTAAATAACAATAACAAATATAGCTGCAAGCAGCGATAATACGGGGCCAGGAGAGAGAAAGAGAAATGATAATTCCTTTAACAGGTCAGTTCATGAAAGTCCTTGCGGTCTTGTTTCCAGTGAGGGCCTGTGAGCAATTAGGAGTTAAGAGTCTTGCTCAGGGACAAATTTCATTTCATCGACACATTTGCTACCCGCTGGCCTGGAATCGTACCTGGGGCAACCAGAGCCTCTGGCTCGCTAACCACTCAGCTAGAGAGAGAGAGAGAGAGATAGATAGATAGATAGATAGATAGATAGATAGATAGATAGATAGATAGATAGATAGATAGATAGATAGATAGATAGATAGATAGATAGATAGATAGATAGATAGATAGAAACGGAATAGATTGAAGAGACAGAGAGAGAGATATGGACACGGAATAGATTGAAGAGAAAGACATGGAAACGGAATAGATTGAAGAGAGAGAGAGAGAGCCATGGAAACGGAATAGATTGAGTCATGTTTTTTGCAATTCAACTTAAATGAGTCTGCATCAAGTGAGGCTTGAACCGGCAACCTTGCGGTCATGAGGCACTCTTAGGTAGCTGCAACACTACCTATAGTGCTATAGCTTTGTCCAGGCTGATATAGTCTGTTGAGGATCACAAACTCTTGCCTTCTGTCATGACCCAAGCCCCTGTTTCACTAACACTAAGATCACTCGTTCACAAACCATTTACCAATGAAGAAATTGTACATCTCCTCAGAACCAAAACTAGTGAAAGTAGCCGATCTACAAGCTCACAAACCATTAAAAGTTGTCAGATTGTACATCGGCTATTTTCACAATGAAGTATGTTATACATTGAAAAAACATACTCTCATTGCTATCTGAAAAGTTGTGAGATTGTAGATCAGCTATTTTCACAAGTATGTAAAAAACACTCAATTAAGTATTTCATGTTATATTTAACAATTGCAGATGTATTCATTGATAGTCATGTTGTGTTAAATGCAACTCAGATGAAGTCTACACCAATTGAGGCTTGAACCTGTGACCTTGAGGTTGTGAGACATACACTTAAGCGGGAAGCTATCTGACCAACAGACAATCTTCTGAAAAAAGAACTGTATGATCACACTGATCATACAGTTTCACGCAAATAGCTGAAAAATCCTGGGTTTAAGTGTTTTTCAAACTGCTCAAGATTGCGGACAATCTAAGGGCGGTGCTTACTGGTCAACGTGATAGATGTGTTCCTCATTAGTCAAGGCACATGTGTAAGCAGGTCTAATGGCTGTCGGCCAAACGAGGCATGACTTTTGCCTGTTTAAAGTTTGCATTTTCAAAAAATTGCTATAGCGCCCCCGTTTGACCAATTGGAGTAAGATTGGTTTCAGTGATATTTGGAATGGCCCTTTACATTTCTGCAAAGTTTCAAAGAATGGTAAGTCTGCATGTATGTGTTAGGGGCAGATGAATAATTGTCATAAAACTGCAATATTCATTGGCTCATTAAAGCTTCATTTTTTCACTTATGGAAAATCCGCTGCAAACGTTTGTCGGCATAGGTCCAAAGTTCATGTGTAAAACGTTTCATGCAGATTGCTCAAAAATCCCAGGAGGAGATAGGTTTTAACTGCTTTTTACTGCTTTTCATATAATTCGAAATGGTGGGAGATCTAAAGGTCAGAGGTCAAAAGTCAAACAGTGAAAGTTGTTAGGCATGAGGAGACGCATATGTGTATTGAAGTTTCATGGCTGTAGGTCAAACAGGCCATGAGTTGTACCTGTTCAAAGTTGGCATTTTTCAATTGAGTGCTATAGCGCCACCTTTTGACGAAAGATTGTGAGATGTATTTTTTGATCGTTTTTCATGACCATCTATCATATGGCCGAGTTTCATAAAAAGCGTATGCACGGTTCAGCCAGAACTGGCAAAAACGGCAGAAGAAGAAACGGAATAATGCCAATAACAAAACGGGTCCATGCTGGAAGCCTGGCCCCGTAATAATAACTAGAAAAAGTGCTCCTCGGAGCACAACTCTCCGCCAGAAGACTTGTGTTGGTTCGAAGGTCGCGAAGGTCGCTATCCCTCTTGTATATGTAAGTGTCCTATCCATCCTGTCTGGGTAAGTGTCCTCTTCCGTTCATTCTGTGTAAGTGTCCTATCCCTCCTGTCCTATCCGTCCTGTCTATGTAAGTGTCATATCCCTCCTGTCTATATAAGTGTCCTATCTGTCCAATAAGACAGATAGGAACAATTGGACCGCGACTACTTGACTACTTCCGGTTCGAAGGTCTGGGAGTGAGCTAGTGGCCGGATTTTCGGTATTGGAATCTGGCTTATCACAGTGACACATGTATTTATAGGTCGCTATCCCTCTTGTATATGTAAGTGTCCTATCCAACCTGTCTGGGTAAGTGTCCTCTTCCGTTCTGTCTGTGTGAGTGTCCTATCCCTCCTGTCTGTATAAGTGTCCTATGTCATATCCCTCCTGTCTATATAAATGTCCTATCTGTCCTATCTGCCAATTATGTATCAGCCATGCAGCCATTTCATGGTTCCCGTCTTACCTCACTCTGACAGTGGCAGAGACACTGTCAGAGTGATGCCATGTATATATAGGCCCGGTGGCGTCACTAGCCAATCAGATCACAGTATTTCACGTGTCACGTGAGGCTTGACCAATCGGTGTGTCATGTTTAGAAAGTGAAAACGCAGTGATAACAATACTCTCCTGGCGGAGAGTAATAATAATCTTTATTTCAGACCTGTCGGTCCAAAAGACAGCACATAATATAAAAAGAGACAGCATTATAATGCAGTAAATAGCAACATGTTGGCAATCTAGGCATCACATATTATTTCAGTCACCATGTTATTGTTTACTGACCTTTCAACATGTTCACAGGGTCATTCACACAGAACACAAATTACAGCCTTCACTGAAATGTACAAGTTCAGCATTTACTGTTATGCCATCCTCATATAGCCATAGATCTATAACAGATAAATGATCAGATTATTATAGCCTACCCTTGTTTTCTATACTAGCCAGAGTTCTGATTGCATGCATGCAGATTTTTTTTTTGCATGTAATCATGTCCATAATTCACACATTCATAATAGTCTTCTATTTCTCATGTCCAGTAATAGGTCCAATACATCATCTCCAGTGGAGATGATCTCCCCAGAGTAGGCTATCTCGCTGCCAGTGCCATGATGTGCTTTAGCCAGCATCCTCCTCATAAGAGCAACACACTCCCCTTGTTAGTGGGTAGGTAGATAGATAGTTAGTAGGCTTACTATCATATTTATTGGTTGTGTAGTTGTGTATGTTACTGAGACAAAGTTTTGTCCCAGTCCAACCCTGATAGGAAATGAAGCATCCGACTGTTCATCATTTGACGTTTGGCTTTCCTGTGAACAAACTGGATGCATTGTCAAATTGGCGGCTAGAGCTGTCCATGTTAAGTGTCTTCTCTTTTTCAACTGCGTCTTCAAGGTCTACGAAGGAAAACAAGAGATTATGAAGACTCTTTTTGGAGCACAGCAGAAAAACTAAAAACCTTTAACATGTTCTACGCATTAAAAGCAATACAAAAGCAGTTCAATCAACACATAATGCTGAAGTGAATCCTAACTGAGATGAGATAATTGTAAAACTTTAGTCTAAGGTTCTGAGTCCAAGTCCTTGAACAGTGATGGCAAGTAACTAAGTATATTTACTTAAGTACTGTACTTGAGTGATTTTTTTGGGGGTATTTGTACTTTACTTGAGGATTTCCAATTTCCAATACTTTTACTTCTACTCCACTACATCTCAGAGGCAAATATTGTACTTCAGATTTTGATTATTATTACAACACATACATTACCCACTTCAGCCCTATATACATTTCGGCCATTTGAAAATAGCCGATCTACTCAGAACATGTCGTGATGCGACGCATTGTGAGGTTGTAGATCTGCTATTTTCGACAGATTTTTATACATTTTATACATTTGAAAACTTGTGAAATGGGACATTCTGCATTATGAGTACTTTCTACATTTCGTACTTCAAGTACATTTTGATACCAATTAAGAGTATTTCTACACTGCAGAGTTATTTTCCCATCACTGTCCTTGAACCTATAATTATTACAATTTCTGTCACTCACACTTCCGCACAGCCACGTTGACCTTGGCATAACCCCGGTCTGGGTCTTTGCTCAGGTCAATGCAGTAGAAGAACCTCAGCTCCTGTGGGCACTCGGCATGGCTGAGGTTGTGGAGCAGGGGAATCATCCGATTAGACATGGGCGCCTCCGCCAAGGCCTGGTGCATCATATACTTACACCATTCATCCTGTAGGAAATCAGGTGTGATAAGCAGGGCTTTGCAGTGACTGTCCTGCACGGCTTGACACAGTTCGGTGGGAATGGCAGCTCCCGGGGTGGCGTCTCTCTGCCACAGGAAGCATCGAAGGTCGCAGCCTGAGCCTTCCAAGAAAGAGACCAGGCGCGTGGCCTCCTCGACATCGGCGTCCGCAGAGCTATTGCACACAAACACGTCATGTGTTTTGCTCAACCGCAGTGGTGAGCTCAAAACAGACTGCGGTGGTTTAGTGGAGGAGGAGGAAGAGGCTAACGATGATGATGAAGAGGATGATGACTGAACCCTGATCTTCCTGGAATTGCGATCGTCCTGTTCATGTTGTGTTGGGTCTCTGCATGGCGAAGCTACTCTTGACTTTTGCAAGAGTTTACGAAGCCAAACTGAAACGAAAGGAAGATGCTCAAATGTCTGTAAAATGGTAACTAAATCCATTTCGCCCGTGTTTTTGAGCGGACATTTCGCCCACCCCCAGACATTTCGCCCAGACATTTCGCCCACCCCAGACGTTTTTCCCAGACATTTCGCCCACCCCCCAGACATTTCGCCCGACATTCATTATAAATATATAATCAATCAGTTGTGCGAGATTCATTATAAATGGCTTTATTTAAGAGGGGAATTTAATTTTCAGTCATCCGCGGACTACTTTTTTCCGCCGATAAAGTATAGTTTTGGACCATGACGGAGGCACGCCGACTCAGCAGACCTTGAGGCTGAGGAGTTGCGCCCGAGCGCCTCCAGGCGCGAGTGCCCGCAACGACCAGCCGATGGTCCTGCTAGTCGACTACGCGCCGTCCGAGTTATGTACCGATAGGGACAGAATCGTAAATATTTTTCGTGGGGACTCCGTTTGCCCCACTGACTGCGTCTCTCTCTCTCACACACACACACACACACACACACACACACACACACACACACACACACACACACACACACACACACAGAGAGAGAGAGAAACTCTCATTCTCGCTTACAAACGGCCAGCTAGCTTCACGATCTATGGGCGAAATGTCTGGGCGAAATGTCCGCGAAAATGGGCGAAATGTCTGGGCGAAACGTCCGACTTTTTGGGCGAACTGCGGAATGGGCGAAATGACTGGTATTCGTATACTGTACTCTCTATACTCTCCCTGGTCATGATAAGGCCAATCGTTTCACTTAAAATGATAAATAAGTATAAATATCTAATTAAATCATTCCACTCACAATCTTCTTTTGGCTCAGAAATGTAACTATTAAATTAAAGGGAGTAATCTATCTCTGAAGTTTAAATGTCATCCAACTGTCCACAATGAAATTCAACTGTTTCTTTAAAGTACAGATTCCTATCAAATCCACTTACAGTGTAACAATGCGTTAGCCTGGTAAACCCTCCCTCCGGAAATCTCATTTCCATTTGATTCCAAATGGAAATGAGATTTCCGGAGGGAGGGTTTACCAGGCTAACAATGCATCACCCACCATATCATTACACCATTACTTATGTATAATTATCTAATAGTGAAACTTAATGTGATGTTTTTGAGCCGGAGTTGTTTTATAGAGAGAGAGAGAGAGAGAGAGAGAGAGAGAGAGAGAGAGAGAGAGAGAGAGAGAGAGAGAGAGAGAGAGAGAGAGGTACAGTGTGTGTGTGTGTGTGTGTGTGTGTGTGTGTGTGTGTGTGTGTGTGTGTGTGCGTGTGTGTGTGTGTGTGTGTGCGTGCGTGCACACACACACACATCACGCACGTACGCACACACACATAAATTAAATTAATCAATTAATCAATCAAAAGTTAGTGAACTACAAGTTCTATGAGAACAGGAACCATAGTACCCAAAATGTGGTTATATTCTTAAGACCTTCATGCTCAAATGGAACAGGTATATAATAAAACAGGTATTATTCTAATGATCACTTTTTTACGTTAAAGAAATTAAGAACAATGAATGATTAATTATTTAGCAATTGTACTTAAATAGAAAAGCTAAACATTGTTTGTCTTGTCATCAAGCTCAGATGTTCCAACTAGAGAAATCCTGTCAACTCACCGTGCATGTTGTTAACATCATTGTCCAGTTACTTTCATCCATCCACATTCAGACGCAGAACTCATGTAAATAACACATGCTAAATATGATTAACACTTTAAAGGACAGAAGCAACCTAACCTAACAAAAACAAAGCAGACAATGAATGCATCAAGGGTTTCACTGATTTCCGTTTAAAAAAAAGAGGAAGCACTGAGCAGCACCACTTGCAGAGAGTGAAGTGTTAATTCATAAAGCACAAGCATAATTCAAACCACACATTCTCCCCTCTTAAAACACAGAGTTGGAAGAAGTAGCCTACTCAGATATTTTACTTATAAGTAAAAGTAGCAATACCTCAATATAAAAATACTCAATACCTGCATTTATAAACCACTGCCAGTGTAATTCCAAAATGAGATACACTTGGAAAAATGTTACACCAACTCTGACAATGAAATGAAAAGGGGGAAAAGTAACATAAAACCCCACTATTGAATATTAAAACTTGAGCCCTATTCTTACAAAATACTAATAATATTTTTGGGGACTTATTTAATACAAATAAAAACAAACCAAGTGTTTTATTATTTAATATCAAACATGAACATCCTTTTGACGTGGCATTTCTATTGAAATGGTCATTTGATTAAAGGAAATCAGACCTGATGGGGAAGGATATAACAGCTTATTGTCAGCTGCTTAGTCACAAGAGAAACAGTAGTCTATTTTAGAGAAGTGGGTTACAGGAACAGCTCATCATTACAACCCTTGCCCTCCTTTTTCTGGTTTTAAGTAAATGGAGGGGTATTTAGTTTAGTTTAGATTTTTAACTGACTACAGTATCTAGAGAATAAACAATTCAATAACCAATTGGCTCCATTCTCTATTGTATTATCCATTGAAGATTCAAGTTTCAAGTTTTTTATTTGTCACTGACTTATACAGGTACAAGCAAAATGTTGTTGGGACTTGTCCCACAGATTGTGCTACATATAACAAAAAAACATATTAAATCAAGAAAATAAAAAATAATATAATGACAATAATAATGAAAAATAATATAATGTATATACAAATATAGAGTTATACGGCAATACTTAGGGACTTGTCTTAGACAGAATTAGCAGTGATTCCGAGTGCAGTGAATATCTGAGCGAAACATGTTCACCCAAATGTAGACAGAGTGACCATGTGCAGTCAATTTAGGATCAAAAACAGCAATGGTCACTTCCCAAATGTGCAAAGTCACCACGTGCAGATGTACAAAGCAACAGGATCAATCAACAATGGTGGAAAAGGTAAAATGTTGTTTTACTTAAGTAAAAGTATCAATACTGCAATGTAGAAATACTCTGTTACAAGTAAAAGTTCGGAATTCAAAATGTACTTAAGTAAAAGTACAAAAGTATCGGTATCAAAGTGTACCAAAAGTACCAAAAGTAGACTCATTATGCAGAATGTCCCATTTCACAAAGTTTTCTAATGTATAAAATGCATTAAAATCTTTTGAAAATAGCAGATCTACAAGCTCACAGTGCATGGCGAAAATATATATAGGGCTGAAGTGGTTTTGTAATAATAATCAAAATCTACAAAGTAACAAGTAACTAAAGTTTTCAAATAATTGTAGTGGAGTAAAAGTACAATATTTGCCTGTAGTGGAGTAGCAAAAGTACTGACAATTGGAAATACTCCAGTAAAGTAAAAAATACCTCAACATTGTACTGGACAGTACTTGAGTACATGTACTTAGTTACTTTACACCACTGTCAGTCAATGTGCAAGTGTCACATATACAGCAGCAGCATTTCTCAATACAAGAACAAGTGATAAAGCATAGAGACAGTGTCATAACACTTGTTGTTTTATGTTTTTCCTTTTTCTTTGTTGCTTTATGGCCATGTCCACATTTAGTGCTTTATCAGCAGCAGGAAAAAAAAACTTATTCCAATGACTCCTGTCTAACTCTAAATCTTGTCAAGAGAGTGAAGAAACACTCTCTGAATAAATGGAAAAAGAAAAAATACTGAATGAATTTAAATACTGTATGTTAGGCCTACTCTTGCTCCTCTTGACTTCAACAAGTGACTGATTGTATTGTTTGTTTTAGCAGTGATGTGAAATTTTTAATCTGCCCCTTGGCCAGTTCCCACTTGTAAAAGAGACTCAATGTGTTTTACTGGTTAAATAAAGGTTAAATAAATAAAAAAGTGGCCTATGTGAATTTAACGTGGTAAACTTTTTGACATAGGCTAATTATTAACTAGTTGAGGCATCAATAGGCTTCTTCTTCTTTTGTGTGTCATCATCAGATGTCCAGCTCAGTAGCGTACATCCACTCCATCAATAGGCTACCAATGATTGACGAGTTGGTCAGGCAGGAAAGTCAATGATTGTGTTTGGGGGCCTATTTTACTGTATTATAGTATGGTACATGACATATCTCCTTGTTTTCTCTGTACACTGTCCCTGTTTAAATAAAATAATTCATTCATTCATGTAGTACACCTGTGGCTGCCCTGTCAAAGGGCTATAGCTAATAATGTAGGCAGTGGGGGTAAAAGTACTACATGTCTTACTTTAATACAAGTATCAATACTGCAATGTAAAAATACTCTGTTACATACTTAAAGTACCAAAAGTAAAAGTACTCATTATGCAGAATGTCCCATTTCACAGGTTATAAATGTATAACATGTATACAGTAGTACACATCTTTTGAAAATAGCAGATCTAGAAGCTCACAGCACATTGTGAGCTTGTAGATCGGCTATTCTCAAATGGCTGAAATGCATATAGGGCTGGTTAATGTATGTTTTAAAATAATGATCTAAATCTACAAAGTAACTAGTAACTAAAGTTGTCAAATAATTGTAGGGGAGTAAAACTACAATATTTTCCTTTGAGATGTAGTGGAGTAGAAGTAAAAGTACCTACTGAAAATGTAAAATACTCCATTAAAGTAAAAATACCTACACAGTTTACTTAAGTACAGTACTTAAGTAAATGTACTTAGTTACTTTCCACCACTGAATGTAGGCAATGGGATAATGACCTCTGTCAGCTCACCCTTTTTTTTTTACTTAGGCTATCACTACTGTATAATGGATATCAATTTAGAACACCATGTCGTTTGGATTCTGTTTCTATGGAATATAGGCATATAACACTTTGCCAGTCGTTCTCAAAGTGGGCTCTGAGAGTGTACAGATTTTTTCACTCTCAAAGTTATGGGGGTCCTTGAAACTAAACAGGGAGAAGAGGGAACATACGGCCTCTGGATAGGGATATGGACCATAGACAGTAAAATCCAGTGGTGTCAAATAACTAAGTACATTTACTCAATTACTGCATACATAAGTACAATTTTGAGGTATTTTTTATGTAACTGGAGTATTTCCAATTTTCAGTACTTTAACTTTTACTCCACTACAATTATTTGAGAACTTTTGTTTGGGTCCTCAGAAGTAGGCCTACCCGTATCTTCCGTATTGTTCAATAAAAATCAATTTTATCGGTGGCCATTTTCTCATAGAGTTATAATGTTATCAGAGTGCAATACATCTCCCAACCAACAGGGTCGCTTAATAGAAAGCGTACGGAGGAAATACGAAGAAAATGGCAATCGATCGGATTAAAATGCTTGTTATTGAACAATACGGAAAATACGGATACTTCAGAGTGCCCGTATATAATTGTAACATCCATGGCCATGGGGTAAGCATTTTATATTCGAGATCTGAACGTTTATGTAAATGTACGGACCGTAAATGGAGAAAGTGCAAACACCAGGTTGAAGTTCATCCATGACTGTCATGATAATTATGACAATCATGTTTCAGGGCTACTGCTGCTGCTTGAACAGCGCACGGTCAGTGCGCAGCATAGATTGCGCACCGGAGCACACTCGCCTATTAGTTTGTATTGGCCAGTGCGCTCAGTGCTGTATTTTCGAACGCACCCAATATATCTAGAGGGCAGACTGGCCCGCCCCCAGCTATTCATTTCAATGAAAGTTGCTCAATGGCTTTTGAACACCCAGAAGTCTGCCGGACGTACCAATATTGGGTCTAATATGGGTCCAATAGAATTGAATAGAGCAGGCCAGGGTTATGAGCAGAAGCACAAACGGTAGATGCACGCGCAGTAGCATTTTAAAATGCATTATTATTATTTAAATGCATTATTGCATTCTCATATTTGAGCACCAGGCGACGGCCGCTTCACTGTTCTACCGCGCGGCTCTAGGGGCTTGGTGCGCAGCCGCCGAATCCCCCGGAAACAGAACGTCATTTCCGCATCCGGATCGTGCATCATCATCTGACGTGGTCTAAAAAAGCAGTTTTGCAGTGGTAGGTAGAAGAAGCGGTGCTACTTACTGTGTGTGTTGGTGGGGAACATTTATAATCTATTAAAGTACACCTGGTAAGATCTCTCACAGTCAGAGCCCTCGTCAAGACCTTGTAGATCCGTTGATCGTTGATTGTTTGATTGTAAAGATCCACATTTCCTGTGTTTTGTTGTCTTTTGTGAATGGTTGTGGTTGGTGGTTGTAGCTGCTGCCGCTGCTGCTGCGTGGTGACAAGATGCTGGATTTCTTCACCATCTTCAGTAAGGGGGGGATCGTGTTGTGGTGTTTCCAGGGAGCCGGGGTGTCCGAGTCCTTCACCGGACCTGTCAACGCCCTGATCAGATCCGTCATCCTTCAGGTAAAAAGAGACGATCAAACGGTTTAGAATCAATCAAGTGACAGCTGTCAGTCACGTTGTTGTTGTATAGTATGGCTAATGCTATGGCTGCCTAGCTCATTGGTTCTCAACCTGTGGGTCGGGTCGCCAAATGACAGTGAAGTGACAATTAAGTACCTTTAAAGGGCAAGACCACTTTTGTAGAGGTTTGGGTTGTGTGGTTTCCTTGCCATGATGTAACTTCAAAGGTGGGCAAGATATCAAAAATAATTGCTCCATTGATTAGAAATTGAGCATTCAAAATATTTTCCTCATTGACTTACATTGTATGGTAAAACAGCCTCAAAGTCACTCTTTTAGCACGTAAACAAACACAAACAAAGCTGATTCAGACAATATAGAACATCACCAAACCCAGTACTGTTTATTTTTTTAATAAAAATGTTAGCTTCCTGTTGATTTTACTATTTGAAGATCCGGATCCAGAGATCCAGTCCGGGTTTTCTTTCTAATAAAAATAGTAAAATCCACAGGAAGTTAACATTTTTATTAAAAAAATAAACAGTACTGGGTTTGGTGATGTTCTATATTGTCTGAATCAACTTTGTTTGCGTTTGTTTATGTGCTAAAAGAGTGACTTGAGAGCTGTTTCACCATACGATGTAAGTCATAGGAGCATATTTTGAATTATCAATTTCCAATCAATGGAGCAATTATTTTTGATTTCTTGTCCACCTTTGGAGTTACATCATGGCAAGGTAACTACACAACCCACACCTCTACCAAAGTGGTCTTGCCCTTTAAACCCATTAAAACCGGGCACTTAAACAATTATGTTATACTTTGGCTATTCACACTGTGTGAATAGCCAAAGTATAACATAACGGTAGATGTGTGAATCACACATCTACGGTGCTGTGCTATGAGCTTGTATATCTGCTATTTTTGAATGGCAAAATAAATCTAAAATGACACAGTATGCGTTCCTGGATTGAATGGGTTGAAACCTTTTTAATACCTAAAAGAAATGAAAAAAAAAAAAAAGACCAGTGCTGCATCAAAAGTAACCACCAAACTATACTATAAAAGCTGGTCAAACATTGACCAAATTGTCAAATGATATAAGAAAGAGGCAAAAATTCTGAAAATATAAGATCTTGCCCTCCCAAGATCTTCTACAATTTTTGCCTCGTGAACTTGTAGATCGGCTATTTTCACACTTACATTCCAAGTGCTTATCTGGGGTACCCAGTTCAAATAGGATTAGCTTGAAAAGGTTGAGAACCACTGGCCTAATAACTGATTGCGTAATTTATGCTAAACAACAGGACTGGAACTGTAGTGTGAACAGCATCTTATCTTAGATCTAACCAGGTAAAAGTCTCTTTGAGATTAAATCTCATTTTTCACAGCCCGGACGGTTGGCGTAACTGTCTGGCAGTGGGCACCTAGGCTGGTAATCCTAGCCTGACAGCGTGTCGCGGGTTCAACTCCGGATCCCGGTGACCTTTGCTGCGCCCTCATCTCATACCCCCTCATCTCTCCCCCCATTTCCTGTCAGCCTACTGTAATATATAAAAAAAGAAATCTCTTTTTCAAGAGTGACCCTGGCCAAGAAAAGAGAGAACCATGTGAAACAGGCTAATGCATGTGGCGCGCACACTAAACGGAGTGGACACAATATCAATACAATACAATACAGGTAGGGTCAAGAAGAACAAAAGCAAGCTAATATGCAGACAATTTAGAAACGATCACATTGAACAAGAGTACTATTTTCGCAATCCTGTAATCTGTCAGTTTTACAGTAAAACTGATATAAATATTGACGATTTCACATTCAATTCGCACATTATTCCAATTTGTTTTGTTTTAGGCCTAATTGTTTTCTAATATCAGGATTGAGAAGTGTACAGTATGTAAACCTACAGCAGGATTGCCCAAATCAGGACTGAGGGCAAAATCCTTGTTGGTTGGAAGCCCTGAAAGCAGGGAGACTGCACTGCACACACAACTGATGACGCTTGCAACTGTCTTTCTCATCTTTGCAGGAAAGGACTGGGAACAATTCCTATACTCATGATGCTCTGAGTCTTAAATACAAGTTGGATAATGAATTTGAGTTGGTTTTTGTGGTAAGTTTCCCAACAACACATAGAAACTACATTAATCAAAGGGACCAAATAACACCAAACTAATGTGAGGAGTCTACCAGGTTCCTTACAACGTTCACACGTTAACAGTATTCAGTTGTCTCTTTTCATTACAAGTGAAACCACGTTCATCTTTTAACCTCTGATGTTCTCCTTTTTTCTCAAGGTGGGTTTTCAAAAGATCCTGACGCTGACATATGTGGATAAGTTCATAGATGATGTTCAGCTTCACTTCAGGGATCGCTATAAAAATGAGCTCGAGCAGAAGGGAGCATTGATACATCTCTCCCACAACTTTGAGTTCAACGATGACTTCACAATGCTTCTTAGGTAAAGAAACAACATAGATACATTAAAAACAACAGAATCTGTAGTGTACACAGACCTTGAGACAATTTATCATAATGGGGGAAAAGTTAAGTATTTCCTGTTTCTGCAACAAACAGGTAAAAACTAAATATGGCACTGTGAGAAACTAACATCAAATGTGTAAACTGTATATTTTGATCTGAAATGAAAAGATTACCAGCACTCACCCCAAGCCCTTTTAGGTTGTTTTAGGTTGTGTCAGGCATGGGCAGCAAAACAAACAGACACATTTAGCGTGAGCCTTCCTCAGCATATAGTTTAGTTTAGTTTATTTAGCACATTGTTATAAAAAAAAAAGAAGAAAACAAGTTGATGTGCAAGGAAAGGAAGAAGCCGGCAGACTTATCTTTGGAATCCTTTCCTCCATGAAAGACGGAGGAAATGAAATAACAATAATGAATAACTTCATTAAATAACAAAGATTAAAGGTTGATTAAGAACGATACAAAATACTACAAGTTGAGTATTGATAGATATACGCCTAAGCACTCACTTCTAACCTAAAGAACTAGAAGTGAGTGCTGGTGATCTTTTGTTTTGAACCGTGCATCCAGTAAGAACCTATTGTTTGAGACGAGTGCTTGCATTCCCTTTGTAGTTACTGCTTATTTTAACCATATTAAGGAGGTCAAGCATCAAATTCGATAATAGAAGTTATAGAAAGCACATGTTCCTTTTTATTCCCCACATCATTTTTGAACAGAATAGTAATTTATCCTTAAAATTACAGTGACCAATGCTTCCACTCACACTCAAGTGTATCTTGTTCATACTAAACATGATAAATCATGTTTCTAAATCAGAGAGGCGGAGGAGAGCAGCAAAGCTCGAGGCCCCGCCTCAATGCGGACTTTCAATATGTCCCTGAAGTCCCAGAAAACTGTGAAGTCAATGATCGAGACGAAGGGTGGAGACAAAGGAAAGGAACAGGGTGGAAAAAAGAACAAGAATGCCAAGAAAGAGGGTAAGTCGGGATGCACAACAACTTGAGGTACAACTGCTAACTATTGTGTAAATAAGAAAAAGAGGTTGCGCATCAACAATGGGTTTTCTCAGAGGAGTGCTAGATCCAAAATCCAGGATACAAATCAAAAACAGGAATTGAATAAATCCCCAAAAGGTTTCACATCCCACATTTCAAATCAATGGAAGACAAAGTACTCACATTTCCACTTTTTTTATTGGCACTCTCCAATAAACGAACGCTTACGTTTCGGAGAGCCTTCATCAGAGCATTGCTCGATGGTCTGGGGGGTGAAGTACACACCTATGTAGGTACAATGTCAGGGTGTATTAGGTGTGCTTTGGTGTAGTGTATATATGACAAATGCTTTTTGTTCATTCATTGTCGAGTTGTGCGTCTGTGAGGGTAGCGGAGGTTATCCTTTCACGCACTGCAGAGCCTTTTCAATCACTGCTTACCCAGTCTTACTCATCAAGCAGTGACTTATACTTAATTTATACTGTATTACATGGTGTTGTAACATATTTTCAAGCTAACAATGCAACTGTTGTTGGCACCTGCAAATCAGTTTTTTGGTGGTGAGTTCAGCAAAGTATGAATTAATAATAATACATCCAATTTATATAGCACTTGTCTGGGTACTCAAAGTCGCTTTACAAAACAACAATTCAGCTTATGACAAATACGGTGGCCATTATGTACGGTAGCACTTGCCTCACTCAAACTACACTAGACACCAGGAGAGGCAGCTGCCTTTTTATAGCAATAATTGTATGGTGATTGGTCTTAATTTGTTGTTCCTGTACATTTCCTCCCAGCTCCTGCAGTCGAGCCAATCAAAGAGGAACAAGGCAAGTCCTTGACCGCCAGCCCCAAGGCGGTTGAGAATGGAAATCATGGCTTGACCGCGGATGAGATTATACAGAAGAATATAAGAGAATTCAAGCGCAAGCGCATGGGGGGACCTGTCGAGAAACCAAGGTCAGGACAACCAGATGGATATATTTGCAAAGATAGTATGCCCAACGTATAGACTATTGAACATTGGTCCTGTGTGTTGATTTATAATCTGCTATCCGCCTTTCAGTAAGTCCCCTAAACCGGCCCCGAGCAAGCCTAAGGGAAAGCAGAGTCGTGTTTGGGAGATGGGTGGCAACAGCACCAAAAACCTGGACTACAGCCACAGGAATGGAGACGGTGCCCATGAGAATGCCAACCAGGGCCAGGACTCACTCATTGACTTGGTACTAAGAAAAGATGAACATAACAATCGAGAAAAAGAAAAAAAAAGATAGATAGATAGATATATATTCAAACAATTGCACAAATGTTCAAAAATAGCAGATCTACAAGCTCATAGCGTGGCACTCGGTGCAGCACTATGAGCTTGTAGATCTGCTATTTTTGAATAGCCAAAGTATAAAATAATGGTTAAAGTGGTTACACAGATGCGTTCCCGGTCTTAACGGGTTAACTGTTAAATTGTAATCGATCAAAGGAACATTTATCAAATTAAATTTTAATTATCAAATAATAGTTTTAGGACTACATAATTACTACTTTACCAAAAATGTGAATGCTTGTGATGAGTTTGCCACCGTTTTGTACTTTCTTACCTTTATCTAACTAAGGTTTATACATTAACCACATTAACCCTATGGGGTCCGTATTCGGGGCATGTCATAATATTACATAATCATTAAACCTCTTGTGTTGTGTTTTCAGGGGCCGCAGCTTAACTCCATGAAGGGTGAGCTGCAGCCTGTGGAGTGTGAGTCCAGCGAGGAAGAGGAGGAGGAGGAGGAGGAGGAAGAAGAGGAGAGAGTTGTGGTCGCTGAGCTAAGCAAGAAAGCGTAAGAATGCTTTTGATTCCTCTTATTTGAAATTTTGGCATTACTGCATCGCAGCACCAGTGTTTGGCTTTTTTTTAAAAACAATTTACCTATTGCATGAAATATAAGAGCACCGAAGTCTGACCTCACTGCCGCTAGAGGGCGCTATCCCCCTGGGTCATGGCGTTATATTTTTTGCATTGGAAATTGAATGCCTCGATTTGCCTCGATTACGATTAATGTACGATTGTTTTAGAATAAACAGTGAAAATAGCAGATTTACAAGCTCAAGCATTTGGCTATTTTTGTACGGCACCATTGTCCAATGAAGTATAATACAGAGTTACCTACCGTAAGTGGTTTATCAGACTAATTTAATTTACAATCTACATGAATTCTTCGGTGTCGATTTGTTGATGTAATATAAGAAAAAAACTAACTTTGCTTCTCGATTATAAGTTATTAAGTTATTGGTCGCTATTAAGTGCATTTGCAGGAAATGCACTAAAGACTTCTGGTGATTAGTAGTTTCGTTCCCTACCTATGTTGAATGCACTTATTGTAAGTCGCTTTGGATAAAAGCGTCTGCTAAATGACTGTAATGTAATGTAATATATTTTAATCATTGCCCAGCCCTAATAAGTAGTATTGTTATCTAACTGATATATAACTGTGAGTTGTTGTTGGATTTCTCCTCAGCCCCAAAAAGGGGGGTGGCCTGTTTGGAATGCTGAAGGGTCTGGTGGGCTCAAAGTGCCTAACCCAGGAGGACATGGAACCAGTGCTGGACAAGATGAGGGACCACCTCATCGGTATGGCAAACATTTCCTTTTTTATTATCTCAAGCTTTCATTACCTGACACTTTAGTTACTTGTTACTTTGCAGATTATAAATTATTATGCTATAAAACATACATTACCCTCTTCAGCCCTATTTTATACATAGGCTAATTGAAATTAGCCGATCTACAAGCCCACATCGCAACGTGTTGTGAGCATGTAGATCTGCTATTTTCAAACATTTTAGTACTTTTAGTTTTGGTACTCTAAGTACATTTTGATACCAATACTTTTGTACTTTTACTCAAGTACATTTTTAAATCCGGACTTTGTTTCAAATGTTTTCTGTATTTTAATTCAACTGATAATATCAACTTATTACGATTTACTGTAGTGAAAATAAACTAAACTGTCTTGCAGCCAAGAATGTAGCCACCGACATTGCCTCCCGGCTCTGTGACTCCATTGCCAAGAAACTGGAGGGCAAAGTCATGGGCACGTTCACCAGTAAGTAGCATTCCTTCCTTCGACAACCAGCAGGCTAGGGAAGCTATAGCTACATGAATACACTTTTGAACACTCCCATCTTTAACTCATTAAGACCTGAGGCCGATTCTACTAATGTCTTCTAAATCACATTGTGCAAAGGCTGGATAAATGCAGGAATGTCTTCTAAAATATCCCCCTAAAAAAAACCCCATTATAATAGTTATACTTATGTAACAGAGTGGTTCACTACCTCAGCCTGATGGCCTGAAAGTCTAATATCTCCCCTGAGCGATAGGGATCAATGTCCCTTTGGTTTAGCAGTAAAGATGTTGGCTTTCCACGTGGGAGACCCGGGTTCGAATCCAGGGCGTTACGCTTATACATTATACGTTGTGTGCTGAAAATAGGGCTGTCACGATTACACATTTAAGTTGATTTAATTATGTGTTTGGCATTGAACATTGGAACAAATGAAGCCTTATAGGCCTCGTAATCAAATATTGCACAGGGCAGATATGGCAAATAACTTGTTGATTTAATACTTTAATACATGTAACAAAAAAAGCAGAAATCTTGTATATCAGCTATTTCTGATTTTTTTGGTATTTGAAATTGTGTGAACAATTTTCAACATGGAAACGATTATGCAAAATTAATTGTGATTATCTAAAATAATTGCGATTAAAGGATTATGTAATAATTGTGACATTCTATGACGCGTTGAGAACTTACAGATCGGCTATTTTCGGTGCTGCGACACTGGCACACGACTAACCATATAAATAAGGCGTAACTAACCTCTTATTTGGTGTGCTCTTAGCTGTGGCCTCAACGGTAAAGCTGGCACTGCAGGACTCTCTGGTGCACATCCTGCAGCCCAAGAGGAGGGTGGACATCCTGAGAGACGTGCTGGAGGCCCGCAGTCAGAAACGCCCCTTTGTCGTCACCTTCTGTGGCGTTAACGGCGTCGGCAAGTCCACCAACCTGGCTAAGGTGAGTCTTCCTTCTTCTTTTCCTTCTTTCTTACTTAACACATTAAGGCCCGGAAGGGAACGCATCTGTGTCATTTTAGATTTCTTTGGGCTATTCAAAAATAGCAGATCTACAAGCTCGTAGCGCGGCTGTTACGATACGGCCTACGGGAGCCTATGGTCGCAACACAAAATGGACTCCCTCCTTCCCAGTCCCCAATCACAACCAGTCAACACAAGTTTCAAATGTCCAAAAGACAGTGATTTATTAAACAATGTTTAAAACATGGGTAAATTAACTCAGGGTGGGCCCTTGGGCTACAATACCAAAAGCTGTAAACTAACCCATGTTAAAACTAGCAACTCTAAAACACACGAACAAAGCTAAAACCACTATCAAACACAAATGACTGGTGTGGTTGAAGACTGGTTAGAAGGAAGACCTCTGAGTGACTGGGGACAGCCATCTTTAAAGTCCCCAGCCTGGTCACAGGAGCCAATCATCAGCCGGCTCCACCTATTAATCAGCCACCACTCACTCATTCACCATTCACACCAGCTGGTATCCAAATCACTCACTCCTCACCACTCATTCACAAACACAGCAATAGACCATATTCACACGGCGGCCATATTTCCATTAAGTCAATGAAATGCCACCCCAGTTCCAAAATGGCCACCGTGTGAATATGGACTATAAGGGCGAAAACATACACAGGGCAACCCCACACAGGACACTAGTACTACATATGACCCTAGGGTCATAACAGCGACACCGAGTGCCACGCTACAAGCTTGTTGATCTGCTATTTTTGAAAAATCTTGAACATTTTTGCAAATCTTTGAATATATATATTTTTAGAGCGAACATTTTTAACTCCAATCTTTGCTTCTGGGGGTCCCTGGAACAACATATTTTGAGATGGGGTTCCGCGGCCAAATACATATAATTTTGGGGGTCCTTGACATGAAATAGTCTGAGAACCACTGGTATAGCAATATACGTTTTTTTTTCTCCAGAAAACTGTTAGGACTTAGAAGACATTTGTAGAATCGGCCTTAGGTCTTAATGGGTTAAGATATATGAGCTATCAACAAGAGATGTGCTTCAATAATCATTGACTTTTGGGTACGAAGGATAAAGTGGTTACGTGCTCTTTTGAAAGATAATATCTGTCAACTCAGAAAGTGCCCTTCTGTGTGGTTATCACAGTTTTGTTGTGTTATTGGTGCTAGAATGTAGTAACAATGAATTGTTTTGAGTAGTGGGTATGATTGATGTGAGTTAAGAATTGGTACTGTATACAGCAGGGGTCGGCAACCTTTTTGACATGAATTGCCGTGTTTTCATTTTCTTGATAGTGTGCCGTATCAAAATATAATATTTCCAACTGATTTTGATTATCCATAGGCTATACTTAACAACCTTTAGAAATATTTTCTTTCACATCAGGATGTATGGTTATTAGACTAGCAATAACCCACTGTACCCAGTCAGAGTTAGGCTAAACTTTTTTTAAATATTTTATTTAAAAAGAAAAAAGCTCTCTCTCACACTTATGCCAGTGTTGGCACCTGTGCCTAAGGTTGCCTACCCCTGGTATACAGTATTATGCAGAAGGGTAGTTGGTGATGGAAATTAGATAGCATTTAGGTTAGATTACATGGTTTATTACCATGTTGTAATGGAGAACGGTACAAGTGCATTTGGCAGCAATCTGTAGCACGTAGCAGCATAGAAGCGGTGGTAAAATGATCAATGTTTGTAGCAACAATATATCTATAAAATAAATAATTGGGAGCAATTTTATGCTGCATCAGGGGGACAATCAATTCAAAGGCAATTACAAAGATATGTTCAAGGATGAAGGTAATTTGCCACTATGCATCCAGGTAGTAGCAGCAACAGCAAAGTGTCTGAGGTAGGCAAAATACTGGCCAACAGCAACCATGAAAAAGAGAGAATGATAAGGAGTCTCACGCTTTGGTGGGTTCAAAGTGAGAGATACACACACACACACACACACACACACACACACACACACACACACACACACACACACACACACACACACACACACACACACACACACACACACAGAGAGAGAGGGATAGACGCAACAGGCTGAAGTCCAAGCTGAAGTAATCAAATAAGCAGCGCAATTTCTTATCAAGTAAAGAAAGTAAGGATACCACATTAAATAATTTGCGGTTGCTGATTCCTCTCTACCCACTCAGCTACAGTCGCCCAAGTATTCATGCCACAGCTTAACTCATTCCCTGCCTAGAACGACTAAAACGACTTCTATCGACTTCATACAAATGTTGCTGTCAAAATCAACACTGGTTCCTACAAAAAAACTGATGTCCTCCCTCATTTTGTCCAGATCTCCTACTGGCTGATTGAGAACGGTTTCAGCGTGCTGATCGCAGCCTGCGACACGTTCCGCTCCGGGGCTGTGGAGCAGCTCCGCACCCACCAGCGGCGTCTCAACTGTCTGCACCCCCCCGAGCAGCATGGCGGGCAGCCCATGGTACAGCTGTACGAGAAGGGCTACGGAAAGGACGCGGCTGGAATCGCTATGGAAGCCATTGTCTATGGTAAAAACAGAATGTCACTTTTTTGGGGTCAACAATTATGGGGTCATTTTCATACCTACCTAGGGCTGTCACGATTACAAATTTAAGTTGACGATTCATTGTCACACTTAATTAATTGCAATTAACGATTTAATTGTGTTTAACATTGAACATTGGAACATATAATTATGAATAAAATCTTAATTTCTGTTTGCCTTTTTAGGCTTCGTAATCACAAATTGCACAGGGCAGATTACTGACATAATTAATCATTTTAAACTATAAAAAATTGTGGAAATGGCTGATCTACAAGCTTGTAAGCTTGTAGATCAGCTATTTTTCAAAATATATGAACATTTTTCAACCTGGAAACGATTATGAAAATAGCCGGAGGCGGACTCGCACCTCGTACTCGTACTTTTGAGCTTGTATATCGGCTATTCTTCTTATAATATTAAAACATTTGGCCAATGTTTGACCAGTTTTTACAGTATAATATTAAAACATTTGGCCAATGTTTGACCAGTTTTTATAGTATAGTTTGTTTATTACTTTTGTTGCTGTAATGGTCTTTTTTTTAAGTATTAAATGGGTCTTGCATCACAATGCCACTGATCTCCAACATGATGTATCTATCCTGCTGCGTTTCCTCCTCTCATCTCATCTCAGCCCGTAACCAAGCCTTTGATGTGGTGCTGGTGGACACTGCAGGGCGTATGCAGGACAACGCCCCCCTGATGACAGCCCTGGCCAAGCTCATCGCCGTCAATGTGCCTGACCTGGTTCTGTTCGTAGGGGAGGCTCTGGTGGGCAACGAGGCTGTCGACCAGCTGGTAAGACTGCCAACAAACGCTTTGTTTTGGCTTTTCTACTCAACAGGGTTCCAGTATTATTGATATCTGATTTTGATAATTTCCATGTCTGAATAATTATGAAAACAAGGGGAGAGAGTGAGTAAAACAAATGGAAACAGAGAAAATCTGTTTCCAGACTATTGCGTCAATGTACAGTTTTAAGCATAGTTTTTCCCGGATGCGTTAAAAACTGATTGACCAATAAAAAGATCACAGATCACGACTTAAGTACCTTGCGTCTTTGCCATCGTTACAGGAAACTATGACCAAATGCATATCATCCTATATTAAAAACTGTTATAACGGTATAACAAATGCCTAAAGTAGCACTTTACTGTGTTAAATCCATTGTTAAAACCCTCTAGGATGAAGAATGTAAAATGTAACAGTTGGAGTTTTAAAATATGTATTTACATGCGTGATAAACATTTAGTTATCAGTAGTCTGAGACACAGTATTTAAACAAAACTAAAAACTAAATAAAAAGCAGACAAGCCTGGAATTATAGGTCTGGAAAAGTATGGGATTTTGAAATGGGAAAATGTGTAGTCACCTTGGCTCAGAAAGTCCCAACACTGAGAATAGAGTGCAACATTTTAACAACAAATTACCAGCTGGCCTTGTGATGCAGTTAAACACATTAACACCTTTAACCTCTGACGTTTAAACATCAAACTGTGAAAATGATAGAAGTAATCAAGGTTTATAATGCCTGTGCACTATTTTCTGTCCACCTGGGGTCACTGTTGCAGACCTGGAGCATGTTAGGCTGTTTCATGACCCTGACCGAAAAAAAAGTTTTTCTTATGTTTCCAACGTGCTGATATGAAACCATGTAAACGTACGACAGATGCTGACAGCAGGTCCAGCTGTGTCACCGTCCGTAATCACAAACCGACGTTGCATCACAGAGGAGGGGATACCACCCTCATAATATGGTTTCTCCTCGCATCCCTGCATTCTTGGTGGGAGGGACTGAGACGCATAGCTTGTTAATATTAATAAATCCAGAATTTCTCTGAGGGAGAAGGAATAAATGTGCTTCCACTTGAAAACAAGGCAGGTGTGCCAAGCGGTGCGATGGCCATGCTGTCAACTTGGCACTGTCCGAGTGGCATATCAATAGGTTGGGAATCAACTTATCAGTTATAATCTATTTTGAAATGGTACACAGTTACCTGACAATGAAAGTAAATGAGACTACATTCATTTTGAACATGATGTTGATATGAAACGTAATTCTGCTCCCAAATATTGTTAAGACACTTTTAAACGAGCTGTTAAGCAACGGCATGGTCTATTTCTTGCCTTAAATGTTATCAACTATTATCTGATAACACAGGTGTCAGGGGCAGCAGGGTCGTGACACTGCCTGGGTAGGTCTGCAGTCTCCCCCTAGTCTCATTGTCCTCAACTGTTTACCCAGCTCTCTTGGTTCACGCACAACACATACCAAAAAAAAACTGTCAACATTATTTGCACAGGTGCTTAGTTTTACACCTCTGTCAGTGCTGATAACCAGTGGTGGAAAGTACTGTACTTAAGTACAATTTTGAGGAATGTTTACTTTACTGGACTACTTCCATTTTCTGTACTTTTGCTTCTACTCCACTACATCTCAGAGATAAATATTGTACTCCAATAAATACTCCAATACAATTATTACAATTAGTACTCCAAATACTCCACTACAATTATTTGAAAACTTTAGTTACCAGTTACTTTGTAGATTTTTATTATTATTACAAAACATACATTAAACACTTCAACCATTTGAAAATAGCCGATCTACAAGCTCACAACGCGTCGCATGGCGACGCGTTGTGAGCTTGTAGATCCAGCTTTCCCTACTTGCCATTCATAAAGTATCGTTCCACTTACATATCTCTCTTTTGTCCTCAGGTGAAGTTTAATCAGGCTCTGGCCGACCACTCCATGTCTGACAAGCCCCGCCTCATCGATGGAATCGTTCTCACCAAGTTTGACACCATTGATGACAAGGTGAAGGCAATTTCTCTCTCATGGAACTTCAATCACTTCTCTACCATGAAACTTCGACCATTTATTCCCTATGAAATAGGGGTGTACCGATTTTTTACGGGAAACATGTATTATTATGGATATAAATAAGTAAACACAGTGATTCTCTGGCAAATACATGGACTTTGTATTTGAACACATATGGACAAACCCGAACGTTGACATGAACACAGAGATTACACACATTTATCCATAGACCAAGTGTAGCGATATGGAAAAGTAATTAAACCACTCTCTCTTTTTTCTTCTTAACTCTCTCAGTGCCAATGAAATAAAAAAAATATTGCGAACTGTGCCAAGATTTTTTTTTTTTTTTTTTTTTCAAAGTAAAAAAAAGGTGCTTAGGAAGCGAGATACAGCCTTTTTCAGTTGTAAGTTAAACTAGGAGTGGATGGAGCTGCAAATCTTCAGATAATGATATCTTGGGTTCTGAACATTTAAAAAAAAAAAAACGGGATTTTTCGTTCTGGCAGGGAGGGTATACATTAAAAACTCGGGATAACTCGGGGTCTGGCACTGAGAGAGTTAAAATTGCTAAATACAACGCACTAGTACTTAGCATTGATACAATCGATTATTTGCATTGCAAAAAGATACGACACAAAGTCAAACGATACGACATGTTGCTGTTTACATATCGATATACTTTGAAATTAAAATCGATTTTTCGATGCAGTTACTGTATCGTTACACCCCCTACTATGAAACTCTTCTCTTTCTCTCCCCCACAGGTGGGCGCTGCCATCTCCATGACCTACATCACCGGCCAGCCCATCGTGTTCGTGGGCACGGGGCAGACCTATAATGACCTGCGCAGCCTCGACCCACGCGCTGTCGTCAGCGCCCTGATGAAGGCTTGAAGTGGCTGTGCACGTTTCCTGTCGTCCGTTTCATCATCTCTGTGATTTAAAACCAACAACGCTGCAAGATGTGGCCCTGCTAGCCCTGAGTTTGACCATCCTCCTCTCCTCTCCAAGCCCCTCCACATTGCACCAAATAAACTCTAAAGTCTCACAGAAGTTCCAATTCTCCTCCTAGGAGAATAGGATCGCTTGTTCTCTTGAAAGAGAGAAAGTTGTGCTAGAAAGCATTGGTTCTCAAAGTGTGGGGGGGGGGGAGGGGTACCAGGGGGTCCCCAGCAAAATTAGTTAATAAAGCGTCACAATCATTTTAACCCCATTATCCATATTTTATACTTTGGGCTATTCAAAAATAGCAGATCTACAAGCTCATAGCTATGAGCTTGTAGATCTGCTATTTTTTGAAAAATCCTGAACATTTGTGCAAATCTTTGAATACATATATTGTTTAAAGCAAACATTTCTAACTCAAATCTTTGCTCCTCGGGGGGTTCCTAGAACAAAATATTTTGAGATGGGGGTCCACGGCCAAATACATCTCATTTTGGGGGTCCTTGAAATGAAAAGGTTTGAGAACCACTGCTACAAAGATCATGCATCACTTCAAAAACCTTTGGGCCAAATTGGGAAAAAAGCAACTCGGTTGTGCTTCAGCTTCACAAATGATTCAAACCCCTTCATGAATTCATACCATACAAGTGACATTTTAGTTGACTTCTATCTAAGCCAATCAAATGGACATTAGGGATGTGAATGTTTTCAGTATACCGGTTTTACACATGGAGGTCTCACACTTCATGTGAATGAGGTCAGGTCATAAATGCTTAGTGACCGTAGTGCCTGTTTGTCTCTTTAATATATTGTCACAGCTTGGGCAGTCCTCCATCAACTGTACCGTACAGAAAGCAGTCCAGATTCCTTTTACTCCAGAGAAGCATTCTGAAGAAGCACAGATGTAGTCACATTGCAGAAGTCCCACTTTGTACTGCACACTTGGCTGAAGCACAGCTGTACTTTGGCTCTTATTCTGAATAATCAAGTTTTACTTTCTTCATCCACTAAAATCTTGTGCTCGAGTAATTTGGTTGTACTTAATGATATTTAACCATGCAGTCTGCAGCACCAACTAATTCAGGGTATAATTACTACTGCAGACGACGAGTGCCAGTTAACCGTTCAGAACTGCTGATGTGCAAATTGAATGTTAGAACTAAAATGGCAAGCTGTAGAGCCAACCATTTTAATTATATCAAAATGTTATAATCACATTTAAATATTTATTTTGCTCATCCGCTGTCCTCCAAGGCGTGCGTGTGTGGTCCAGCTCCCTCTTGCCAAAAGACTGACACTGTTGCATCATTCCTTTTGCTATGCAACTCGGTACTAATTTGGGGTGGAGTGAGGGGTCCACTTGAATAAAAACTTACTCACTCACTCCAGGCTTGCGGGTGGTGCAGGGATACAGGTCCTGGCCACCCACCACTGTGGAGATAGGGGGTTTGAATCCTCTACATTGAATTGGCTTAACACAATTGGGACAAAAAAAAAGAGAACATTAAGTCACTCCAGTCAACGAGAAAGTAACCCATTCAATCCGGGATGCATCTGTGTCATTTTAAGATTTCTCTGGCTATTCAATAATAGCAGATGGCAAGAAAAAAATGATTTAGAAGACATTTGTTGAATCCCCCAGAAGCAAAGATTTGAGTTACAAGTGTTCGCTTTTAAAAAGATATATATTCAAAGATGTGCACAAACTTTCACGATTTTTTCTAATCATGGAGAGCTTGTATATCTGCTATTATTGAATAGCCCAAAGTATAAAATAATGGCAAAAAATCTAAAATGACACAGTTTGCGTTCCCGGATTGAATGGGTTAAGAAAACATTACCTCACCTGGTTAAATCTGGATAAAGTACATGCTGCTGATGAGTGTCAAAAGAAGCAATGAATATTGTTTTCCTCTCATTAAGGTAGACTAAGAGGGGACATGAACCAGGCCATGTACTGAAGCTCTTCCTTAAGGTGGGTTAAAGAAGGGACATGAACCAGGCCATGTACGGAAGCTCTTCATGGACAGTTGTATGAAGGCCTCTCTACCTGATAGCCTCTCCTCCAAAAACACACTATTAAAACATTTACTTTAGACTTTAATCCCTCTATTTACACTTGAGGACAGGTGAAAAGGCACACTTACTTTGTACATTATTTCCTAGATTTTAAAAGGCCAAGCTTTCTTTTGAAATTCTTTGGGCCTGTAATTTATTTATCCCCCCCCCCCCCCCATTTGAATTTACTTTCCATTTGAGAGAAGAAAGTGTTCTGCCCCTTTTTAATTTGCGGTAGTGCAATAACAGAGAAATCAAGAGCTCTAATAGAGAATTTGTCCTAATTTATGAGAATGTAAAAAAAACATATTTCTAAATAAAGCTGCTATATGCTATAACAGTCAGTTAAGTGGTGTTTTTTCTTTTTGGTCATGTTGCTCATGCAGATGCTGTACCCGTGTATCCTAAAAACGATGAGGTTTGAAGCTCGTCTCTGCATTTCTTTGCTCTGCCATCACCAAACGACACATGGAATACCAAAGGCTTTATTTTGAAAAGAGCACTTATAAATACCTAAAACAGATGTCACAAAAACACAAGTATTAAAAATACAAAATGTTTACAAAGAACAGTATAACAAATGTGCTATTATGGTCAGCACAGGGGCCTCGCTCATAAGATGGTCTTAAGGTCAATATTTCATATTCAGTAACTACTTAACGCACAAACCGATGATCAAGCACGTTTTCATAAAACCTTAAGACATGGAAATGTTTGTGTCTGTCATGTTGTGTACTGCAGGCACGACAGCGGACATACCCCAGCTAGGCCTGTCACAATTATTACATAATCGTCTAATTGCAATTATTTTTTGCATAATCATCATTTCCATGTTGAAAGATTTTCACACATTTTCAAATATTGGTGACACGTTGTACGCTTGTAGATCAGCTATTTCAGCTTTTTTTTACATTATAAAAATGATCAAATATGTCAATAATGTCTTTGTATATTTCAGTTATTTGTCAAATCTGCCCTGTGCAATTTTGTAATCGTGACAGCCCTAACCCCAGGTCCAAAATACAGAGAGCCGTGTGCTCCCTTTGTGATGTTTTGGTATAGCATGGCATCTATTCAGTTAAAGACACCAGAAAACAAACGCGTGTTATCAATTAAAGACGTGCTATAAATTGTGTGTCAAATTTGCAAACATTAACTCAACACGGCCGTTCCTGCATTGCAAGTTTTCAGAGACAGGGATTACGTTTTTGCTCATGCTGATGAGTGGCTATTTGTTTATTTCCACAGAATATATTGTCAGATTTGTGTGCTGATGCGCTATAACCCTACCCTGCCATACCAAATCTGGCATTCCTCACTGCTACACTTCCAGAGAACTCTGACAGTTTGGGTATCCCAGCTGCAGTGGTGGAAAAAATACTCAAATTCTTTACTTAAGTGAAAGTATCAATACAGCAATATAGAAATGCTCTGTTACAAGAAAAAGTCCAGAATGAAAAATTTACTTGAGTAAAAGTACAAAAGTATTGGCATAAAAATGTACTAAAGGTACCTAAATGTTTGAAAATAGCAGATCTACAAGCCCACGCGTTGTGAGCTTATAGATCGGCTATTTTCAAATAGCCTATGTATAAAATAGGGCTAAAGTGGTTAATGTATGTTTCATAATATCATAGTTAATATCTGAAAAGTAACTAGTAACTAAGTTTTCAAATAATTGTAGTGGAGTAAAAGTACAATATTTGCCTCTGAGATGTTGTGGAGTAGAAATAAAAGTATTGGAAATACTCAAGTAAAGTACAAATACCTAAAAAAGTACAGTACCACCACTGCCCAGCTGTCTCGTAGCCACATCTTGCCCACTGTGCTCCGGGTTATTCTACTTAGGCTCTCTCTTAATTTCCCCTGGGGTTAGATACTGTAGGTGCAGTTGACTTTTATTTTTCCATGGTTCAATCTGAATAAGCACTTTTACTCATGTGCTACATTCATATATACGTACAGGGACATCTGTAATTGGTCCTTTTCCAGAGGCAGAGGTAAACCATGTCCATGTGTACAAATTCAACATAATTTAAGATTCATAAATCAAAAGGTGTGTAAAGACACAATAGCATGTCTTAAAATGACTCTACTCAACATTTTTTTGTCCTTGGTAAGTATTTTCTGTAAATCAGGCCTAGAGTATTATCACAGGAAATGACCTTAAAAAAATTGCCAAAGCATAAAATACTGGTTAATATCTGAAATTACAGATGCTTTTCCCGGTCTTAATGGGTCAAGATGAACTTTAAGCATACATCCAATAAAAAGGTTTATGAATGAGGCCCCAGGAGTGGCTAAGACAACAGACAGACAGACAGACAGCCTCTCTCATCAGCTCAATATTGCTCTGCTGAACTTGCATTGGAGGACGACCAATGCACATGTGTGTGTGTGTGTGTGTGTGTGTGTGTGTGTGTGTGTGTGTGTGTGTGTGTGTGTGTGTGTGTGTGTGTGTGTGTGTGTGTGTGTGTGTGTGTGTGTGTGTGTGTGTGTGTGTGTGTGTGTGTGTGTGTGTGTGTGTGTGTGTGTTTGCATAACCAGGGAACCATTGACCATGACTGGTACACAGGGTCCCCACACATTTTTAGCAATGAATTTCCAAAACTTTTCCAAAACTTTTCCAGAATATTTAGCCTAATTTCCAGGCCTATATAACAATCATTCAGCGCAATAATGTGTCTCTTACTCCTATGTACAATGCCCAAAGATAGGCAGTGTAGCAAAATAAATAAATAAAAAACAATAAAAAGTGTTTGGGGGTGGGGCACAGCCGCGAAACCTCGCTCAAATAGAGCCTGCGAGCGAAAATAGGAGGGGTGGACGACGTCGTTGCACGGTTCGTTGTCGCTTGCGGTAGGTCAGGACGGTCTCATTCAAAAACATGTATTTTAATGAGATTTCATCGCCCGCTCGCGTCGCGTCACGTCGCATCGCTGGCAGTGCGGATGGGGTGTTACACAGCCTGTTCGGCGAAAAACTACTTATGTTACATATTTCGTGTAATGTTATACATGTTTATGAAAAGGTTTCGTATTAAAAATAATCAATAGCCAAAAACAATGCATAGCCAAATATTTTTCCAGGACCCTTGATAAATTCCAGGACCTTTGATGAAGTTTGATCAATTCCAAACCTTTTCCAGTACTGGATTTTTTTTTTTTTAATTTCAAAATATTTCCAGGAATTTCATGACCGTGGGGACCCTGGGTACAAGTTCCCCTTCCCTCACAGCTGTGTGCAAATCAAGTTTGCTTGTTTCAAGTTTAGCATCAAGAGAGACTCATACATTCTAGACCGATCTATTTTCAGTTGAGCACACAGCATGTCAAAGTGTGCACGTAGAGTGGCTGTCTTGGAGAGGTGGGTCTTGAGAGGTTTAGGTATTTGGAAATGAATACAGTACAGAGTGAGAGAGAGAGGGGGGGGGGGGGGGGTGTAGGAGCTGAGAAGTCCTTGTGTTTTATAACTTTCCAAACATCTGTCATTCTACATCATTACCCTCTGCAATATCCACACTCATTTAATAACAACATTTGGGTTGTTATTAGGACTACATATAGCACACTGATGGTTATTTCCACTGAAACACCCATGTTCCAAAACGTGGGAGGGCTGGTTTGGAAACATTCAGGCTGCACCAGCCACGTTGACATTCCCATTCACACCCTTCTCTTCCCTTTGTAACCTATAAAGATCCCTGGCTAATAAGCCAAATATGCCTTAATACATTATAACTGTCCTCTATAACTAAAATGTAAAATTAAATATTTTATTTATTTTAGAAACAGTTCTTTCACTCAATAGGGGCGATGCTGTCATTTGTCCATGTGGAATGCATGTGCAAAAAAACATGTTTAAAATATTGATTTGATGCTCATATTATTACTATTATATTATTATTATTATCATTGTCACATGCATTCCATAAATTCCATAGGGCTAGACCACACATGGGCAAATGACATCATCAACTTGCGACAGGCATTGATTGCCCCATTGAGTGAAAGATGAACAGTTTCTAAAATAAATAAAATATTTAAGGTGTTTTACATTTTTTATTTGAGTTAAAGAGGACAATTATAATGTATTATATTTGGCGTATTAGCCAGGGATCCTTTTAACACAGTAAATCAAAATGACTGAAGTAACAACAACAGTGTAAAAGGTCTCTTCTGGTCCAAGCATTTTCCTGGATTTGAAAGTCCAGCAAATGTAATCAGACCTGAGTAGCAGTAGCAGTAGTAGGAGTAGATTAATCTCTACTGAAGGAGCTGTGAGGGGAAATGACTGACACTGATCCACGAGCGTGTGTGTACCTGTCAACAATGGAGGTCTGGGGCAAAGAGAGAAGGAAGGGATTGTGAACAAGGTGCGAAACAAGGAGCATCATCAGCTGAAACTCAACGACCGGCTGCATGCAATAAAGTCAGTGTGCATACAGTATGAAGGGGGTTCCAAGGGGTCTTTCTATAATGAAAAGCCTGGGGGGTATACTGTACTGTAGGTAAATTCTTATCTCTACGAGCATGCAGGGAAGAGAACAACAGGTCTAAGCGTGTTTTATTTTATTCATACTGATATTGTGGGGATGCCCTCTGGTATAAAAGGCACTTGGCTCACACCAAACGGAAGCATTCAATCCTAACCTTGAAGGAGGCTTTTCTGTGTGTTAAAGCCGTTCTGCTGCTCCTCCCCGTTTTGTGAGGGAGACCCTGTGGGGTGTAAAAAGAAAACTTCATTAACAATGACAGTTACAGACAGTCCTGCATCTGCAAAGCATTTGTAGTAGGACTGCAGGGACAAATCGATTCGAATACAAATCACGATTCTCATGTTGGACGATTCAGAATCGATTCTCATTTTTTTAAGGAGCGATTTTCGAGCCACAGGCTGCGCAGCCTCTCGTCTTTAGTAAAAATAAAAAAATACACTTTAGCTACTCACCAAAACAAAGACGGTTTTATGGAGTTGAAAGCCTACTCTGAGCCCTCCACCTCATGTCTAAAATACACTTTTTGTCCAAAAAAGAATTTTACAGAAGAACAATCCATCAGGAGTCCACCGCAGCTAAAAACCAGAGCGGACGATCCATGCTCTAGATCGCATATTTTTATCACTTTATCTTTTTTTTTTGTGATCTCTGACTTTCCTAATGACAGAAAACTCTCCACGGTGTTTGTGTTAGATGCGCTCCTCCGGAAGTCTCGCAAGAGATTTCACCCGTGATTTCATCCAAGCCGCTTGTAAACACTATGGCGGTCCATTTCGGACAAAACCACTGTGGCAAGGTTTCTGTCATTATGAACGTCAGATAAACCCCCCCCCCCAAAAAATATGCCATCTATCGCATGGAAGTCCACTCGGGTTTTTTAGCTGCTACTGTACCACTCGTCCTAAGACATAATAAAATCATATAAAGGTAAGGAAAAGGCTAGTCCGGAATTCTCCTTTAAACTAAATAATGAAAATACTTTTTTAACACAATTTAATCCAGGTCAGTTAGCTCATCATCAGATCATCAGATTTGACATTCTCCAGTACAAGCAGCATGACCCCCCCCGTCACCACCAATACATTCACACGTCTCTTTCTTTTCCTCACCCCAGCCATTGACGGCTACAACGTCTCGGTTGCAGATCTCGTTGGCCAGTCGCTCGAAGTACTCGGGCAGGTCGCCGTACTCGTCGCCATAGGAGATGACCTTGATGCCCTTGTCCAGCATGTTGTCGCGCAGCTTCTTGAACTCGCCCACGTCCTCGCGCCGCACCAGCATGAAGTGCTCCAGGTCCGACTTGTGCTTGACGGCCTCCAGGAACAGCGCCTGGAACGTGGTGTCGTCCACGGTGCGTCCGCAGCCCAGGAACACGAACGACTTGGTCTCGTAAAGCTTCTGAATCTCACGCTGAATGAAAGAAATTATGTTTAAATTAAAGGAAAGTATGTTACCAAAGGTGGCAATAATAATGGTGATCTGATATTGGCCCAATGTAGCTTTTAGAAAAAAGGAAACCAAAATTTAGTCCTTGACTGTTGCTGTTAACTCTTTGCCTGCCACTGACAAGCTCACAACGCGTTGTGAGCTTGTAGATCGGCTATTTTCAAATGGCCTAGGTATAAAACAGGGCTAAAGTGGTTAAAGGGATATTTCACTTTCAAATAAAATAAACATTAAAAAAATATATAAAAAATAAATGAAAAAATCTAACGGAAAAATCACAGCCCCCTCACGCATTAGAAGAACATTTTAATGCGTGAGGGGCTGTGATTTTTCATTCCTTTTTTCCAATACATTTTTATATATATTTTTATTTTCATTTTATCTGAAAGTGAAATATCCCTTTAATGTATGTTTCATAATATCATAATATCATACGTAAAAGTACAATATTTGCCTCTGAGATGTAGTGGAGTAGAAGTAAAAGTACAGACAATGGGAAATACCCCAGTAAAGCAAAAAATTACACAAAAGTGTTCTTAAGCACAGAACTTCAGTAAATGAACTTAGTTACTTTACACCACTGTAAACCAGGCTTTATTCGTTTTGGTGGGTTGCCCTCAAGCGCTCACCATGACCTCTGTGTTCCTCAGCACGTTCTGATAGCCAGCAGGGTGCAGCACGATGCCACTGGGGTTGGTGTAAACACCGTGGATGTGGAGAACACTCAACGGGCGCTTCTCTTGAGCCCACTCCAGCACCTGCACACACGCACACACACACACACACACACACACACACACACACACACACACACACACACACACACACACACACACACACACACACACACACACACACACACACACACACACACACACACACACACACACACACACACACACACACACACACACACACACACACACACACACACACAGTTTACAGTCCATTGCACCCAATCCTGTTCTGGCTGGGTCATGTAGTAAACTCAATTTAAACAGCAGGCAGAGGATTATTAGCCCTGATGGAGACGAAGCATAAATACCAAGACTGAGAGGCACAAAGTTACAGGCCCCTGACAAAACAGCTACAGCCTCATTTAAACTCGCTCGCCTATTGCCGAGCGATGCCGACAAGCAATGGTGTAAAGTACCTAAGTACATTTACTCAAGTACTGTACTTAAGTACAATTTTGAGGTACTTTTACTTTACTGGAGTATTTCCAATACTCCAAAAGTATTTCAATACTTTTACTCCGCTACATCTCAGAGGCAAATATTGTACTTTCTACTCCACTACAATGATTTGAAAACTTGAGTTACTTTGTAGATTTTGATTATTATTACAAAACATACATTACTCACTTCAGCCCTATATACATTTTGGCCATTTGAAAACAGCCGATCTAAAAGCTCACAATGCATCTCGATTGTGAGCTTGTAGATCTGTTATTTATATTTCTGCTATTTACCACCGAGCGAGCCAAAGCGAGCGAGTTGCCGTGCCTAACGTTGCAAAGTTCGCTTGGGTCGACTCAGCGCCGTCCCGAGTTATGTACTGATAGGCACAGAATCGTAAATCATGTTTTGGCGAGAGCGCTTGCCCCAACTGCCACTCAAAGTGGCTACTGGCCAATCACAGCGCGTTCTTGCACAAGCGGTATAGGTTTTGGGATCACGCGTGCATGATCTAGCAATTAGCTTATGTTATGCTGAGGTCTCCCTGATTATAGCCTTCAGGGAGAAGGCTATAATCAAAAAGAAAGCTCAAAAAGAGCTTTTGTGTGTTTTTGCTCAAAAGAAAGCCTGGACCAAGCTGTTGACATTTCTGGCAAGTGGGAGTCATTCTTTCAGAGATGCGATGCGAGATGCGATACGAGATGCGATACGAGAGTGCGGTCTAGCCAACAGTGGAGTGCACAGACATTTTGAGGGGCAGGTGCTCAAGTAAATTATACTTTTTTTTGTTTACTTGGTCTGCTCTTTTTTCCCTCTACACCTATATCTCTTTGCCACAAATAGCCGATCTACAAGCCTTGTAGATCTGCTATTTTTGGCTAAAGTTCTCCTCAGAAAAGGGATGCCAGGTTTCGAGTGGTTATGGTAAAAAGAAAAATCATATCACATAATGATTTGGCGGACCCCCTGTAGTAACTCTGAGGACCCCCTAGGGGTCCCGGACCCCCTGTTGAAGACCCCTGCTGTAAACTTGAAAAAAACAAACGTTTTTTTTCTTTTTTTCAAAAGGGCACTTCTGGTCAAGAGGGCAAAGGGCAGGTGCTCTAGCACCACCTAGAGTCTATCTGTGCACGTCCCTGCTAGCCAACACCAACTCGGGACTCCTGAATCGCTGCCCTCCATACCCTTCTGTCTAGCATCAGGGTCTTGACCTCTGCAGCGTTGTTAGCTAAGCTGTCGTGCCGCAGTGCATGAACGTAGGTGGACGCGCTTCTTGCCTTTCCTGGCTTTGCCCTGGGTTGACTCCCACAGTGTAATTAGACAGGCATAAAGAAGTAGTAGCTGGTGGAATGATGATGTGACAAACATGTGATTAACATAATCATTAGGGGGGAATACAATGCTTATTTTTCAGCCCGACTTTAAACCTAAAGCAAATATTATTCAATAACATAATCATTAGGGGGGAATACAATGCTTCTTTTTCAGCCCTGCTTTTAACCTAAAGCAAATATTATCCAATGACATAATCATTAAGGGGAATGCCATACTTATTTTTTAGCCCTGCTTTTAACCTAAAGCAAATATTATTCAATCAATTTAACAGCAGCTGAGTGTTGGCCCGACCTTTGACCTTGGAGCAAACTGGGTCCACCTGTCAGAGACAAAGGAGTCTTTCAGGTCAAAGTACCTGCATTTCCTCTCCAGAGACTCAGAGGGGAAGAACTAAGTTGAAAGATAACATGGCATGACACTGACACCAAACTCTCCTCTGGCAAAAGCGTAGCAGAGGTCTGCCATGGAATGTTTGTTGGAACGCTGGTTACCAAGGGTTACAAAGGGGCACGACACCATGCCAGACAGGTGGCAGCAACAAGAAACTTCAACAACACTATCACCCCATCAATAGGCCTGTCACAATTATTACATAATCGTCGAATTATTTGAGATAATCACAATTATTTTTGCATAACCGTTTTGCATAATCGTTATTATCGTTTCCATGTTGAAAAATGTTCACACATTTTCAAATATATAAAAAAAGCAGAAATAGCAGATCTACAAGCTTGCGGGTCACTGAATCAGTTGACATTTTAAAAAGAAATCTTAAGACACACCTTTTTAGTATTGCTTTTACCTAGGTTTCTGCATTACTAGCTTTCTATATTATATACTTTTTTTGTTGTCGTTTTTGTTTTTCCTTTTCTTATTATTGTCTCCGCCAGGCCGAAAGGCATGGCGGTATGTTTTACCCTCCGTCCGTCCGTCCGTCCGTCCGTCTGTGACCAGCTAAACTCTGGCACCGATGGCTTGATCGCAGTGAAACTGTGCACACACACTTCCTGGATGCCAATTCAGAACCTCTGCCCCAAATTTTTCACATGGGCCTATTATAGCGCCACCAGGAGGCCACTTTTAGCAAAACACATTTTTTGACAGTACTCCTACAGATTTTGTCCAAACGTCACGCAAATCTGTACACAGTATCTCTATAGTCATTAAACAAAACGGGTTTTTCAGATTTTTCATATTCCATCCTGATTGGCTAAAAATGGCTTCCAAAGTTTGCAGGAGTGCTCTGCTTTGAACAAAATGCCTCAAATCATGAACACAGCATGCAATTTCCGTGACATTTTGCACGCACATTCTCACGAAGCAGAGGAAGAAATGCCACATGAACATTTTCAAATCAGCCTCATGGTGGCGCTATAACAGGCCGATTCGGGATTTTACCTATAACTGCACCGATCTGTGTACAACTTTGTATGCACACTCTCTAGAGGCCAGGGAAAAAAACACATTTTTGGATATTACTCCTTCAGATTTTATCCAAATTTCACGCAAATCGGTACACATGCTCTTCATAGTCATGTGATCAAGTCATGTTATCCTTATCCTTATCAAGACGGATCTGTTAGATTTTTCATATTCCATCCTCATTGGCTAAGATTGACATTGACAGTTTGCAGGAGTGGCCCGTTTTGAACAAAATGTTGCAAAGCAGCGTCCGTTTGTGGTGAAACTTTGCACGCACATTCGCACTACGTTGAGTAACAAATGCCACCCTTTTAACATTGGCTTGTTATAGCGCCACCAGGAGGTCTAATTTGGCAAAACATTTTTTTTAAACAAAATGCCTCAAAACATGAATGCAGTGTCCGATTGCCGTGCAAGGCCTAAGAAGAAATGCCACCCTTTTCACTTTGGCCTATTACCACCAGGAGGCCACAATAACCTACCTGACCTGGCGGAGACCTGTGCTCCGAGGAGCACATTTTCTAGTTTCTAAATGTTTTTTTTTTCTATTTTGTTGTTATCCTCCAGGTTTTTAAACCTATTCTGTGAAGCACATTGAACTGCACTTGATGTATGAAACGCGCTATATAAATAAACTTTGATTGATTGAACGATTGATTGTAGATCAGCTATTTCAGCTTTTTTTACATGTATAACATTATTACATATGTCAATAATTTCTTTGTATATTTAAGTTATTTTTCATTACAAAGCCTAAAAAGCATTAAGATATTTATTGTATTCATATGTTCCAATATTCAATGCCAAAAACACAATTAAATCGTTAATCGCAATAATTAAGTGACAATTGGGGCGGCAGTGGTTCAGGGGTAGAGTGGCCGGTAGAGCGGCTGGATGGGAACCGCAAGGTTCCCAGTTCGATCCCGGGCTCCCCCAGAGTTAGTGTCGAAGTGTCCTTGAGCAAGAACCCCTAATTGCTCCCGATGAGCAGGTTGGTGCCTTGCATGGTTTCCTCCGCCGTCGGTGTATGAATGTGTGTGTGAGTGGGTGAATGCAATGCACAACCTCTGTAAAGCGCTGTGGATAATAGCGCTATATAAATGCACCATTTACCATTAATCGTCAGCTTAGATTTGTAGTCGTGGCAGCCCTACCCATCAAAGTTAGAAAACGGTAAAAATCTACAATGCAGCGTGGACGTTTTGTTGTTACCCCCTCCATTACTACATGACATGATATATACCTCAGAAGAGGTTGAATGGAACCTCTTACCTTCTTCTCGTCTGTGAGGTCCAGAGACTCCAGCTTTGTCTCCTGGTGTGCCGCGTAGATCTCCAGCAGGTTGTCGAAGTTGGTGGTGAGGACCAGCGCGCCGCTCTCCATCAGCTGAAGCACCGAGCTCAGCAGGTGTTTTCCTGCGTGCTCCATCTTACACTCCAGGTCGTCAAACACCTCGTACAGACAGTCCTTGAAAAATGTGGACCGCACGTTGCCTGTCCTCTGTGGGAAAACACACACACACACACACACACACACACACACACACACACACACACACACACACACACACACACACACACACACACACACACACACACACACACACACACACACACACACACACACACACACACACACACAATGCATTTTCATCTATTTTAGATATTAGGCGATGCCCGTTGGGAACGATGGTGATGACCGTTACGAATGCACATAATACTGTAGTGTTATTTTTTTCTGTTTTTTTGTGTTGATATTGAACTGTTTGGTGCTACTATATATGTTTATGAATTGAATACCAAGGACCTCAATGGAAACAAGACTGCAAGGACTTTTTTGGACGGACCTTTTAGTCAAAATATTATTAACTGTACTTGTGCTGTTTTTACTTTTCTGCCTAATAAAATATTCAATCAATCAATCACTCAATGCATGCCCCTCCAGTTATGCAATACTTGTTGTACCTATTGTCCAGTGGTGCAAAAAGTACCCCCATTTTTTACTTAAAAGTAAAAGTATCAATACTGCAATGTAGAAATACTCTGTTACAAGTGAAAGTCCGGAATTTAATTTTAATTTACTTGAGTAAAAGTACAAAAGTATTAGTATCAAAATGTACTTATTCATTGTGCAGGATGTCCCATTTCACAAGTTGTCAATGTCAAACATATAAAATGTCTAAAAATCTTTTGAAAATAGAAGATTGGCTTTTTTCAAATGGCCGAAATGTATAGGGCTGAAGTGTTTAATGCATGTAGCACTTTTTGATTATTAGAGAAGGAGCCACATGTGTAGGTGCAAAATGAAATGTAGGAGATTATATACTTTTGCATGAGCGATTTTTGTAACAAGTTGTGAGAGAATTGGGCCACTCCTGTGGGCGGGGGGCTGAATAGAACCATTGGGGTTTCAAAAGGGGACGCTCTCTGATTGAGGTGTGAGATAATCAAAATCTACAAAGTATCCAGTAACTAAAGTTTTCAAATGATAGGTAACCAATCACACAAGAATGTCTAGAGCAGTGGTGGGGTCCAGGGACTCCCAGGGGTCCTCGAGGGGGTTCCAAGGGGTCCCCGACTAAATTATTTATAGTTAGGATATGTGGACCCTTATGGGTCTGTAGCTCAGAGTGTTAAATTAACACTGAGGATTACACAGTGTGAATTGGGGTCCCAGAGATCAAATCTGGGTGTCCTTGAAATAAAAGCTTGAGAATTACTGGTCTAGACTCTAGAGTACAATGAAGCCAACAACTAACTAAATATAGCGAGATGCAAATGAATAAGGCGATGCCTGACAGCCAACACGAGGCCCGAAATGTAGTGTGAAAATGTTTTGAACTACACACATTTTAGCAGAATTATTGTTAGCACAAGGCTGTTCAAAACTACTTGGGTTGTGTGGACGAAATCATATTTATGTTATCATGATTGATTGTATGTAACCTTAGTCAGTACATTATGTTGTTCATCTTATGTCATTCATCTTGGTGCAATATGATACAGTACATTATATTTTACATGACGGAGAGCCAAGATGTCTCTCCTAGGCCTGATAGCTATTGTTTATGGCACAGCTTGTCCTTGTAACATGACAGTATAACCATGGTCTGATTCCTTGTGCTCCGGGCAGAACGATTGTACCACAGGCCTGTCCGTACTCAATGTACATCTCCCTTGTCCGCTAATGTATGAACCCATTTTGGGCGGGAACCCCTATTTGTAACTATACCTTTCAGGGCAGGAACCCCTTTTGGGGTTCTTGTTGCTATGTACCGTATATAGCAACATACATTTGTTGTAATGATTTAATAAATATTTGAAGTTTTTCAGAAAACTTAGGTCAGGATTTAGAAGGCTTTTTTAGAATCGGCCTCAGGTCTAAATTGGTTAAAGCACCAACCCCACCATCTTCCAAGTACCGACTCTGTCCCCTTTATTTCCTATCACTGATTGACCGTTGAATTCCACAACAGTTGTATTCGATAGTACAGTAACTATGAATGGCAGATTACAGACTATATAATCACAAATAACTTTATTTATGTGGATCAGTATTGGTAGATATTTTAAAGAAAGGTTTGACACATTTTCAACATTATTGAAAGAGATAAAATCACCTTGCTTGAAGAATGAGCTAGTGACCCTGGGCCTCCCCTTAAAATGTGGTTTAAACTGTATTATTTGCTTTGGCAGAAGTGTTATTAGGCCTGAATAACGTTGTGTAAGCCATCTCTAAATCTTTTAAATTGACCAAGATGGTACGAGTCACAACGGGATTGTCTCCGTCTCTGTGAGTGAGTAGACTTTTTTTCTGCATAATCATACCACATGACTCACGCTCCATGTCAATCAGGTATTCATGATTCAGGCTCCCGTTGCATCAGGTATCCTAGAACAGTAGTTCTCAACATGTGGGTCGGGACCCCCAGGGGGGTCCCCACGTGATTTTGAGGGGGTCTCCAGATGACAGTAAAGTGACAATTTAAGGACTTTTAAGACCTTTTTAATATGTTTTTTTTAAAGACCATTAATGCATCAAAGGTCAACAACCTATACTGTAAAAACGGGTCAAACATTGGCCAAATTGTCAAATAAAATAGGAAAGAGGCAAAAATTGTGAAAATAGCCTATCTACAAGTGGGCTTCTAGCTCTGCTATTTTCACAATTTTTGTATCTGTAGGAACTGAGTCAAACAAAATGTAATGCCTCAACTCCGACAATTCCAAGTGCTTGTCAGGGTGGGGGTCCCCAGTTCGAATATGATTGTTTTGGGGGGTCGTGGCCTGAAAAGGTTGAGAGCCACTGTCCTAGAATATTGATCTGAGGTCTGTTTTGAGTCCAAAACTGTACACTGCATGGAACATGACATGAAGTGGAACCTGATCAGAGGTCCCAGATCAGTATGCTTTATTCCTTGGAGCTCTCGGTATACAGGGCTGTCTTAACCCATTAAGACCGGGAACGCATCTGATCTGTGTCATTTTTAGATTTCTTTGGCTATTCAAAATAGCAGATATTCAAGCTCATATGTGCCGCGCTATGAGTTTGTAGATCTGCTATATATTTTTTAATCGTGGAAAATACTTTGAATATATACTTTTTAAAGCGAACATTTGTAACTCAAATCTTTGCATCTGGGGGTCCGTGGAACAAAAAAAATTACAAATGTTTGCTTTAAAAAATATACTGCATTCGTTGCTGTCCGGCAGAAACCAGCTAACTCCATGTTGACGCTTTTGCATTTTTATCCATAGATCAGGGCCATTGAACACCCTTTACGTCTGTGTGTTGGTAAACAAAATATTGAACCAATGAATAGTATTAAAAAGCGCTTCTGACAAAACCAGCTAACTCCATTGGATCCTCAAACCTTCTGCTAAACCAGCTAACTCCACCGGAGTGCACTGCCACCCAGGATTGGAATAGTCTAACCCCATCCCTCAAAAAATGCAGTTCGCTGTGCTCATTTAAAAGAGCCTTAAAAAAATCACCTTTCAGGAGGCCAAAAGAGGAGGTAGTACCATTTTCCCGTTAGCCAACCCCCCCCCCCCCCCCCCCCGTTCTTGTACATATTATTCCCCCCCCCCCCCTTTTTGTTGTTGTTGTACATAGCGTTATTTTTTTGGTATTGATATTCGAACTGTGGTGCCACTATATATGTCTATGAATTGAATACCAAGGCCCTCATTGGAAACAAGTCCGCAAGGACTTTCATGAACGGACCTGTTAGACAAAGTATTTTAAATGTATCTGTGCTGTTTTACATTTTTTGCCTAATAAAATATTCAATCGATCAATCAATCAGTTAGCTGGTTTGCTGACTATCATTGTGAGCTTGGAGGTCCATTCAGCTGTTCTTATCAATGATGAACAAAACCTCCTAACTCATTTTTTCATTTCTTGAAAAATGAACATTTTGGAGTTAGCTGGTTTCTGCCGGACAGCAGAGATATATTCAAAGGTTTCCACAAAGATTTTTCTAAAATAGCCAAAGAAATAAAATGACAGAGATGCGTTCCTGGCCTTAATGGATTAAGCAGCAGTCCAGTCTATAATCAGGGTCTTAGTCACAGGCTTCAATAATGAACTAGTCATTTCACAGACACAGTATCTAGGTCAGGTACTGTTGGCCTAAAAGTCATGTGACCGAAGCAAGGTTGTGATGCCATTTCAGTTTGGTTCTAACCGGGCTTGACACAGTGGCAATTAGCCCTCTGCTAAGTGACACCAGACTGAGACGCAACGTGAGCCCATTGTCTTCAGGGAGGCTGCGCTGGCAGGCTGCTTGAAAGTGGCTGCAATGTGATTATGGGCTCTGTGTGTGTGTGTGTGTGTGTGTGTGTGTGTGTGTGTGTGTGTGTGTGTGTGTGTGTGTGTGTGTGTGTGTCTACAAGGATGATAAATCCCTTTTTTTACAATGTTGATCCTAAGCAGTGGAAAGTAACTAAGTACATTTACTCAACTACTGTACTTAAGTACAATTGTGAGGTATTTGTACTTTACTTGAGTGTCTCCAATTTCCAATACTTTTACTTCTACTCCACTACATCTCAGAGGCAAATATTGTACTTTTACTCCACCACCATTATTGGACAGCTTTAGTTACTAGTTACTTTGCAGATTTAGATTGTTATCACCAAAAATACATTAACCACTTCAGCCCTATATACATTTCTGCCATTTGAAAATAGCAGATCTACAAGCTCACAATGCGTCGCGATGCGACACATTGTGAGCTTGTAGATCTACTATTTTCAAAAGATTTTGATACATTTTGAAAACTTGTGAAATGGGACATTCTGCATAATGAGTAGTGTCTATTTTTGGTACTTTAAGTACATTTTGATACCAATACTTTTGTACTTTTACTCATTTTCACTCATTTTGAATACCTTACTTTTACTTGTAACAGAGTATTTCTACACTGCAGTATTGATACTTTAAAACATTTTAGTACCTTTTCCACCACTGGTGTGCACCATCTACTGCTTGTGGAGTAAGAGAGAGGCAGAGAGAGAGAGAAGAGAAACTCAAGAGGAAAAGACAGGCTGCAATGAATAGCAGTGGAGCGTAGCAGGGTCTGTGGTGACTGGTGAGTGACCCAGGTGATCTTAGCTCAGGGAAAATGCCCTGCTGAGATTACTCTAAATTGGCTGAACGGTAGAAGCACTTTATTTCCACACAGGAAGGAAGTCATTATCCACACAGCTAGCTAGCTAGACGTCACCCTTGCCGTCCCACCTGGTGCTTCTTTAGTTACGCAATGACCAAACAGGGTGCAGAGGCACACGTCCACCTTTCTCTTCTTCATCCTGTGGCCAATAAAGGTGATTCTACTGGCCCGTTTAGTTGACTCAGGGCCTGGGTAGCAGTGGTGGAAAAAAGTACTCAAATGTTTTACTTAAGCAAAAGTATCAATACTGCAACTTAGAAATACTCTCGTTACAAGTAAAAGTCCGGAATTCAAAATGTACTTGAATAAAAGTACAAAAGTATTGGTATCAAAATGTACTTAAAGTACCAAAAGTAGAAAGTACTCATTATGCAGAATTTCCCATTTCACAAGTTTTCAAATATAAAAATCTTTTGAAAATAGCCGATCTACAAGCTCACAATGTGTCGCGATGCGACGCATTGTGAGCTTGTAGATCTGCTATTTTCAAATGGCCAAAGGGCTGAAGTGGTTAATGGGTGTTTTGTAATAATAATCAAAATCTACAAAGTAACTAGTAACTACATTTTTCAAATAATTGTAGTGGAGTAAAAGTACAATATTTGGATCCGAGATGTAGTGGAGTAGAAGTCAAAGTATTGGTAATTGGAAATACTCAAGTAAAGTACAAATGCCTCAACATTGTACTTAAGTACAGTACTTGAATACATGTACTTAGTTACTTTACACCACTGGTGTGGTCTACCCAGTGTTGAAAGCCTGACCAATCAAGGCCCAGCTCCGGTGGGCAGGTCATGTTGTCCGAAATATGCCTAATAGCCGCATACCAAGGATGCTGCTCTACAGGGCAACTGAAGGAGGGACAGCCTGTGGCCTGGGAGGAAGACCCCTTCTCTGCTTTAAGAGACATGCTGAAGGCTAACCTCGGGAGTAGGGATGGGACGATCATCGTTATTAACGTTTATCGTGATAAAAAAACGCTCACAATAATCGTATCGCAGAGATTTTAATTTATCTGTTTAAGTGGTATATCCGGTACCACATAAACCCTCTGGAATTGGTAAAACCGCACCTGTAAAGAACGTACTTGATACAGTCTTTTTTTCCCCTCGGGAGCTTCAACATTGATGCAGCAACCTGGGAGGAAAAAAAGCTCCCCACAGGTTAGCCAAGGCAGTGAGGCTGCAACAAAAATGTGGAATGCCCTACCAAGAGGAGTAAAGGAGTATAAAACCCTACTCACTTCCAAAACTGCCCTAAAGAAACACCTTCAGGAGGCTGCAATTCCAAACTGGCCCCTGTCAAAGTCTTAACTGTATGACGTTCTGTATAGCAGTGTATATCTGTCTGTCTCTTATATGTCATCATGATTTGTGTGCGTGGGATCTCATCTTAAACAAGCTTAGTGCTTTACGAGTTATCCAATTTAGTTGACCTTGTATTGTGAATTGTACTTCCATGTACTGTTTCTCATGTCTTACTAAATAAAGCACATCAATCAATCACATCAATCAATCAGGCCTTTGAACGGGCAAGAGCGGCATCCATCCATCCAAGACAAGAGAGACCGGCAGGAAACGTGGACAACACAGGACAGAATTCACTGCAATATCTGTGGGAGACTGTGTGCCTCGGGGATAGGGCTACGCTCCCACATGAGGAGCCAGGCTAAGAGGAAATGATAACTGCCTACACCCCTGCAGCTCCACCGGTCTCTCTCTCCTACTGCTGCCTGTACCTGCCTTCTCCTGCTTAAAATGATGCACGATACAGAGTAGACTAGCTATTGTTTACATTTACTTTGGGTAATTTTCTGGGCAATGTGAGACATTCGTATTTTCAAGTCTCATTTTGAAAATGTCCCAAATTACATGAACACATGTTGCGTTTGTAAAATAATTGGATGTAGTTGACAAAATCCGAACATGTTTGGGTATGGGTGACATTTTAACAACCTGAATTGTGCCATTATGTTGGCTAACTTATTTTAGAATTGTAATGTAGAAATCATAATGTAGTATAGAATTATCTTACCCTTTTAATAATACAAAGATAAAATCATGGTACTCTATAGATTGAAATGGTACTATGGATCTCTAATAGGCCTGGTAACCATTGACCTCAGTGGTTTTGAAGAAAACTGCTATATCGTTTTGCTGGAAAATCATCAGTGGTTGTTTCAACTGGCACGAGTAGATAATGACGTCATTTTAATTCTTAGTTGAACTATTCCTTTAAGCCAAAGGCTTTGTGTGTGTGTGTGGTACTTGGACACCCACTAAGCTTTAGGGCCATGATGATGCTAGGGACATCTCTTTGCATTGACCAGGAAATGACCATAAATAGATATGCGCGTGATTAAATGGGAAGTGGTGCTCTGCTGCAAAGGAAAAAGCTAAGCAATTTATATCCTGAATAAAACAGATATTAATCAGCAACCTTAAACAAGCCTTTTATCAGGCATGAGCAATGGCCAATTTGTTTAATGAGATAAGAGTCAAGATATCTTCTCTCATCCAATGAACGTTAGAACAACGTGTCCCTGGCCTGGCTGTGGCAACTACAACAAGCTGGTACTGTAAGCTTCAGTCCATGTGTGTCTGAGCGTGTTCAGCAGCAGTAGGTAAAGGTGAAAGTAAAGACCCTGGAAACAGGAAGTAGGCCTATAAACAGGAAGTAGGCATATAAGCAGTATTATGTATTCACATTTTGTCAGACCACAGAATAATATGTTATAAACCACCCAGAGAAATTAGAATGATTTTTTTTTTTAAAGTTAAATATATAAAAATTGGTTTCAAAGTCATGAAAACTAACTTTTTTTTTGCAAAGCTGTGGAATCATTATTTTAGCCAGAGGATGGCGATGCACTGTAGGGTATAGACCAATTATTTGTTTACCAACATTGAGACTGGACGCACAGGTGATTGTTTCATGCAATCAATTCCCAACATATTGTTTCGGGGTGCGCTGGTTTCAGTTCATTCAACCTCCTTTTGTGTGTTGGCTAGTGAGGTGCGTCCTAGCGAGACATGACAGAACGGGTTTCATTTGGTGCCGGCCTGCACACATACTGGTCCTTATCAGTGTGACATCGTCTGTTAAGGGGTCTATAGCATGACACACTGGCCTAAAGGTGGCGGTACACTCTAGGGTATAGCATCAGAAGACTGGTATACCTTCGGTGTACCATGGCATAATTCCTAACTACACCAGTCTTCTGCCATCAGTGATTCTGATGACATCACTGAAACTCACCTGAGCGTGTACTCAGGTGAGGTGATTATCGCCTCCCAGAAAAACTGCTCTCAGCAGGAAATGCCCAAACAAGGCATTTCCTGTTTATAGGGTCTTAACAAAAGATAAAGGCAGTCTTACCGGCGAGAGCTTCTGTATAAGGTCATGGGCCACATGCACCAAGTTCTTGTCCTCCTGAAGGTGTTTCTGGAAGCGTCTGCTCTCCTCTTCCTCAAGCAGGTCAAAGTCATTGGCTGCGTCTAGCAGGGCCTGGATCAGGCCCTTCCAGGAGCGGAGGGCAGGGACCTGTGGGGCCACAGCCGAGCTCACCCCCGTGCCGATCACTAGGACCAGCTCGGGGGCCCGCTTTGTCTTCAGGCTGGGCAGCAATTTCCTTTGGGGCAGGCAGAGATTCAGTGATGATGGTTCCATTGATGGTGCTTCCCAAACCCTTCCCCAAACGGCATAAAGTTAAACAAGGCATTTTTCAAGCATGCTACGATGCAATGAGAGTGTGCGCAAAAAAAAAACTATCATCCCACTTTTGTTGAGTTGGTGAAGATGTAGCTCTGGTCCATAGCGCTAGAAGGAGTTCTCCTTAACGCTATGGTACTTTCGATCCTTTCCCCTCGCTCCCGCGGTAGTGCAGGCTGCGCAGCCTCTCGTCTGTTTCGCTACTCACCAAAACAAAGACGGTTTTATGGAGTTGAAAGCCTACTCTACTTAGTGAGAACACTCTGAGCCCCCCACCTCACGTCTAAAATATGCTCAGAGTGTTCCCACTAAGTAGAGCAGGCTTTCAACTCCATAAAACCGTCTTTGTTTTGGTGAGTAGCAAAAGTGTATTTTTTATTTCTTACTACAGACAAGAAGCTGCGCAGCCATTGGTGCGTGCGCAAAGGCTCGAAAGTCCCTTAGCATTAAGGAGAACTCCTTCTAACGCTATGGACAAGAGCTAGTGAAGATGTAGGACTAGTGATATTTAGACTCAACAAAACATTATGATTTTAAGCATTAGTTTAAAAGATAAAAGAGAATCATACAACATACAGCCTATGTGTGTAGTTGGCTTCTAAACAATCAAGTGGGCTTACCTGGGCTTTTTGGCATTTGAGTCCGCATCCTGAGAATCAACTGCTGGTCGCTTCTCAATTTTCACAGTGGCCATTCAGCTCCTGGAAAATAAATATCCCACAACATTTAATGTCAAATGAACATGTCCTAATAAACATGCATTAAAACAATGCAGGGGGGAAATATGATGAGAAAAAATATATATGTTTAAGAGACCAGATTAAACACTTTGAACAAAAAACAATATGGCTAAGGGAGGAGGAAGCATCTCATCGAATGCATTGGCATGCATTTATGCTGCTGTTTTGTCACTGACGATAATGTGTGCATTATAACAATAGACAGAAGTCAAGGAAGGAACTCCACATGGCCTAACATCCCGTCATAACACTTTTGCAATCCGGGAATGTATGTGTCCGCAACACTCCTTTTCCTTCACGTGAGTCATGACTCATGATGAAACCTTACAGTCATTTAGCAGAAACCTAAACTTACTACTTTAACGACTTTAAACCCCATATGGGTAACCGGAGTACCCCTGGGCTCAATATTTGTGTTTTTTTCTGTTTTCTGTTAGTGTGGGGAAAGCCTTCACTGAAAATAGCAGATCAACAAGGTTTGTTTTGATTCTGGCTTCCCCTACAGTCTATCAGCTAGACACAATAGATTCACCGAGGATAATATGTTAGTTACACGTTTATAACATTTTTAAATTTGTTTGTTAAACAAACTATTGTCTTCTTGTTAATAAAGTGACCATTTCCAAAGGAGCTCAATGAAACATTCCACATTGTTCATGCACTAATAGTAGGTAAACAGTGCTAACAGCCAAAGTAACTAAGTACATGTACTCAAATACTCTACTTAAGTACAATTTTGGGTTTTTTTTTTTTTACTTTACTGGGGTATTTCCAGTTCTCAGTACTTTTACTTCTACTCCACTACATCTCAGAAGCAAATATTGTACTTTTATTCCAATTATTTGAAGACTTTAGTTACCAGTTACTTTGTAGATTTTGATTATAATTACGAAACATGCAGTAACTACTTCAGCCCTATAATACGTTTCAGTGTTTTTAAAATAGCAGATCTACAAGCTCACAATGCGTCTCCATGCAAAGCAGTGGGAGCTTGCAGATCTGCTATTTTCAAAATATTTGTACACATTTTATTCCTTTGAAAACTTGTGAAATGAGACATCTGCATAATGAGTACGTTCTACTTTTGTTTTGGCACTTTTACATTTTGCCATACCAATATATATATATTTTTTTTTTTTTTACTTGTATTTCTACATTGAAATATTGAGACTTTTACTTAGTAGAAACAAAATTGAGTATTTTTCCCACCACTGCTAAGTCTAACAGCTGCCATTTCAAGTACACGTCGTGCTAATACTCACCCAGTGGTAGTTTCTGTCTTTCAATACAATGTAGGAGACAAACTGGACGTCTGGTTAACTAACCTGACTGTTAGGTAGTCTTAAAACAACTAGAGTAACTAAGTGAAGTTATGAAATTAAAGTATATAACGTTAACCCGAGGAGAAGCTACCGTTAGCATTAACATTACTGCATCCCCAGCGAGTGGAGCTCATCTTTGTGTCCGTGTTTCTCTGGTTAAAAGCCCGTGTTACTGGACATTCTTCTGACCGTGAAGCCACGCAGACACACAGTGTGCAGAGACGCCTTAACGGACGGTTATTATGATGTTATCAGATCTATTCCAGCAGAGATGTTCTTCTGTGTACACACAGACAGACAGTAGGCTACAGTCCACTAAAGTCCACTCACGCTGCCTGCTGCGTGTGGAAACTGGGTTTAAGTCACCGCCGGTTACTGTCTGTCGCATGTGTGTGTCAGAGTGTCTGTGTGCCGTGTGCGCGCGTGTGTGCGTGCGTGTGACAACTTGGGACATGGGCTCACATGAATACCAAAACTCTCGCCCCAAAACACAGTCGCCCCGGCCGGGGCCACCTCCTGGCTGGTATTCAGGGCTGCCAAGTGCCAAAGTATTCAAGTGCCAACCCTCCTGGATACTGGCTGCAGGAGTCTCCTGGATTTCTACCACATCTCCTTCTGGACTCCTGGATTTCTCCTGGATTTGGTATCAAACTCCCAAAATTCACCAGAACACAGGAAATTACATCTAGTAGTATAGTTAAAAACATTCGGGGGGGAGGGCCCCCAAACCCCCCGGTTGGGGGATGTGGTCAGTCTATGCAATCATACAGAGATATTCACGTTTAAGTAATGAGGTGAGGATACAATTCATTGACTATCAAATAATGGTAATTGTACCTCTAAGAGAAACTCTAGGGGATTTGAACTTGAGTGATTTTTAATATTATCCTCTAAAACACATTCTAGAGCAGGGGTGGGCAACTTTGATGATGCAGAGGGCCACTATATTTCCACACTCACTCCAGAGGGCCACATTGCACATACTGTAACCTCTTATCTCCGTATTTTAATTTTCTTCGTAAATTAATGCTGTACTTCGCCATTCTATGTCACACAAAAGTAGCAAAAATAGTCGATACGAGCTCAAAACGCGTCGCAGTGTGACGCGTTTTGAGCTTGTACTGTAGGTGGGCTATTTTTTAATTGGAATCCTGAATTTGTTTTTGCTATTTTTTAATTGGAATCCTGAAAAGTACAATTGTATTTAATTTCAAATGCATTTAGTTTCAATCTTTAGTTAACTTTATGAACTTAAAAACAAATACATTGGACATAAAAAAAGACAATAGAATTGTAATACTAGTCATTAAGCACTAATAGACTGAAGTAATTAAAGTGGGTCATGTTTGCATGTTTGGAATTGTAACAGCTGAAATCAATAATATATCAGTAATCTGATATTAACCTGCGGGCCACATTAAGTGGCAGCATAAGGGCTACTGTTTTCACATCAAATACTGCAATAATACTTTAATAATCAAGATAGCAATAGAACAACGCTAGTATTATTAATGAACGATTCTGACAAAAATAGGAGCAGAGGGGAGCCAGAAACATCTCTCTCTCTCAGTCTCTCCCTCCCTCTCCCTCTCTCGTCAATTGTGCGTGCCTCCACATTCGCAGACAGTGACACAGTCACATACAGACAGACAGACAGACACACCATGAAACCATGGCATGTTCACTCACTCTCACTTCACTCACTCTCACTTTTGTCAGGCCTTATTCCTAAACATAACCTCAGTAAAACTATGCCTAAACCTAACCTTATTCCTAAACGTAACCTCAGTAAAACTATGCCTAAACCTAACCTTATTCCTAAACGTAACCTCAATAAACTATGCCTAAACCTAACCTTATGCCTAAAACGTAACCTCAGTAAAACTTTGCCTACCTAACCTTATTCCTTTACGTAGTCTCAGTAAAACGGTGCCAAAACCTAACCTTATTCCTAAACGTAACCTCAGTAAACTATGCCTAAGTGATCCCTATATCATCTTCTGCACCCGTACAATTCAAAAACCTAAGGCCGGCTGTCACAAAACAGTCATCTAGATCCCTAAAAACATACTATAGTGAGGCCTTTAATCACAAACTGGAGAAGCTGGACTGGTCCAATGAACACAGGATTATACTGGTTGAAGAGGCGTGGCTCGGCTTCTAAACCAAATTCCCAGCAATATTTAATAGCGTGTCTCCCATGAGAACCATCATGGTTAAAGCCCGCTCGGAGCCATGGATAAATTCGGACATACTGAGTGCTATGAAAGTCAGGGACAAAAAATGCTCTGAAGCTCGCAAATGCAAGTCTAAGCTCGCCAAATGCTTCAACAAGGATCTCAAAACCCACCATGTGAAACTTCAAAAACAGAGCGATACACTAAAAAGTGAGGTAACTGCCATGGCCAGATCTGGGGAAAAGAAACTCGATGACAAAGTGGACGAAAACATAAACAAACCATGTGAGCTCTGGAAGTTATTTTACAACCAACTTTGGCTGCACCAAAATTACAAACATCAACATTAATTCGGACGACACTCTCCTTACAGACAAGCTGGATGTATAGCATCACAAAGGCCTTAAAAACAAGGCTCCAGACATCCCAAAACAAACTGGTCAGGCTACTACTTGGCCTCACACCTATAACTCAACTAACCCCTGTTCATTTTGCTAAAAAGCACTTACAGGTGGCTGCAATTTGGAACTGGCCCCTGTAAAAAATGCAAGCCTATCACCAGAAATGCCCCCCCCCCTCCAGAACTGTTTACTGTACATATTTTTCTTTTTGGATTACAACTTGTTTATTTGATGTCTTTGCATAGTATTGTATATTTGTCTGTTAAATGTTTCTATGAATTGAATACACAGGACCCCAATGGAAACAAGCCATAGTGCTTTCTTGCTTCAATCCTTTTAGCATTGTATTTGTCTGTGATGTTAAAATGTTAATAAAGTATTCAATCAATCACTCAAAAACCTAACCTTATTCCTAAACGTAACGTCAGTAAACTATGCCTAAACCTAACCTTATTCCTAAACCTAACCTCAGTACCTAAAACTAACCTCAGTACCTAAACCTAACCTTATTCCTAAACGTAACCTCAGTAAAACGGTGCCAAACCATAAGCTTATTCCTAACCTTAACCTCAGTAAAACTATGCCTAAACCGACAACCTAACCTTATTCCTAAACTTAACGTCAGTAAAACTATGACTTACCCTAAACTTATGTCTAACCTTATCCTCAGTAAAGCAAATAATAGAAAAACCACTGGAGGCCAGCGGACAGCGAAAGAAATGGGGGTGAGCGTGTTTTGGGGCGAGTTTTCTGGTTACCACTCAGACGAGATACTCGATCCCGCCCATGAGGCGTAGCGTAGAGACATAAACAACTGCCTGCCTGGCTACAACAAAGAGAGATGCAATACAACCAAACTTTAATGGGCTTGAAGGAGTTGGTTTATCACGTGCCAGTAAATTACAATGTAATCAGCCGAAATTACAAACGACAAAAAATACAAAAAATATGTTTAATTGGATTCAGCCAAGCATACATGATTAGAACATGCTTATTTCTACAACTACAAATTGCTATGAAACATGTATCCAGTCATTTTGGGCATAAACAAGAAACAAGTTGGGTAAATTTACTTCATATTATTTCATCTGATAATGATGCAAATTATACTTAATATTATCCCTTATTATTATTATTATTATTTACATTTTGGACAAACTAGGCAATTTAACACCGATGCGCCCACTCTTCCCGTATCCCAATCAATTATAATTTAATGACACACACAGGCACAGCTGAGCGTATCCTGGCTGGCTGGCTCAGGCTCATGAACAACATCACAACAGGACGGTTTGGATCCGTGTGCATGCAAATGATTGAGACGTGGCAGCCACGGTTCACATGACGCTCGTATGTCACGCGTCATGGCGCAACTTGTTCCTGGTTTTGGATTTTTCTACATTTACAACCTGAACCCGCACATCTACATAAACGTTCAGATAAAGTGCTGACCCCACGGCCATAGATTTAACAAGATGAAACGCTTGGATCTAAGTACCCTTATCCTCCGTATATTCAATAAAAAGCATTTTAATTCGATCGATGGCCATTTTCTCATAGAGATACAATGTATCAACCTATAGGGTCGCGCAGTTGGAAGCATGAAGGAAAATTTGAGAAAAATGGCCAGCGATGGAATTAAAATGCTTTTTATTTAACAATTTGGAAGATACGGGTACTTAGACCCAGGCGTTTTAACTTGTTACATCCATGGCCGTGGGGTAAGCACTTTAAATTTGAAATTTGAACGTTTATGTAGATGCAAGGGTTGTAAATGGAGAAAAATCCCAAACCAGGAACAAGTTGCGCCATGACTGTCATGATATGACAGTCATGTTTCAGGGCTAGAGACGTGGTAGTTCTCAAGGTAGTTCTCACGTCACAACACCGTTTGCATTTGCCCACCATAAACGGTAGGGCGGCCTGCTGCATCTGTTTTTTATTACACAAACTAGACAGTGGAGAGTCAGAGGAATGCCTGGATTCCCCAATGCAACAACACCATTCATAAATCAATGAACTAGAGATAACATACAGACAGTATCCTCTCCAGTCTGTACCGAGAAGAACAGTCGCTTCTTTATAAGTAGCTAACTTATAACAACAACAACGATTTAGCACTGCAGCAGGCCTACAATAAACATTTAAAGCGATCTAATTAGTCAGCTTTTTTTCATTTCGATTTTCAGGCGCAAGCATTTCCAATGTATTCCTTTTAGTCCAAGCGTTTCGGGCCATATTTTGATGGAATCGTGCACTTTACGATACAAGCATGAAATTTGGCACACAGTTAGAGCATGCCATAAGGAACATTTTTGGCTATAGGGCCATCGCAGATTTGTCCTGTGGTAACCATGGCAGCCATTTTCCAAAATGGCCTCCATCTGCTGTTATTTTACCAATAACTCAGGTGCTAGACCACCTAGGATCTTGATTCTGGTGACTAATCCTACATTTTCAAGGATGAGGAATACAGTGGTACTATTTAGAATTGTCTTGTGGTAACCATGGCAGCCATCTTTCAAAATGGCCACCACCTGCTGTCATTTTACCAATGACTCAGGTGCTAGACCACCTAGGATCTTGATTCTGGTGACTAATCCTACATTTTCAAGGATGAGGAATACAGTGGTACTATTCACAACATGCTAGTAACTACCTAACTAACTACAGTACATGAGGAGGCTCATACTCGTGTCATATTACACCTAGAAGATGCTGTGAAGAAAGGGTATAGCAAGGTGACAATACGCACAGTAGACACGGATGTGCTAGTCCTGGCAGTAACGTCAGCCCAACGCCTCCACTTGACTGAGCTGTGGGTTGCTTTTGGAACTGGGAAAAGTTTCCGTAACTTAGCAGCTCATGAGATGGCAAGGGCATTAGGCCCAGATCGATGCTTAGCCTTACCCATGTTCGATGCCTTTACTGGATGTGACACAGTGTCATCTTTTGGAGGCAGAGGCAAGAAGACGGCATGGGAGACCTGGAAAACCTATGGTGACGTCACACGTGCCTTCAGTTCCTTAGCTGCCATCCCAGACAAAATAGATGACTGGATGGAGCCTCTGGAGCGTTTTGTGGTATTGCTCTATGACCGCACTAGCGGCCAGGCATCAGTGATTCAGGCACGGAAGCAGCTATTCACCCAGAAGGGCAGAACAATTGATGGACTCCCCCCAACACGAGCTGCACTGATTCAACATACAAAGAGGGCAGCCTACCAAGCTGGCCATTGTTGGGGACAGGCGATGGTTGCAGCCCCTGAACTCCCATCCCCAGGTGAATGGGGGTGGAAGAGGAAGGAGACAGGTGAATACAAATAATTTAATCCACTTCTTTACACTTGTAAACCTGTGATCTGACAATAAAGCTGATTCTAATTTTGACAGGAGGATGGGAAGTGCACTGGACCACACAGAAGAGAGCCTGGCCTTTCGGGAACTCCTCCGCTGTGGTTGCAAAAAGGGATGCAGTGGACAATGCAGATGTGTTAAGGCAGCACTTCAGTGTACTGCCCTTTGCTACTGTGGTGGACTGTGCAACTAACATTGTGTAGATTATCTGGCTTTATTGAATAGACCCCTTAACAGACGACGTCACACTGATAAGAACCAGTCTGCGCGGAACCAGTATGCGCGCAATGAAACCCATTCTATCAGGTCTCGCTAGGACGCGCCTCACTAGCCAACACACAAGAGGGGGTTGGGGTATCAGCGCACCCCAAAACAACAGGTTGAGAATTGATTGCGTGAAACAATCACCTGTGCGTCCAGTCTCAATGTTGGTAAACAAATAATTGGTCTATATGCCATTAGGCTATGACTCATGAGTACTCTGCCTTTGTTGTGTCTTATAGTCCATTGAAAATAATTATGCAATACTACTACTAATAAAAGAAACAGTGAAGTACTGCATTCTTGACTCTCACGTGTCAGTTTGAAAACATCTACTGTACTACATCATTACATATTTTGATGGGTTTATTATTATTTAATTAACTGAATGCCAGATATATGCAGTTAGGTAGTAGAATGTTGTAAATAGTACCGCTGTATTCCTCATCCTTGAAAATGTAGGATTAGTCACCAGAATCAAGATCCTAGGTGGTCTAGCACCTGAGTTATTGGTAAAATAACAGCAGATGGAGGCCATTTGGGAAAATGGCTGCCATGGTTACCACAGGACAAATCTGCGATGGCCCTATAGCCAAAAATGTTCCTTATGGCATGCTCTAACTGTGTGCCAAATTTCATGCTTGTATCGTAAAGTGCACGATTCTGGCCCGAAACGCCTGGACTATTTGAGTTTAATACAAAATTAAAACCAGCACACCACACGCACAGGCTTCTGCTTGTAAAATGGGAGATAATGCGCCGCCTGCTTGTTAAAATGAGAACTACACAATGAAATAGTGGACCAAAGGTTACAGACTTCAGTCAAGGTCAAGGGTAGATGTTGTCTGAGTCTGAGAGATACAGTACAACAGACAGAAACGATACACTATGCAGCCACAGCGAGATGATAATATTCTGCCAGAAGTAATGTGGTTCATTGCATTGTTATCCAATGGTATCTGATCTTATTATATAGGCCTACTGTTTTAATTGATTCATTGAGATGTTCTTTTAGAGCTCAGAACATTTAGGTTACACCAGTGGGTAGAAAGTAACTAAGTACATTTACTGAAGTACTGTACTTGAGTACAATGTTGAGGTACTTTTACATAACTGAAGTATTTCCAATTTTCAATACTTTTACTCCAATACTTTTACTTTCAATACTACTCCGGTCTCAGAGGAAAATATTGCAATTTTACTCCACTACAAGTATATGAAAACTTTAGTTACTAGTTACTTTTTAGATTTTGATTATTATTACAAAACATACATTAACCACTTTAGCCCTATATATATTTTGGCCATTTGAATATAGCAGATCTACAAGCTGTGTGCTTGTAGATCGTGTCTTTTTTTTTATACATTTTGAATTTGCGAAATGGGACGTTCTGCACAATGAGTACTTTTACTTTTGGTACTTTCAAGTATATTTTGATGTACTTTTACTCAAGTACATTTTGAATACGGCACTTCCACAGGGTATATCTACATTGCAGTAATGATACTTTTACTTAGTATAAAAAAATGTAACACTTTTTCCACCACTGGGTTACACGATAGCCTACATTATTATTTGCTGTATGTTTTTGCTTAGAGAGACACAGCATGACACATACCAAGGCTGATGACATCGTTGTGCCACAGCATGGCAGAGCAAGGTCATCATGATGGCACCATGTCACGCTGCCCATTACCACAGATTTACATTTAAAGGTAGGGTAAGTGATATTTTTTGGTTAAAACAAAAAGTATTTTGTTAAAAGGTTAAAGCACTATATTCTGATAGTAATCATTGCTATTAGACTAGAGTGTTTGTTCAGTTCAGTAACTCTCAACTCGTACCTATTGTCCCAGAAGTGGACAACAGGCTCGGCCGTGAAGTCATATATCTGGTGAACAAGTTTATAGACCTCAATCATATCTCCTCTGTGTCTCTTATACTAACGTTGGTAACTGTAAATGTCTTAACCTTTCTTCATATGACATTTCTTTGAGACCTGGAATTAATTTAGTAGCCCTTCTCTGAACCTTCTCAATCTTCTCTATATATTTGATTTTGTAAGGACACCAGACTGAGCTTGCAAATTCAAGATGAGACCTCACCAAGGATTTGTATAATGGTATAAATAATTCTTTACGTCAATTTAAAAGTCATTCTGATTATCGCCAACATGGAATTTGCTTTTTTTTACTTTTTCAGAGATATGCGTTTGAAATTCTAATTTATTGTCAACGACAACTCCTGTAAAAAAAATTCAATAGTGGAAGTGTTGGTTGTTAGGTGTGATCACCGTGGTGCGTGGTTTTTATTTTTCACACTGTGCAGGGGGTTACAGCATTTGCAGTTTAGTTGTGTGTGGTTTTCTGTATATCAAAACAAAATACAGAACAAGGAGAGAAGTTACCCACATGTATTCAAAGTAACAAACATAATTTCATTATACTGCACATCAAAAACATATCCAAACTCAAAAACAAACTCACTTAGAATGGACGCACACACTGAAGCCTTTGCTGCTGCTTTGTACCAGACCTGACACACTGGCCAAACACTTGATTTTAAAGGTGCATGGGATTGCAAATCATCAAATCAACAGCAGGTGCAACTAGTTGGCCAATTAACTGCTGTGCACTCAGCACAACACATTGAAGTGGAAACAAAGGGTCCATCTTAGAGGAAAAAACATAAACAATAATACTAAACTTAGAGTTTGGGGAATCTTCTTAACAACTCCTATGTCCTTTTCTTCCTCTATTTGACACTTGTTGGCACTTGTTTTCCCTTCCACTTGTTTTAATGTGAGTACTTTTTCCACCACTGTTACTAGGTGATGATGATATGGGATATACTCCACCACAACAGAGATACATAATGCATAGCTACTATCTCCTACCAGAGATAACTCCTCCCAAACCAGTTCCAGTAAAACACTGGATGTTCAAATACCAATGCCTAGGAACTAACTTGCTGTAGGTAACAACTAGGTTACTGGAGGCTTCCCCCCTTCTCAATGAAACCATTACACCATAACATATAATGTTGTATTATTACCAGATTTAAAATAAAATAAAAACAATTCTTACCAGAGATAAAATAAAAACAAAATCAGTTTACTTTAAAGGGATAGTTCACCCAAATAAGTACTGTTTTCCTATGGATTAGACCCCCCATGGAGACTTGAATTCATGGATATTTTTTAGTTTTTGTCACATTCCTAAGCCAATAATATGATGACCAGCAGACCGGTAGGCAGCGGTTCCGGTAGGAGACACAAAGGAGCCTCTTTGTGTCTCCTACCGGAACCGCTATCGGTCATCAAATCATTGGTTTAGGAATGCGAGAAAAACAAAAAAATATCCATGAATTCAAGTCTCCATGGGGTGACTAATCGATAGAAAAAAAGCCATTTTGGGGGTGAACTATCCCTTTAAGTTTGTTGTCAGTTGTCATGCATAAGCATGTATAGTTGTAACTTCCTTGTATAAAAAAATAAACAGCGTCTATAATAGGCCTATACAGATTTACTTTTATTTTGACGTATTCATACAGTGAATGTTCACATCAAGATCTCATCAGTCACACTTTGTTCTCAGACCCAGTCTGGAATGAAACCTAAAACAAGAAAGGAGGATAACACAATTTCAGAATAGCGTTGATTGAGTGTTGATTTGATATTTTCCACAGATGGTTTTGCTAGTTTCACATACAGTCAGTTCATAAAGATATGCATTGGAACAAAAATCAGTAATTTAAATGTTTTAGAAAATGTGTCAAAACATCCATCAGAAAACCAGGGCATATCAAACTGTGTCAATTTTGCAAAGGTTTGCAGTGTATTAACAACATGTTTTCTCAATATACCATCTAAAATGGTAACGATTTAAGAGAGGTGTTACACATAACATTGTAAACACCCATCTGATGAGTTTATAAATCATAATTATAGTGCAGTCTTCAATTTAGGGCCAAATGAACACGTTAATTAAATAGTATTAGACATATTTATTCATCTACACATTTAAATGCATTAGAATCAGACCTGTGTAGCTGTCAAGTAGTCATTTATTATGAGCACCAGATGAGTGGAGATTAACAACAGGGCACATCCCATATCAATCACAGTTAACCGAGAACGGGAAAGCATCTGTGCCATTTTAAAATGTGTGCAACTCTTTGAATATCAGTTTTTTTTTAAAGCGAGCATTTTTTACTCAAATCTTTTCTTCTGGGGGGTCCCTGGAACAACATATTTTGACATATATTTTGACAACATATTTTCGGCCAAATACATATCATTTTGGGGGTCCTTGGCATGAAAAAAGTTTGAGAACCACTGATATAACAACAAGATACGTTTTTTCAAAAAACTGTCAGGATTTTGAAGACATTTGTCGAATCCCCCAGAAGCAAAGATTTGAGTAAAAAAAAAAACGTTTTCAAAAATAGCAGATCTACAAGCTCATAGCACGCTATGAGCTTGTATATCTGCTATTTTTGAATACCCAAAGAAATCTAAAATAACACAGACGCGTTCCCGGTCTTAAAGGGTTAAACATATAAATTGATTTTCAAATAGTCACTATGTGTATGTAGTATACTCATTGTGCTACCTCAAGTGACAAGCCACAAGTTTGGTACTCAGAGGGCCGTTGACACTGAGCACTATAACTATAACTATATCGTTCACCATTGTATTTGTTATAGTTCTAGTTCTGGTGTGAACTCTGCCATCCACTTGACTTTGACTTGATTTGGAAAACTATAATTTTATAGTTATTGGGCTCAGTTTTAACGGCCCGTTACACTGCAAATTATTTACCATTTGACCAAGGTCTGGTTATTCATCAATTAAAGGCATTCTGTACAACTTTTTTTACATTTTAAAATCAACAAATGATGCCCTCTAGTTGTACTTTACTGAATATGACTATTCATTCAAGGTTTGACATACAGCAGAAAAGGCATACTGGTCAAGTTTTCTCTATAGAGTAAAATCACTACTCTCTCAAGTGGCTTCATTCAGTAAGTGTCTAAAGTCAAATAGAAATGCACATCTCTGAAGACAGGATGTTTAAAAGTTAAAACAAGTGATGAACAAGTTCCTGAATAGTTTTAAGTCCCTTAACAAAGCATACAGTTTATACAATTTCTTCCCTTCTAAAGATGTAGCAGTTGCACCATTTCATAACACAAAGTGAGCAGCTTTGGGGGTTATCTAGGCAGTAGTGTTTAAAGCACATTTTTCTTTGGTGGGACATTTTATTTCCCCATGTGAGGTTATGGATAGTCTACCTCTGATATACCGTAAAGCTGGGCTCACACTACAGGATCTTTAACATTAAAATCCTAAACTGATTTTGAAAACTGGTTGCATCATGCACATACGGATAACATTCTAAAATGATTGGATCTATAATCTTAACAATGCACATTAGACGATTTTAAAATAATGGTGCATCACACACACTACAGGATTTTATTAAGATTATTGTGCTTGACTGAACACCACAGCACCTCACGTAATCACATGTGGAAGCAGGTGTAGACAATGGAGACTGTTAAACTTAGCCTGTAAACCAGACGAATCTGCCATTGCAAAAAAAAAATATTGCCCTCGGCAGATTTGGTCTGGCATCGCTCAGTTGTGATTGGATTTCACTCCCTCCGAAGAAGTGAGGGACCAATCAGGGCCCAGTATGCAAATATGGGGCGGGTTTATCACCAGAGGTATTTTTTGAATTTGCCCCTAGGAAATGCAGGTTCCACACAGAGATTCCAGACTAATATCTACGACGCAGTGATATTAGTCTGGCCATGCAAGGCTAGGTTAAACTTGCTGTGGTAACAGACTAATGGTTGCGATATGCAGGCATGCAAACTGAGTATAGGGGTAAGATCTGGTGCGCATTTGAATCTTGATCCTGATTACTGGCCATATGAAGTCAGAAAAAATGTATTACAGTAGCGGTCTAGCAGTCATTAATTAGGAATACAATAACCTGCAATTGTAACCATACAGAAATGGACATTTCAACTTACTGGACATAGTTAATAGTTGACATAGAAGAATGATCCATCTACTAGCATGCTGGGGGACTGCAGCTGCTTCACCCACAAAGTGTCGCGTGCACGTTATAGCAGTGGTTCTTAAGCGTTTTCATGTCAAGGACCCCCAAATTGACTTATTAGCCCGCGGACCCCCATTTGAAAAGATATGCCAGGGACCTCCATAAGAGAAGATTTTTACGGCTCTAGCAGTGATTCTCAACCATTTTAATTTCAAGGACCCCCATTTTGACATGCATTAGGCTACGTACCCCGATTTAACCCATTTTGGGTGGGAACCCCTATTTGTAACTACTTTTCAGGACGGGAACCCCTTTTGGGGTTCTTGTTGCCATGTACAGTATATAGCAACATACATTTGTTGTAATTCTTTAATAAATATTTGAAGTTTTTCATTGATTTAGAAGGCGTTTTTAGAATCGGCCTCAGTCAGGCCTAAATGGGTTAATGGCATTTCTATCTCTGGGACCCCAATTTAAATTGTAAAATCAATGTTAATTTAACTCTGAGAGTGTACATTTGTACACTCTCTGAGTTACAGGCCCATAAGGGTCCACTTGGTTCCTAACTATCCATCATTTAGCAGGGGACCCCCTGAAACTCCCTCAAGGACCCCACTTTGAGAACCAATACGTTATAGTGTTGGATTTCATGCACTTGACTTGTCTTTACTGAAGTGCAACAACACTGTGGATTTACGTTCTGTTACTCTCTGCTTCGTTCACTACAGGTGATGACACATCCTCTGTCACTTACACTAACTTGCACACAGCCGAATAAGACACAAAGAATGAAGAATACAGACATTTAAAGAGCAGCGGAAATCTGGGATTGTTTTTGGGAGAATCGCTAATGCGAGTGTCATGGAATTGGTTCTGGCCTATGCAACTAGGCCCGTCACAATTATTACATAATCGTCTAATCACAATTATTTGAGAAAATCGCAATTATTTTGCGTAATCGTCATGATCGTTTCCATGTTCATATATTTTCAAAAATGGCATTAAAAATGTTGAAAATAGCTGATCTACAAGCTTACAATGTGTCACTGACGTCAATGACTTGTAGATCAGCTATTTTCAACATTTTTAATAGTTTAAAATTATTAATTATGTCAGTAATCTTCCCTGTGCAATTTGTGATTACGAAGCCTAAAAGGCAAACAGAAATTATTCATAATTATATGGTCCAATGCTCAATGCTAAAAACGCAATGAAATCGTTAATCGCAATTATTTGTGTGACAACTAATCGTCAACTTAAATTTGTAATCGTGACAGCCCTAGATGCAGACTTTGGTCAGACCCCTACACCCCCCCCCCCCAAAAATGTCTCCTTATATCTGCACGAATCACGCAGATGACCTATTTTGGATTAAAAATGGGGATTTCTCCCCCGAAAAGAGACAGGTTTTGCATGTCTGGATGTGTCAGGGAATACACGTTATATAGAGAGCTGTTGCCGTGTGAAGTCTTCGTATTCACTTCACATCTGTCTTCTTGAAGACTTGTTTGGGTCATGTGCCACTCCCCCCGTCCCCACTCAGACAGTATGGACGTAATCATCCAGATAAATATCCAGGTAATTATCGGGGCAGCCCTGATTGTCTGAGAGCAGATTGGGAGGTTTAAGATTAGATCACTGAACCCCTCACGCTACAGGATAATCTGGGCAGATCATCGGTACCAATCATCCTCAAACGAGGAACGCCCCCCGCCCCCACCCCCCGGTTGTCAGGACGGGGGGTGCCAACCCCAAATCGCCATGATTATCCTGTAGTGTGCGCCCAGCTTAAAGGGCAAGACCACTTTGGTAGAGGTTTGGGTTGTGTAGTTACCTTGCCATGATGTAACTCCAAAGGTGAAGAAATAAAAAAGAATTTCTCCAGTGATTAGAAATTGATAATTCAAAATATGCTCCTCATTGAATTACATTGCATGCTGAAACAGCGTACAACGTTTTATAAAAATGTCAACTTCCTGTTGAATTTGCCACTTTTATTAGGAAGAAAACCCGGACTGGATCCGTAGATCCGGATCTTCAAATAGTAAAATCAACAGGAGGTTAAGATTTGTATAAAAAATAAAAACAATACTGGGTTTTGTGATGTTCTATACTGTCTGAATCAACTTTGTTTGCATTTGTTAACGTGCTAAAAGAGTGACTTTGAGAGCTGTTTCAGCATACAATGTAAGTAAAGTCAATGAGAAGTATATTTTGAATGATCAATTTCTAATTAATGGAGCAATTATTTGTGATTTCTTGTCCACCTTTGGAGTCATGGCAAACCTCTACTAACACAACCCAAACATCTACTAAAGTAGTCATGCCCTTTAAGTGGTCAGATATTACCAGTTATTTCTGTCAAAATAATTTAAATGCATTTCCATGGAGAACACATGATACATGGTATCAGAGTCACATCTCTACTGACGGTATACAGTATGTGTTAGCAGGATAACTTTTCAATAGATGTTTAAAAAAAAGGTGAAAACAAATAAGTGACAATGTTATGGATATCTCTGGCAACCATTATCGATGATTGAGTCATTTTGTTTCCTTTGCTATGTGGGCCTATACATACCGCCCTTTGAGAGTGGGCTGTACAAATAAAATGTGACTTGACTGTTCAAGAACTCATATGGGAGGTATGCACGCTCAACCAAAGTAAAATATCACACAAGATTAGCAAGGACAAGTAAGGGCTGGACTGCAGACTAGAATTCTCCTTTACCTTGTAACCTTTCATTGTCTTCACTGTTCACTGGCTACACCGGTGTATGAAGGAAGTCAGAGAAAACTAACAAGAGAAGGGGAAGCAATGCACCCCCTCTGGACAATCTGAGAGCAGTCACTACTGTGTGATTTGGGAACCAACCGGAGCTTTGGGCAGACCACACCCCCGGAGGTGGTATAGTAATAGAAAAGTATGCATTATTTTATAATTAGAGCATAGTGTGTATAGGTGGGCCTATTTTTTCCAGTACAGTTTGCAGTATGTACCGTTCTCAGTCACGTGAGATATGCTCCTGCAGCCGTAATTATCTCCTCACTCCACTCCAAACATATCTTAAATATCAACTCCACTTGCTCGTTCTTTTTTTTAAACGGTGGTGGTGCGCTCTCTCTCAATGTTAAAGCATGCTCGCTTTACCCAACAGAGAGCTCCGGGGGGCGTGGTTTGCCCAAAGCTCCGGTTGGTTCCCAAATCATGCGTCACTACTACTCTATACAGAGATGGAACCCTCTCTGAAGTTGGTCTTCCCTATCAGGACGTTGAGCAGTGTGGACATGCCCTCCCGGGTCTCCTTCTGAGCGTTCTGGATGATGTCATCAAGTCTGTCCTCGTCCTCACGCCCTATTAGGTAACCTTTCCCACCGTAACCATCAGCAACTACATGATAATCTGCAAAGGGAAAGAGATTTTTGTTGTCATTGGGTCCGGTAGTGTCTGCTTCTACATGACTCTATTCACATTGATTTGTCAATCTCATCCAGGTTTCCAATTTCACTGTGCAGAATGTGGAATGAGACAGGCTGCTCAGAGATAGGCTGCTCTGTATGACAAACAATGCAAATTCAAATCATTGTGGTCTTGTATGGGAAATTAGGTTAACAGACTGGGTTTACATTAAAACAATATCATAACTAGAAAGGGTTTCACCGCAACCGGACGTTGCGTTCATGATTTGCGGCATTTTATTCAAAACGGGCCACTCCTGCAAACTTTAGATGTCAATCTTAGCCAATCAGGATGGAATATGAAAAATCTGAAAGACCAGTTTCGTGTAATGACGATAGAGATACTGTGTACTGATTTGCATGATGTTTGGATAAAATCTGTAGGAGTACTGTCAAAAGAATTGTTTTGCAAAAAGCAGCCTCCTGGTCTATAACAGGCCCATGTGGAAAATGTGCAGAGGTTCTGCTCTGGCATCCATGGAGTGTATGTGCACAGTTTTGCTGCGATCAAGCCAGCGGTGCCGGAGATTAGCTGATCACAGACGGAGGGGGCGACGGACACACACACACATACACGGACGGACGGACGGACGGACGGACAGACAGGGTGCAAAACATAATCTCGGTCATGCCTTTTGGCCTGGCGGAGACAACAATGCAAATCAAATCATTGTGGTCTTGTATGGGAAATTTGGTTAACAGACTGGGTTTACAATAAAATAAATATAATAATAATAGATATCATAAAGGTGAATGTCTATAAGTAATGTTTATATAGGCGAAGGAGTACATTTCTTGATACAGCGCAGAAAATGTAAAGGTTTTATAAAGGCATAATAGTCAAAGTAATTAAGGAATCTAGTTTCAGTGGGAAAACTAAATTAAACCTTGCTTGGCTCTTTACATTTTCAGCTCAAACATTCATCACATTTATTGGCTTTATTTAACCCTTTAAGACCGGGAACGCATCTGTGTAATTTTTTTATTTCTTTGGCTTTTCAAAAATATCAGATATACGAGCCCCGAGCTTGTAGATCTGCTATTTTTGAAATAAATCATGAAATTATGAGCAAACATTTGTAATTCAAATCTTTGCTTCTGGGGGGGGTCCCTGGAACAAACTATTTGACAAATGTTCGCTTTAAAACAATTTTCACGATTTAAAAAAAAATGAGCAGATCTACATGCTCATAGTGCGGCACTCTGTGCCGCGCTATGAGCTATATATCTGCTATTTTTATAGCCAAAAAAATGACACTGATGCGTTCCCTTCCCGGTCTTAATGGGTTAATAACTTTCACAGACCAACCAGGTCACACAAACACAAATATGTACCTGTAAATGCAAGGCCACATGCCACATTGCTACCAAGGATGGGCACTTGTTCTCTGGATATCTGACTCCAGCAGGCGTCATTGCCCACAACAGCAATGACAGGAGTCTGGGAGAGAAATGACAAAGGGAAAAGAAGATAGGAGAATACAATTTTTTTTTTTTAAGTGTATGGTATAGCTAACTGGCCATGATATAAGGAACAGATGTTGCATCTGTGCTCTGTGATCAACAAACCTAAAGTTAAATTCAGTACAATGACACTCTCACTGTATGGCAGAACAGATCTCAAAAAACAGACCAATATAGTATACGTGTGAGTCCTGGTACTTAAAGTGAAATGACAGTATTTTGGCCAAATTTACATTTGTGCCTTAACTCTACTCTCCTAACACTGCTGCTTCATTGTGCCAATTGCATATTGCCTATGTCCTCAGCCTATCAGAATGCTTGTTACATTCCAAAACGTAGGCAATCATGCTATGAGGCAAACGTTTTGAATGTAACAAGCATTCGGATAGGCTGAGAACATAAGCAATAAGGCAGGATCAATCAGCAGTGTTAGGGGAGTAGAGTCAGGCAGATATAAATAAAGGCAGAAACATGAGTTAAGCAAAATGAGTGTGTTTTTATTTGCCTAAGTCAATTTTACATTTCTTCTTTCTTGACAACCTTCAAAATATTACTTAAGCAATTATGCAATGTGGCTAACGTTATAGTACCCTTGATAAAAGTTCTCTAGTTCAAAAATAGACAGGTTAACAATATCTGTGTAATGTGAGTGCCGGTACTGCCGGTAGGCTGAACAGGGGGGGGACAAAATAAACCATGACTTGTTTTATTATAACAGTGGCAGAATATGCAATGTGCTCAAAGTCTGTTTTTGAGACCTGATTCACAATGCTAAGAGAATGAATAGAATCGAATACAAAGTCCCTCACAATTAAAAATATAAACAAATTAAAAAAACAATGAAGACTACAGGGAAAAGAAGATACACAGAGAGAAGCAAATATATTATCATAATAATATGATGAATTATATATTATATATCATTTAAGTTTCTCTGTATAAGAATCAGTTCAATACTCCAAATTCATATTTGGTGGTTTTACCTTGTGTCTAGTGAATGTGTCGAACTCTGCTACACTGTATCCCAAGGAGCCATCACCGTAAACTATCCATACCTGAAAGTGACAAACATGAAGATAATGTAAAGCAGTGTATGTGTGTCTGATAATGAACGGTAAGAAGTGATGCACACATACAGGACTTTGCTTAGGTCTGTGTACCGACCATACCTCTGATTCTGGTCGGCACAGCTTTGCACCGAGGGCAAACCCTCCTCCAACACCAAGAGTTCCAAAGGCACCTGCAGAGATGTGAAGTCATTTAACCCATTACGACCGGGAATGTATCCGTGTCATTTTAGATTTCTTTGGCTATTCAAAAATAGCAGATCGGTGCCGTGCTATGAGCTTGTAGATCTGCTATTTTTGAAAAGAAAGTGTGCAAATCTTTTAATATTATTTACACATTTACACACACACACACACACACACACACACACACACACACACACACACACACACACACACACACACACACACACACACACACACACACACACACACACACACACACACTTAACTCAAATATTTGCTTCTGGGATGGGATTTTGAGATGGAGGGGGTTCGTGGATAAATACATATCATATCATATTTTCCAAACAAAACTGTTAGGATTCAGAAGCAGTTAAAAATGTTCACTTTAAAAATAAATACATTTTCACGATTTTCAAAAATAGCAGATCTACAAGCTACAAGAATAGCCAAATAAATAAAAAGAATTACACACAGATGCGTTCCCGGTCTTAATGGGTTAAAAAAAGGTTTAAACTTTAGAGCAAAAAATCTCTAAATTGCTAAACTGTCAGCCTGCTTATGTTGTTTTTCATATCCACTAGGTGGAGATTAGGATTGAACCACTGCAAATCAGGATCTGCTAAATCTTGAAAAGTCTAAATCTGGATCAGGTTGATCCTCTCCTGAATTTCTTTGAAATATGTCTGGATTGTCTGATCCTGGATCACAAACTATAGGATTTCAAAATCTTATCCGATCTGAGAGGGTTTACATTTTTTTGAACTTGTGGGCCTGGTTATGCAGAGATTTTGATCTCAGTTGACTTCTATTCACAAACAGACTTCTGTCAAATTAGCACTGTCCATTGTCCTAATGAAAACGTCAATGGGCCCCTAACCTGGATCAAGCCAGCGCAGAGGTCCTCTGGGTCTCATAATGTAAGCTGCACTTCCCACAAAGTCCCCTCCGTCTGCCACAATGATGCTGTCTTCTGCCATTAGCTCGTCCACACGGTGAAGAACACACAATGGGTTCAGGTGGTGCTCCGTCTTCTCTTCAGCTTTTGCCCTAGATGCACAAATGATATGAACTTATTTATGTGTAAGAAATGGATGAGAGGATGTTTTTGCAAATTGTCATGGTTTTGTTTATGTTTATCTCTGTAAAGTATGAGTTGCAGAGTTTAAGTGAAAATGAACATTTCACAACACTTGGATTATTTCTATTTTAAAGGTTTCATGACATTCATTTTCATTTATTATTATGTTTTTTTAATCGCCATCATTTGAGTGATAATGAATCGTCAACTTAAATGTGTAATCGTGACAGCCCTAGTTCACAGATTCAGATATTGAAAGAATATTTCGGTATGTGAATCTGTGTGCATGGTCATAGGATTTAACATTCGACAGTTGATCCCCATTTACCTATTTGTTGTCTCTTTACTGACATCTCCTGCCTTGAGACTCTGTGGCCATTCCTCTGGACATCTGTGACCCTTCAGGCCTTTGGATAGCCGAAGTAGGAACGAACCAGCATCACCTAGAACACATAAATACTGTATGACAGAATAGTTGAACAGTGGAAATGGCTACCACCACATTTGAAAAGTTTGTTCCATGCATAGATGCACACAACAATGCAGAGACGGCCACACAAATAAGCACACATCCACACCAACCCAAACCCAGACAATCACACTCATAACAGAGGGGGTTTGTCATCAGTTCAACACTAGTTAACCCATTAAGACCTGAGGCTAGGGCTTTCACCAACTAGTCGACTAGTCGACTAGTCGACTAGTATAACCACTAGTCGACCTTGTTGTTTTTTTTTTGTTTTTTTTTTATTTAATTTTGAATGCTATAGTAATGACCCATCTTACTATTATTATTATCCTCCTGACTTTATTTTTTATCAAAAGGGGGTCAAAAGCATGCCCAATAAAAGCCTTTTATTGGGCAATGGGGATCCTTGGAGACGCTGCTGTGGTGCTGTGCTGCTGTGCCAGAAGCGCTTCCCTTAAAACGCCATAAAAATAAGGGCAGGAAGATAGTAATAATAGTAATATAGTAGTAGGATGGTATTAAAACAGTGCCACCCAAAAAAAAAAAAAAAGTTTTTTTTTTTTTTTTTTTTTTTTTTTAATTTAAATTTCGACTAGTCGACTAGTCGACTACCACTGGGTCAAATTAGTCGACCTGTAAAAATCTCTAGTCGTGAAAGCCCTACCTGAGGCCGATTAAAAAAATGTTTTCTAAATCCTAACGCTTCAAAAAATATTATATATATATATTCAAAGATTTGCAAAAAAAAAATCACGATTTTACAAAAATAGCAGATCTACAAGCTCGTAGCGCGGCACTCGGTGCCGCGCTATGAGCTTGTATATCTGCTATTTTTGAATAGCCTAAAGAAATCTAAAAATGACACAGATGCGTCCCCGGTCTTAATGGGTTAAATTACAGATTTGCTCATGCTTGTTATGAATCACTAACTATTTGTAAGTACCTTGAATTGCCACTGCAGGTTTCCAGAACATGTCAGAGTTTTTCAGTAGCTGTGTCTTGTCTCTGTTGACGGTGATGATTTTGCTGCGTCTGTTCAGAACTCTACCATAACTCAGCCTGAAGTCACACACAGTGCCTAAAAATAATACACATATTAACATAATATACCACAACAATATGCAATACTGGCTGCTTGAAAGTATTAATACAGATTTTATATACTGTAATAAATACTATAAAATAAATAATACTGTGTTTCAAGAAATGACTATACAAGCGGAATGTGCGACCTGCCAACAGGACCAGGTCAGCATCTTTCAGGGCGTCCCGTCTATTCTGTCTGATGTGGATGGGACTGTCCTTTCCCAGCATGCCACGGGACATGCCCCCCAAGAAGCATGGGATGCCCAATGACTCCAAGGCCTTCCTATATTATAGACAAATACATTGGAACACATGCAGAATCCTTATGGGCATGAAAGCTTTGTCAATGTGGTGTGGTGTTGGGGTGTGTTCATTTGTTCACTGTATTGTATGTTTCTGGTCTTTGTTAGCTCTGTGTAATGTGCTGGTACCACCGGTAACAAATGTTACTGTGTTCTTTAATATACAAATATAACAGAGGATTATCAGTTAGGGACTTGAGAGTCAGGCAGAAAAAACATGTTTTATGACAACAGGATAGGTTTACATGTATGTTTAAGTACAGGTACAAGAAAAGGGAATATGCTGTACCTGATATCATCCGCAGGTGTTGGGGGCAGTGTTGCTTGGCTACCAATCAGAATCACAGGTTTCTTGGCTCGGCTTACAAGCTCTATGCACTTTTGTACCTGATTATGTATAACACAAGGGAGAGTATTAATAATAGTTAGAGTAAAGCTTACCACTTAGATTAATCAAATATCAAATCAGGCTACATGAGGCAGCAACACATTATTTCACGCCATTGTGAACACCGACAAATTACAATTAGCAATCAAATACCATGGCTCTCCTGTGAGATACACTTTCTTGTTGTAATTGTTGCCTCACTGCAGTCATCGGTGGGGGAAAAAAACACTCACAATAATCGTATCGCAGAGATCCTCCGTCATACACTGGGATCAATTCACCTTTACGAGCTGCATATCCGGTATCACTTAAACCCTCTAGAATTGGTTGGAACACACCAGTAAAGAACGTACTTGATACAGGTTTTTTTTCACTCTCTAAATCTCTTTGCCAAAAATAGCCGCGCTGAGCTTGTAGATCGGCTATTTTTGGCAAATGCTCCACCCCAGAGTATGGATGCTGAGGTTCAAGTGGTTAACAAAAGTGTAATTTTAAGAGTTTTAAGCACCTTTTGATTATCGCGACATCGTTTTGGTCACAAAGTTTTCATATCGTCCCATCCCTAGAAAGAACACATTAATGTTTACCTTTATGTATCATAGCAGCCTCACCTGATCATCTGTGGCTTGTGGAACATCAACAGGTAGAGGAGACACATCCCTCGTCTCCCAGGCACCACAAAACAGATTCAAGAGGTGGTTCTGGAGGTACCTTAAGAGATCAGCGTGTCATCTTTTGTAATGTCAAAAATTCAACATTTACATATTATAGCAGCCAAACAACCCACTGTACCACTATAGATGTATTGAAGTCTTAACGTCACTCCGTTATCCCCTGGGTCACGGAAGGATTTGTTTTTGTATTTTTGGAACACAGTTCTTATATGCCACGATGCTATTGAGACCGTATGGTATTTTCTATGGAATAAATAACTCTGTGAACTCAGCGGCCTCTAGCGGCAATGATGTCAGACTTCATTTCTTAATGCTGAAGCTACTAATACTGCTACGAATAGACCCACTGGCACTAATAATAATGGTAGACACACTTCATGTGTAAATGTATGTTAATGCATGTTTTGTAATAATAATCTAAATTAATCTATAAAGTAACTAAGGTTTTCAAATAATTGTAATGGAGTAAAAATACAATATTTGCCTCTGAGATGTAGTGGAGTAGAAGTAAAAGTACAGAAAATTGGAAATACTCCAGTAAAGTAAAAAAGACCTCACAATTGTACCCAAGTACAGTACTTGAGTAAATGTACTTAGTTACTTTACACCACTGTTTATGGCCCCCATGACCGTCAACATACCAAGTGATGATTTTTCCCATCAGGCCTTTGGGAGGGTTTTTCACAATGAACTCCTTGGACACGAGGTGGAACGGGTAGAGGGTGTCGATAGGGAACTCGATGAAGACGGGGCCAGGGGTCCCGGACTGGGCGACGGCCAGGGCCTTCCTGACCGTAGGGATGATCTCCCTCACCGTCCTGATGGAGGCACAGAACTTACACAGCGGCTTGAAGAGCGACATCTGGTCGATGTCTTGCAACGCTCCTCTGCCCTGTAGTGTGCACCAATCACAAAGTCAAAGGGATTTTAGGCATTCTGGGCAAATACATATATTTTTTCCATGTCAACATCCCGGACCCTAATATCCAACATTTGCTCCTCTGCCAAAAATCTTGGTGTAATCCTGGATAGCGCCTTCAAATTTGACAAACACATCAGTTCCGTAAAAGCTAGCTTCTTTCAACTCAGACTTCTCCCCATGGTTAAGGCCTACTGTATCTCCCCTGACCACAATTAGAAATAGCTATTCATGCCTTCATTTCCTCACGACTCGATTACCTGCAATTCCCTCTACACCGGCATAGAGAAGTCATCTCTCCGGCGCCTACAGCTGGTCCAAAATGCTGCGGCCCGCCTTCTTACTGGCACAAAAAGACGTGAGCACATCAGTCCTGTCCTGGCCTCACTTCACTGGTCCCCTGTCAATTTTAAGGTCCTTTTATTTGCTTTTAAATCTCAAAACAGGCTAGCTCCACTATACCTCGCTGAGCTCATAGATCCATACACTCCAGCCAGGGCCCTGAGGTCTGCTGATCAGTCGCTACTGGTCGTCCCAACAACCAATAAAAGGACCAGGGGTGGCCGCGCTTTTGCTGCTGCCGCCCTCACGCTTTGGAACGACCTCCCCATCCGATCTGCTCAGTCCAATGGGGTTTTCAGATCCCTCCTTAAAACCCACCTATTCTCTTTGGCTTTTAATTGCCCTTGATTCGCTACTGTGTCTTCATAATGCACTGTATTTGTCTGTGCGCCAATGGGCGCTTATTGATGCGTTGATGATTTGTTTGTCTCAACCTTGTACAGCACTTTGGTCAGCTTCTGTTGTTTTAAATGTGCTTTATAAATAAAGTTTGATTTGATTTGATTTGATTTGTATATCCATCTAATATTTTTGAGTAGCCAAAGAAATCTAAAATGACAGACGCGTTCCCGGATTGAATGGGTTAATTGGTTAACAAGTCAAACTTAATTGGATTTATGTTTGGACTTGTGTCTCTTGTTGATGCAAACCTGAAGAAGTGTACTAGCAGCTCCTCCCATCAGCAGCAGTGGAGACTCGGCCATCTGAGCGTTCTTCACCGCTGTCACCGTGTTGGTGAGCCCTGGGCCAGCAGTCACTACCGCTACACCAACACTACCTAGGAAACACACTAGTATCATCAACTGCCCCAAACTGATCAACCCACCAAAATGCTAATCTGAAACTTACGGTTCTAGCCTTGCTGTATTGGATTTAAAATGTATATTATGAGAATAAAATGATTGAGGCCGTGTCCTGGTACTGTGCATAGTACTGACAAAGACCATTAATGTGCCAATTATTGAAACCCATTTTGCAATATCTATAGTCCTATTAACATTATATCAATCACTACTTTATGCATACATCTTTTTTGTGTGTGTGTGTGTGTGTGTGTGTGTGGGGGGGGGGGGGGTTATGCCTTTATTGATAGGACAGTAGGCTAACAGGAAATGGGGAGAGATAGATGGGGAGTGACATGCAGCAAAGGCCATCAGGGTCGGGACTCGAACCCACGACACGCCATCAGGCTACACTGAGCCTTTTTGCCCTGATTTTTGTTTTCTTAAAAAACTCATAATTGACTAACTATTGTGAATGCAATTATTAGTTTATAATGCGGTAATAAAATAATACTAATAATATAAATACATAATTGTTATTTATTATCATCATTATTATTATGTAATAATAATTCCCACTATGCTCTTGAATAGCCAAAGCAGAACCACTGCCTTGGGGGAAAGCGGCTGTCAGAAAGGATTAACTTAATTTACAGCCTCAGATCAAAGTTAAGAGCACTTAACTGCTGTCTAGCATTAAATTACCACTATGGGTGGGTGCTCCCATAGCTGAATGGTTTGAGGACCACATGGCTGTCCCCGCTTAAATCCTGGCATAGGTACCTTAGTTGCCAGGAATAATGCATAAATGCAACAGAAATGTGTCTTAATGTAAATTCCCACTCTGGGAATGGGTTCCAACAAAGGGGTGCGTGTGTGCTACTTCCATCCAGTGGTGGAAGAACGTTACTTGAGTAAAAATACAAACGCATTGGCATCAAAATATACTATAAGTGCCAAAAGTAAAAGTACTAGAATGTTTGAAAATAGCAGATCTATTTTCAAACATTTGAAAAGAGGAAATACTCAAGTAAAGTGCAAATACCTCAAAGTACAGTACTTAAGTAAATGTACTCGGTTACTTTCCACCACTGCTTCCATCGGTAGGTACATACCCGACAGCCGTGCCACAGCATCCGCAGCGAAGACAGCAGTGGCTTCATGTCTGGTGTCTACGATGCGTATGCCCAGCTTCTCACAAGCCACCAGGATGGGTGAAATGTGTCCCCCCACCAAGGTGAACACAAATTTGACCCCGTGGGCACGGAGCACCTGTGCCACGCTCTCCCCACCATGGCGTGGGCTTTGAGTTTCAGTCTGAAAGCACAGCAAGAGCACAGTCATATATGCATTATGATAATAACTGATGGAGCAATATTAAGATACTGTACCTCAGTCTGAAGTACAGTAAGAGAGTGAAGAGACCATTCAGGCATATACATACGATAATAACTGAGGGAGCAACATTAAAGAAGTAGTTCACCCCAAAAAAATACTTATTTTCTATCAATTACACAACCCATGAAGCATTGAATTCATGGTGATTATTTTGTTTTTGTCTCATTCCTAAACCAATAATTTGATAACCGGCGGTCTCTCCGGTAGGAGACTCAATGGGTCTCCTGTGAGTCTCCTACCGGATACATTAGCATCTTTCCGCCCGTAATCAAATTATTGGCTTAGGAATGCGACAAAAACTAAAAAATCTCCATGAATTCAATGCTTCATGGGGCGTGTAATTGATGGAAAGCAAGTATTTTTTGGGGTGAACTACTCCTTTAAGATACTGTGCCAAAGAGACCATGGTATGCACGTTACTTTTGTGTCTCATTTGTGGTTGTTGTTTCAACACAGTTTGTCGGATAGACGTTTTGACTTAAAACGCATTAGCCCTTTATGCAAAGTAGGCTAAGTCCACTGGGCTTTGTTGTGCGATCCTTTTAGACTAAGTGTTTGAATGTACTTGTGCTGTTTGCATTTCTGTCTGATAAAAATTTCAATCAATCAATCAATATCATGTGAACACATGAAAACCTGAAATATCAAACCAGTTGAATCACATTCTCCTGATTCTGAACATTGTACACCCTCATGCAAGCTAGACATATTACACGAAACCATTTGGTACTTTAAGTATATTTTGATGCCAATACTTTTGTACTTTTAGTCAAGTAACATTTTGAATACAGACCTTTAACTTGTAACAGAGTATTTTTATATTGTGGTATTGCTACTTTTACTTAAGTAAAACTCCTATGTCATCATCACTGCATATTTCACAATAGTATTGTCCAAGCTTTGTGCACACTTTCGTGTGCACAAAGCTTGGACAATACTATTGTGAAATATGTAGTGTCACTAACGTTAGGCAGATCCAGAGTGTGATAGCCTTTGTACCAGATAGCCAACAGGGGCCAGGGCTGTTCAAAGTTTACCTCTGCTCATATTACATGAATGGAGAGCTCACACACCTAGCAGCTCACCTCTCACCTTTGATACACAATCCACTAGGTGTTTATTATCTGAACAGTGACCATGAGAAAGAATGCATGATCTATTATTCTATCTGCTGCAAAACACCCCTGAAATACTCAGATACTAAGAAATACTCAGATATTTTACTTAAGTAAAAGTAGAGGTACCACTGTGTAGAAATACTAGTAGTAAACGGCCTGTTCAAAATGTTGCTTGAGTAAAAGTGCAAAAGTATTGGCATCAAAATATACTTTAAGTACCAAAGGTAAAAGTACTAAAATGTTTGAAAATAGCAGATCTACAAGCTCACAATGTGACGCGTTGTGAGCTTTGTAGATAGGCTATTTTCAAAATAGCCTATGTAGACAAATAGGGCTAAAGTGGTTAATGTATGTTTTATAAAATAATAATGTATATCTGCAAAGTAACTAGAAACTAAGGTTTTCAAAAAAATTGCAGTGGGGTAAAAGTACAATATTTGCCTCTGAGTAATGGAGAGAAGTAAAAGTACAGAAAATTGGAAATACCCCAGTAAAGTAAAACATTAACATACCTCACAAATGTGTACTTGCACAGTACTTGAGTACATGTACTTAGACTAGTTACTGTACACCACTGTGTGCATACAACAGATGCTAAAATATACTGAGTTTCCTGCATATTGCTATATTAGCCATGGTTCATGACGCTCGTCTGTCATAAGCGTCATGGAACCACTTGTTCCTGGTTTTTGAATGGTCTCCATTTACAACCCGTACATCTACATAAACGTTCAGATTTCAAATGTAAAGTGCTTACTTCATGGTCACGGATGTAACAAGTTAAAACGCCAGGGTCTAGTACCCGTATCTACCGTATTGTTCAATAAAAATCCATTTAATCCGATCAGTGGCCATTTTTTCAGAATTTTCTCCATATGTGTTCAACTACACGCCCTTATCGGTCTAGAGGTGTATTGCACTCTGATACATTATAACTATGAGAAAATGGCCGCCGGTCGGATTAAAAAGCTTTTTATTGAACAATACAGAAGATACGGGTACTTAGACCCTGGCGCTTTAACGTGTTACATCCATATTCGTGGGGTCAGCACTTTACATTTGAAATCTGAACCTTTATGTAGATGTACGGGTTGTAAAATGGAGACCATTCAAAAACCAGTCCGGTTCCATGACTTGTCATGATATTACAGTCATCATGTTGCAAGAGACACGTTGGAGAATAGAGTATTAAAACGGATGAAATAAAAAATATAATACAAAAATAGATAAATCATGAAATATGCACTTACCTTGTGCAATAACTGGTACAACAAGCCAAGTTTATAGGCTGCAAATACGAGTCCCAACGCCAAGCCGCCCAGAACGCTCCCTACAACGCCTCCCAACGCATCCATCTCTCTGTGTATCTGTCACACCACAGTGTGACAAATACACGGAAGCAGGTGTTGTATTATTAAATATCTAATAATGTAATATCTTCTCCTGTTCAACCTGCTTCACAGTGGCTCACTGGTCTGGTAGTACCGGCTAGGCTATTGTTTAGCCTGTGTAATATAAGACCCTGAAGCTGTTCATACAACTTCTATTATAGCTCCTTGTTTTATGGCACCGTTTACTTGCTCAAGTTGAAGTTCATGTCAGCTCAACCATGTATAATACCATAGGGTTCAATAGGAAGAAACTAAAACACTTCAACTTGAAATGACCGATAGATAGAAATGATGCACCTCCTCTCTGTACGTACCGCAAATACCGTAGCGACCAGCGTTGCCAGATTCTGCGAGAGAAATAAGCGACCAGGTCTCTGAAAACAAGCCCAGAAGAAGCGACTAGACGACGGCTATTTGAAAATAAATGAATCTACATGGCATAAAATGCCAAAATGGCATAAAATATTTTCAGATTGGGGTCCGCAGACAAATACATATTAATTAGGGGGGCCTTGAATTGAAAATGTTTGAGAAACACTGGCTTAAGCAACAACTTGAACTTGAAATACCAATATTTACAAGCAACTTTACAGAGAAATAAGCCCAAAGTCGCTTATAATAAGCAGACATGGCAACACTGCCAGTGTACCGTACGCTCCGCAAATGCCGCAGCAGCGTCAGTGGATTTGCTCAGTGTTGCCAGGTATTGTGGGAGAAATAAGCAAACATGTCTAAAACAAGCCCAAAAGAAGTGAGACCTTCGCTATTTAAAAACATATTACATTGGCTATTTGAAAATGTGAGCTTGTAGATCTGCTACTTTTGGCTCATGTTTCCCGTCACACTAAGATTTGCCATGCTCAATCTGCTATGTTAAAAAAAATATTGAAAGAAAATTTGAAAAAATACAAATCTTGTATGGGGATCCCTGTATCTCTGGTAGGGTGACCAGATCCAAACTGTTCATTTGAGGGACAGAAGTACCGCATGTGTGGACAATGTGGGACGGGCGGGGGGACGGGCGGTGGGGGGGATTAATAGCAACATATTAGGCCTACTTAAGTTATTTTCATTGTTCCACTGGCATACATCATACCTATGAGTATAAAAACATGCATTCATATCCTCCGGTATAGGAGGTCCTCCATCCTACCATGTTCAGGTGTGCTGGTTTGAATGTGAACCCCAACAAATGAGTGGGGCAGTGTGAATTAGCACAGGATTGCATATCAATGGTACATGTGTGTTAATTGTTCATTAAGCTACTACTATTTTTCAACCACATATAATGAGACAAGACATCAGTGCGAGTTTGGGAACAGATGTCATGAGACAAAAGACTTGAATTGCAACAACTATGCAGTGATGGTGAAGAAAGGGAACTTGGAAAGGCACTTTCTGACAAAACACAAATCATTTGACTAGACCTTTCCAGCAGACAGAGAACAGAGAAAGATTCATAAGGAACTGAGAAAAATAAATAAACTAAGGAACTGAAATTTCAACCATTTTTTTTTACCATAAAACATTGTCAAGTGCAATCATCAGTATGTTAATCATAAATCATGTTTTTATTATTGTTTGATGTACAAACTTCCCTTCCTTTCCTCCAATGTACGTATTGTTGTTCAGCACCTGAAAGGTTTTTGATGGGATATGTGTGCGTCCCTCTGGACTGTGGCTAAATAGATCTCATGCCCACAGGACTGAGTCTGACGGTGCCCAGAGGGGGCCATTCTGTTCTAACCTTGAGTTTCTGGTAAAATTATTGACCATTTATTTTGTATGTCCATGACCCCTGGTAATAGACTACTCCTGTTTTGCTTTTCTTTAGATCAATGATGCTGCAGTGGTTCCTTTGAACATTGTCTCTCAACAAAATAAATGTGTCCATGACCGCATTGTTCAATAAAAGCATATAGCCTACCTACCCTACAATGTATTATTGTGCTGCTTGAGCAGTGCTGTGTCCAGTGTGGTCCAGTCTAGTTTGCTGTGTGCTCATGTTAAGAGCTTCAGCAACAATCGGCGCACCTCTCAACACCTGCACATTGATTTATTACTGTACACTGGAGCCTGCCAGTCACAATGTGGGACAGTGTCTAAATTTGTGGGACACCTGAAAAGTCATGGAAATGTGGGACTGTCCCACGCAAAGGGGGACATCTGGTCACCCTAGGTGTGATAATACCTGGTGTCATCTTGTTCTTAGAGCTCACTGCTTGTTCAGAGCCATGGTTCTCAAAGTGAAGTCCGGGGACCCCCAGGGGTCCTTGAGTGGGTTCCAGAGGGTCCTCAGCTAAATGATTGATGCTGAGTAACCAAATTGACACTGGTCTTTAAGCGTCTGGCGTTCCGTGGCCTAAATGCATTCCAAACTGGGGGTCCTTGAAATTGAGTCGCTGGTTTAGACTAGAGGAATACTTCAAAATGAATCATCACTCACCACCACCCATAATAAAGGTTTGCAGCACTCCTAAGTCCACAACGACGTGGGTCTATTACATTCACAACAGTCTTCAGCTGGGGACCCCATGGAACCCCCTTAAGGATGCTGTGGTTAAGAGCTTCAGCAACAATCAGCGCACCTCTCAACACCTGCACATTGATTTATTACTGTACACTGGAGCCTGCCAGTCACAATGTGGGACAGTGTCTCAATTTGTGGGATCCTTGAAAAGTCATGGAAATGTGGGACTGTCCCACACAAAGGGGGACATCTGGTCACACTAATCCCTGGCATAACATATTTTCAGATGGGAGTCCGCAGAGAAATACATATTAATTTGGGGGTCCTCGACTTGAAAATGTTTGAGAAACACTAGTTTAAACAACATCACAAAACAAGCCGAAAATATTAACTGAACTTTCGAAACAAAGCCCAAAAAAACGCAACTCGCAACTTCCATTGAATCAAGCCGAAAGGCTTCTTTGGGTTTTTCATCCTTTTCAGTTGACCTTGTATTTTGAACTGTACTTCCATGTGCTTTTTCTCTCTGCAAACTTCTAAATAAAGTATTCAAACCAATATTTACAAGCAGCTTAACAGAAATAAGCCCAAAGTCACTTATAATAAGCGGACATGGCAACCCTCCTACGGTTGCTCTTTGTGAATAGGAAAGCTTCGTCTCCATGACACACACGTCATTCGTCCAATGGAAAGCGTGTGGGGGCGTGTCGTGGTGTTGTGGGCTTAAGGTCACAGACACACACACACACACACACACACACACACACACGCACGCACGCACGCACGCACGCAAGCATGCACCTACACACACGCATGCCAGCAATGTTCGAAATTCTCCAATGAGGATGACACAGACAGCTCCATCTTGATCACATGACTAGGCCTATAGAGATACTGTGTACCGAGTGTACCGACAAAATCTGTAGGAGTAATATCAAGAAATGTGTTTTGCAAAAATCGGCCTCCTGGTGGCGCTATAAAAGGCTGATGTGAAAAATGCAGGGCACAGGTTTTCCTTTGCCTCTAGGGAGTGTGTGTGCAAAGTTTCATGTAGTTCAGTCCAGTTATAGGTAAACAACGCAAATCGGCCTGTTGTGGCACCACCATTAGGCCGATCTGAAAAATATAGGGTGGCATTTCTTCCTCGGCCTAGTGGCAATGTGCGTGCAAAGTTTCATGCCAATCTCACGCTGTGTTCATGATTTCAGGCATTTTGAACAAAACGGACCACTCCTGGAAACTTTGGAAGCCAATCTTAGCCAAACATTATGGAATAATGACTATAGAGATACTGTGTACCGATATGCATGATGTTTGGACAAAATCTGTAGGAGTAAAAAAAAAAACGGCCTCCTGGTGTTGCTATAACAGGCCGATCTGAAGAATTAGGGGCAGAGGTTCTGCTCCAGCACCAGGGAGTGTGTGCGCACAATTTCGCTGCCATCAACACAACGGTGCCGGAGATTAGCTACTCACAGACAGACAGACGGACGGATGGACGGACGGACATACAGGGTGCAAAACATAGTCTCTGCCACGCCTTCGGCCTGGCGGATACAATAAAGCAATGTAATCAGTGGAAAAGTGAAATTAATAACACTGACATGGTCTTTGGAGATGTTTGGACTTTTAATTCAAGACACGTTTTATACATAGTTTACTGAGATGCACAGGTTAATAAATACATTAAACACATAACTATTTTGTAAATTGACATTAATCATAATGATGCACAGTCAATATCAAGCAAATTAAGTTACTGCTCCTTTCTTCCTCAGTGTTTGTATAATGGCACTCTATAGAATAATATTGAGCTATGAAGGATTATTCAATCAGAAACACTCTCGTCTTAGTAGATAAAGAACCATTTATTGCCACAAATGGAATACAGTTAAGCTTGGCGTTAAAGCTCCGCTCTTGGGAGAATATTCACTGAATTTTGTCGAAGCAGCCTGCTAAGCATATATTCAGAGAATGCTTAAGCAAATCCCCCATAGGGATACAATGACAACAATAAGCAATACATTAACATATTAGTTAGAATTAGCAGATATACATGATAAACACAAGTATTTGAGCCTAGCAAGATTTTAAACAGCAGATATACATGATAACCACAAGTATTTGAGCCTAAGCCAGACTCTAAACAAAGCAGATACATAATAATCACAAGTATTGGAGCCTATGGCAGACTCTAATCAAAAGGTGGAGGCTGGGGTGGAGGAGGAGCTAGCAAAATGCATTGGTTCAGCAACCAAGAAAGACCTAGAGAATATGAAGCCGTATTTATAGGAACCTCTTTGCTCAAGCGTGAGCTGTGATTGGATAATGAGTGTGTGATGTAATGACCAGCTGGGCTGTGAATGGGGAATAGAAAGCTGATGTTCACATCAGCTGACTGACTGCTGGTTACAGCTTTGGCGTGCACGACTTCCGTGTCCTGCATGAACTAACGCTATGCTTCATTTCAATCAGAAACACTCTCGTCTTAGTAGATAAAGAACCATTTATTGCCACAAATGGAATACAGTTAAGCTTGGCGTTAAAGCTCCGCTCTTGGGAGAATATTCACTGAATTTTGTCGAAGCAGCCTGCTAAGCATATATTCAGAGAATGCTTAAGCAAATCCCCCAAAACCAATAAATGCATACTCTCTGGTTTCAGCCGAGCGGCAGCTAGGATACTCAGAGAGTGCATAACAGAAATCCCCCCCAACACACGGAAGCCAACGCCAAGCCTAAAAACGCCTTTATCAGTCATACTATATTATGTGAAGTAGCAAGACTGCTACCGACTTAAAATAGAATGCGCACGCATCCTGAAGTCATTCTACAATTATGTGACATAAGAGACTATGTGTCACAGCAAACTTGCTGTGGACCTCAGCATTTAATTATTAAGCTATACTAAAAGAATGCAAGCATGCATCTTAAAACGAGGTCATCCTACAATTAATGAGATATATTATATGTGTGTTCAACAGCCCTGTTGATTCCTGAGCTTCAGTTCCTCAGCATTTGATTGTTAAGCTAAACTAAACAAATGCAAGCATGCATCTTAAGACTATGTGTTCAACAGGCCTGATGAATGCAGAAACCTGTTGATTCCTGAACTCAGGAGTCCTAGACGGTATCGTAAAGCGATGCTCACTGCTATGCTGCACCGCGAATAGGATTCGAAAAGGACATTCTATTTCTTTTTAAAGAAATCTGATATATATAAATATATATGTATGAGGTCATCCTATGATGAATGATAACTAATGTTTATCATTCATGATAAATAAAGTGTACTAACTATGTGTAACAGCAGCTTGCTGTGGACCTCAGCATTTAATTATTTAAGCTATACTAAAAGAATGCAAGCATGCATCTTAAAACGAGGTCATCCTACAATTAATGAGATATATACTGTGTGTGCTCAACAGCCGTGTTGATCCTGTACGTCAGGAGTGCTTTAAATGTAAGCATGCATTTGTGTGTTAAACAGCCATGTTGATCCTGAGCTTCAGAAGTTCCTCAGCATTTGATTATTAAGCTAAACTAAACAAATGCAAGCATGCGTCTATGTGTTCAACAGGCCTGATGAATGCAGAAACCTGTTGATTCCTGAACCTCAGGAGTCCTAGACGGTGTCCTAAAACGATGCCCACTGCTATGCTGCACCGTGAATAGGATTCGAAAAGGACATTCTATTTATTTTTAAAGAAATCTGATATATATAAATATATATATGTATGAGGTCATCCTATGATGAATGATAACTAATGTTTATCATTCATGATAAATAAAGTGTACTAACTATGTGTAACAGCAGCTGCTGTGGACCTCAGCATTTAATTATTTAAGCTATACTAAAAGGATGCAAGCATGCATCTTAAAACGAGGTCATACTACAATTAATGAGATACATACTATGTGTGTGTTCAACATCCATGTTGATCCTGTACTTCAGGAGTGTACTTAAGCAGAATGTGTACTATAGGGTTGAGATTCCTTGGTTGCCCCTAGCAACGGAACGCCCCTGTAATCACCACTGATTAATAACATATGCGTGTAACAGCAGCGTGCTGTAACTTCCTATCCGCTCAGATAAGAGGGATGCAAGAATGCATCCGTAAAAGGTCAACTATCTTCATCAGAATGAACCCATGCCATTGCCAACCACTTTTGAATGCAGACTCTATTTAACTGTCTCCTCATACAGTACATGCCACTCATTGCTTTTTGAGCAACTTCAAGTTTAAGCCTAGACCAATGTAGCTGCACCAATGCAATGCGGAAATGAGTGAGAGGTATACAGCTGCGCAGCAGTCCACATCTTTTGTAGAGGAGACAGAGCCGGGCCGTGAACCATGACCTTGGCTTTCCCTTGTCGGTCAGGAAGAACATTAGTCTTGCCTCGCCAGAGGACGTCTTTGCAGATACTGGATCATGGAGAACAGAGACAAAACATGGTTTTAGTTAGGGTTAGGGTTAGGGTTAGAAATTATGACGTTTGCACCTTCCCCCCCCCCCCCCCCCTGTCTGATTTACAGTGTTTAAGATGTTAAGTTCATCCTACAAAAGTGTGAAACTATGTGTAGCAGCAGCATGCTGCAGACCTCAGAAATTAATTTATTAAACTAAATTAAGTAATAACTATATGCGGCAGTAAGCATACTGCGGACCTTACCCATCACGCACAGATAAAGAAATGCAAAACAAAACAGAATCATACTACCTAAGTCAGTGCAGTGGAACCCTTAAGTTCATCCTACAAAAGTGTGAACTATGTGTAGCAGCAGCATGCTGCAGACCTCAGAAATTAATTAATCAAGATAAACTAAATTAAAGAGTGTAAAATGTAATATCTATATGCAGCAGTAAGCATACTGCGGACCTTACCGATCACGCACAGATAAAGAAATGCAATACAAAACAGAATCATACTACCCAAATCAGTGCAGTGGAACCCAGCCAACACTTTCAGCAGCATACTTATGCCTGATGTCAATCTCAGATACGTAGATAGCGATCCACAAAAGCTTCAAGTTCCACAAGCATGCAGAACACCACCTAGATGAACTTTTGGAAAGACACACACAAGAGCAAGCATGCAAGCCTTCTCGTCTGGACGCTGTGGAGATCTGCAAGCAAACAGCTGGATTATCTCATTCACTCATGGTGAACGTAGTAGCGTTCATGGCTGCAGACCGGCAACCTGCTGCTTCATTGTGAATGCTGGAACCAAGCAGCTGAAGAGTACTGTAACTGTACCGTTTGCAATAAGCAGACCACAATGCATCTTTAAGACTTTGTTTGCAATAAGCAATTATTTTAAATTGCAATTATCATCATACGTTTTCTTCTTTCTGCAACCATCCAATGAAACTTAACCCAGCAGCACCTGTATGAGTCAGAGACAAGTAGACCCCCTTTATCCTTGCAATGAATAATGACTATTATATGATTTCCGCCTTTCACCTGCTGTGTTTTTTGTCCAACTCGAGATGTGTTAGCTAAAAGTGAAGTAACATGCAAATTAATTCAATGCACTATGAATCCGCTCCCTGCATCCAAGTCATAAGCTGATAGAATTGAAGCAGCAGAGAATCAGATTAACCTTTGCTTGCCCTCTAAATGGCACCGCCTGGAGGACAACCCACTACAATTGAAGCAATCGCCCCATTTCACAAGACTTTAATCCACCATGAAGTAATTATCTATTTAAGCATCTGCAAACTAATCCACCCACAATAGTTACCTGAACTTGAGCGATAAATTAAGTGAATAGAACAGGAATGCAGAAATAACAGCTTCACTGAGTGGATTATATTAACTTGAATATCCCATGATAGTTGTGTACCTTATTTAACATGACATGATAGTTGTGAACCTTATTTAACATGACAGTTACACTGCCATAATGCCTGCACATGACCAGTTAAGAAAGAAAACACCCTTGCCTTCACCTTATTCTCACACGGTAGCATTGAACTGAATTGACCATGATATGACTGTGTCAGTTGCATAGACTACAATACCCAAGATGCATGCTGTATGTATGAGACTTCCTGATTACTCCCAAGGAGTAGTCACGTGACACCACCACGGCGTGTTGCCAGATTGTAAGAGAAACAAGCGCCAAGTCTATAAAAACAAGTCGCAAAACAAGTGTTTAGAATATTAAACATTTTTTGTACCATGATTACATATGAATCTGGGGTTCCTTCACATGAACCCTGTTTAGTAATCATATTTGCTAGTGACTTAACAGAGCACAATCCCAAAGTCGCTTATAATAAGCAGACATGGCAACACTGATTTGATACACATGCTGTGATTTCCTTTCCTGGCTTGAATACATGTCTGAATTTGTCTTCTTGTCTTATATTATGCCCCGTTGCACACAGATTGTCTACAACAGCTTTGATAAGTATAAACATATTATAAAAGCATTTGTGCTAGCAGAGCACTACAACTGTTGGAAGCTCTGCTTGAAGCTTCAGAACCAACTAGATGGTACTGCACCATGTATTGTGGGTATTCCCAGAGTCAAGAGTGCCTCAGCAGAACAGCATTAGAACTTAGAAGCAGTACTTATTTTGGAAAAAAAATCAACTTTCGGCCCAAAAATTTAGCTCCATATATTTCTATACCTGAAGCCATAAAAATGCTAAAATAGCCACGTTTCATTACCTGATGAAAGCTCTTTAAAACCACTGGAATGTCTGCTGCTGGGAATAAAAGGAAGTAGCCTACATGGGGAGCAAGGCTGCTGTGTTAACTTTGCAGCGCTGTACAAACAAATCAAAGCTTTTACATGGCAGCAAAGCATGCTGTTAGCTTTAAGCTACAAACAATTCGAGTTTTCCACATGCTATGTTACCTTTAAGCTATAAACAATTCAAGCTTTCCACATGTTATGTTAGCTTTAAGCTACAAACAATTCAAGCTTCCACATGGGAAGGAAGCATGCTGTGTTAACTGTGCAGTTCTGTATAACAACAAAGATTCTACATGCAGCAGCATGCTATGTTAGCTTCTAGCTACAAATAATTGAAGCTTTCCACATGGGAAGCAAGCATGCTATGTTAACTGTGCATTGCTGTATAACAACACAGCTTCTAAACATGGCAGCACGCATGCTATGTTAGCTTTAAGCTACAAACAATTGAAGCTTTCCACATGGGAAGCAAGCATGCCATGTTAACTGTGCAGTGCTGTATAACAAACCAAGCTTCTAAATGCAGCAGCATGCTATGTTAGCTTTAAGCTACAAACAATTGAAGCTTTCCACATGGGAAGAAAGCATGCCATGTTAACTGTGCAGTGCTGTATAACAAACTTCTAAATGCAGCAGCATGCTATGTTAGCTTTAAGCTACAAACAATTCAACTTACCACATGGTGAAGAGAGTAGCCTACAAATAAATCAAGCTTCTACTGTCTGGGCAGCAAGCATGCTGTATAAGCTTTGTGCTACAAACAATTCCTAATTTCTACATGGCAGCAAGCATGCTATTAGCTTAAGCTATGAGCACATTAGTGTTTGGCAGCAATAATAGAAGAAGCATTGGCTGCTGTAGCAGTGGTAAAAGTCAGCATCATAAGCAGACTCATCTCATATAGCACCAAAATATCATAGAGCAGCGCACAAAGCAGTAGATGAGCAGTAGATGAGCAGCAGATGAAGCTCGCAGCAGCTAGCAAAATGCATTGGTTCAGCAACCAAGAAAGACCTAGAGAATATGAAGCCGTATTTATAGGAACCTCTTTGCTCAAGCGTGAGCTGTGATTGGATAATGAGTGTGTGATGTAATGACCAGCTGGGCTGTGAATGGGGAATAGAAAGCTGATGTTCACATCAGCTGACTGACTGCTGGTTACAGCTTTGGCGTGCACGACTTCCGTGTCCTGCATGAACTAACGCTATGCTTCATTTTTCACAGCAGTGTACAGAAGGGGAGTTTGTACACATCAGTTGTCCTTCCATGATCTGGATTTTCTGCAAATAGTATTTTCTCATTCGCCCTTTGTTCCTCAAACACAGTGATCTAGAACAAAAGAACAGGGGAAAGAAACAGTTCAGTGACAATTGCTGTGCATTTGCCATTGTGTGTGAGTGAATTACCCCAAACTTCCATACAGCCAGTAGTAGAGTGGTGAGAACCAGTGGAGTGTCACTGCAGACCCTCCACTACAAACCATCAAGGGGAAGACCTAGCCTGGGATCCAGCCTGCTTCACTGCGTTCGGCGGATTTTTTTTCTCACTTCGTTTCTCAGTCTGGAAAGGCTCCTATTTGACTCGTTTTGCAGAAGTACACTGGAACCAATCTGGGAACCCAGAGCCAACTGAAAAGGAAAAACAGCGACCTCTGCTGTTTGTTACTATGTCAGTTGGCTCTAGGAGGAAGACAACGTAGCACATGTGCGCAAGGAAACCGGGATTTTGGTCTGCCTTCAGCGCATCACTTACGGTGGTGCGACTATGTTTTCATTCCCACTAACAATATTTCTACACGGAACACTAACACCACTTCTTCCAGAGAACATGGATCGTTTTGGTTATAAGCCCACTTGTTTCTATGATGAAAGAGAAAGTTAAAATGTGAATATCTTTCCGTGGTTTTGTCTGCTCCGCGTTAAATTCGTTTCTGTTTGTTTCGAGTGGGGAAGGATCGACGGACACGTGAATCCCGCCCACTACATTTGATTGGGTAAAGCGCGGCCTGCTTCCTGATCTGAAGGCACGCCCACTTGTTCCAAGGGAGGCGGGACATGCCATATGGCTGAAAACGAGCCGTGGCTTCTGATTGGTCTGTGGTGCGGGGCGGGACAAAAACACCAGTGTGATCGTTGTGATTCTTGATTCTTACTGACTTGTAGGCAGTGCGTACGCGATATGACGAACCTCCCCGACAGATTCCAACGCAGAGCAGAATCTGTTCTTGAGAGATTACACTGGAACTACATATGTTACGTACGCAACGTCGTTGCTGATTGGATGTTATTCAAACGAATCACAAATCACAACGATCACACTGGTGTTTTTGTCCCGGCCCGCACCACAGACCAATCAGAAGCCACGGCTCGTTTTCAGCCATATTTTATGGCATGTCCCGCCTCCCTTGGAGATAGGAGGCTTTCCAGACTGAGAAACAAAGTGGAAAAAAAAATCTGTAGAAAAACGTAGTGAAGCAGGCTGGGTCCCAGGCTAGGGAAGACCCACATGAGGAGACATCTCATCACCTGGGACAGTGCCTAGTGAGGGAGGGGAGGTACTTTGCCCCGGGCTTGTGTGATTATTGGGGAATGGGGTAAACTGATGTTAGCTGATAGGGCACCTAGCAGTACTTCTGGGCCACAGAAGCTGTCTCTCTTCTCAGAAGATGCTCTCCCTGGTGGAAGAAAGCATGAGAAAGCAAGGGGACGGCAAGCTCTGCATTTATTCTCTTGTTCATATTGAAACATGTGGACTGGAGTTTGACATGAATTAGTTAACTGCCTCAACAATGCATAAGCATCAACAATATAGAGCAATGGTTAACAGAGGTAAAAACAAATAAAGTGTCCATTACAGTCAGTGCTTCATAAGTGTCTCACCGTATCTCGTCATAAAACAAATAATAATAATAATAATATTTATCTGTGCAATGCCAATCAAAAAAGTGTCCATTTGGTCAGTTTTGTGTTTGTGGGTACCACAAACTTGTAGCCTGGGACCAGCCGAATCTGCCAGTGCAAAAAAACAAACTTGTCAGACAACACTAGTGCTGGAATGCATTGTTAGATGTACTACCAGTCCCCACGTTGAGTAACCACTCAAATATGTCACTCAGCATACCTGATTATCTCCATTTTTGAGCCAGGGTCCTGGGAGGTACAGGAATTGCTGGGGACCTATTGACCAATGGCGTCCCAGATTCTGCCCGTTGATAAAAACAGCCCCTTTACCCCAACCCTGTGGATGGGAGTACACAATAATGATCACTAGATTTTCTTAACTGTACATATCTTTTCAAAACTTAATTTATAGATAATGATCATAGTTACAGAAATGAACCGATTGCAACAGTATATGGCGATATGAACAGGTAGAGATCTATTAAATCCGCAGATTGACTATCTTTCTCACAGGCAGTCTGATGAAGGTGTCTCTTGGAGGTCCATCTACAAACAGCTTGGCCTGGAAAAACCCTGGGCAGGAAGAGTGATGGCTGACAGGCCTCCATTGTCCTGAACTTAATCTGAGAATAGAGGAGAACACCATATTTGAATCACAGTGTGCAGCTTTTACATTCCAAATTCAAGTTCCACCGTGCAAATATCTGCCATACTATACAGTATGGAGAACACTATATTTCTCCTTTCTATTGCATATTATCTGAGATACATAATAAAATGGAGAGACCTGCAAATATACAAGGCACACTATGTTAAATTCATAAGTGAAGTGAAGGAGTGAGCAGGGTGATAAGCAACACAGGTCCTGTGACAGGAATTGAACTCTGGATGTTGCAGTTATCTAGGGCTAAGCATCTTATGGTGCAGCTGCAGCACACTATGATACAAATGTCAATCATTCAATAAATATCTAGTCAGTACATGAATTGCTTAAGACTCCAGGGCTCAATCTCTAAAGAGGGGTTCTTTAATGTATGTGGGAACCGATACATCAATACTGTAGCAACATACTGTAGGCATGTCAGATGTTGTTACATCAATATTACGATGTTAGTATATTAGGCATGTTGTTAAAAGTTGATCAAATGAGAATGGATGGACTATATCTGACCTTTTTATGAAGCTTGGTTTCATATCTAAACAGTAGATAGTGAAGCCTTTCAGAGGAGCATGATTCAAGAAAATGTCCCCTATGAGCCCTGTCACAAAACAACAAGGAAAATGTGTTCAATATCAATATTTAGTGAATTTAGTTAACCGTTTAATCCATGATTGTAATTGAGTTATTAACAATCCTAGGGATCAAACAGAATTCACAAATACCTTTCTATGATTTGTGAATCTGAAGTAAAAGTGGGGTTTTGCTATATTGGTACAACATGTACTAGAATAATTAGACAATGACAGAAAAATCAATTTAAAATGCTGCTCTGTGATTGATGCAATCTGAACAGTCCAGAAACTGTAAATCCTGTGTTGTTCTGATCCTCCAAGTACGGTAAAGTGAATGCTAAGAACTATTGGCAAATGTGGGTGCCTAGCGGCTCAGTCAGTACAGAGCATAGCATGCTCCTTGTGAGTGTGTGTCTTGTCTCACATATCGCTCCTACTGTATGTCACTGCCCTTAGTTTCCTGTATCTCCATACTGACCTATCTAAAAAAATAAAATCTTAACAATACTGTTCTAAGCTATATGCATAATATCTAACACAGACAAATGCATTGCTCCTATATGCACCTAGCCTGGGATCCAGACTGATTGCTACATTCTGCGTTTTGTTTATCTCATGCAAAGTGACAAAAAGGCAAATGTAGCGAATCAGTCTGGATTCCAAGCTAATATGCACCTGTGAAGAGAAGTCAAATTTATGAAGCTCTTTTAAAAACACAATCTTTCAACAATGTGCTTTATCAATCGACAGAGTAAATGCAGATACACCAGGACAGAACAGACTAATGAACATTTTAGATTTTCCAAACATCATAGCAATGACATGTTATACAGCACATCGGACTGAAGCTTGTAGCCAGAAAACCTTTGCGCTGATGATCCAGTGCTTTCCCATAATTCACTCTTCCACAGTTCTCCACCAATATGGTCAATGTTCTCTCTCCCTTAAGCATTAAAATACAGAAAACATGAGAATGTTATTGCGAGAGGAGCCTGCACTACAACTTTAATGATGACAGAACAGTTCTGCGAGCAATTGAAGAGTTTCAAAATGAACATTGACAGTGTAGATACATGAGAGGAAGATATTGAAAAGGGAAAGTAAATGAAACAAACAAACAAACAACAAGGATGTGGTTCAGTATTTTCATAAAGTAATGGGGCACTAGGCCTCCAGCATAGACATGAGGTAATAATTCAGACAAGAATAAACACAGTACCTTTCCATCAGGCAGTGCTACCTCATGAGTCTTGTAATCCAAGCTGCCAACAGATCGTCTGTCCACAAAAACCTAGAGGACAACATCAGTTAAACTAAAACATGAAGTCCTTAGTGACTTATAATTAGTTTGTTGGGGGGATCGATTTCTTTTCCGGATGGGTTTGTACTTTTGTTACTTTATTTCGGTTAAATCTGTACAATTCGGCACAGAGGTGCGGGGGACTGGACTGTTTTTTTCTTTCTTTTTTTCCGACTGAACTGAATGGACTTAATTAAACAGGCGCCGGTGCCACTGGTGTGTGTGTGTGAGTGTGTGTAATTCTGTCTTTTACCAAAGCTCTATCTCTGATGTTGTTCCTGGAGTTGAGGAGTCCTCCCCTGGTGATGGTGGTCTCATACAGGGTGTAGCCATATGACTGGCCGTTGTTATTGTTGACAGGAAGATTCTCCATGTTCACTGGCCTCTCTGACCAATATGGCTGGATGAAAAGGTAGAGCAGCTCATTGTCTAATATTCATATTTTTGTCAATGCACAGACAGATATCAGAATGGGGGTTACTGGGCAACCACACAAAAACAAATGCATGTGCAGAGTATAACTGAGTAGGTAGGTACACGATAATACATCAGCCAAATCACACATTCTTGTGAAAACAAGAAGGTGTGCTGACTTTAGTTTTAATACGGTCAATCTAGAACTGCTATATGTCAAACATCTATCCTATTACTGTATGTACAGTATCTGATGAGGTTTGATACATCTGTTCTGGGCCGTTGAGCCTTGCACCCTTGACTTGTAATGTTTGAATGAATTTATGCTTGTCATTCTGTTGTTCTCATTGTGCACTACACTCGGCCTCAGGTCTAAATGGGTTAAGAACTGCAACAGTTTTATGTCTAAAATATAATTATAACATGTGTAATACATGTTGTGAACTGTGGTGTAGTGAGGGGATATCCCAAGTAAGTAAGCAGAAACAGAGGCAGGCTAATCTGGCATCACCAGGCTTTCCGCAGTACCGGTATGTGGAAAGCCTTTCCATTCCATTCTACTGTTAACCAAGTGCCATCTGCTCTCGAGCCCACCTATTCAACAACACTGCATCTGGTCATTTCCACACTATATGCACGCACAGTTGCAGTTGTGGAATGTAACTAAGTACATTTACTTAAGCACTATTTCAGTACCATTTTGAGGTAATTGTACATTCTGAGGTATTTGATCTACAAGCTCACAATGCGTCACATGCATTGTGAGCTTGTAGATCTGCTATTTTCAGATATGTATACATTTGCAAACTTGAAATGTGACATTCTGCATATGAGTACTTTTAATTGGTACTTTAAGTATGTTTTGATGCCAATACTTTTGTACTTTTACTCAAGCACATTTTGAATTCCGAACAGAATATTTCTACATTGTGGTATCAATACTTTTACTTAAGTAAAAAATGTTAGTACTTTTTCCACCACTACAGTCGCACACAGACCATTTCCGTATGCCCTGATTGTCTCTATAGACTGGATCTGGCAGAGCCAATTGATCCCAGTGTAGTCTGTCTGTGGCTGTAGCTGACCTTGTCAGTGAAGTGCAGGCTGTCCCACAGTGACAGGTGCTGCAGAATGACAACAGGCGGGTACGCTCTCCTTTCCTGGACAGAAGGAAGCTCAGGAAGAGGCTCAACTGGAACACAAGCATGGAAAGGGAGTTTTGCTCAGTGAGTATATATGATAGATAGATAGATAGATAGATAGATAGATAGATAGATAGATAGATAGATAGATAGATAGATAGATAGATAGATAGATAGATAGATAGATAGATAGATAGATAGATAGATAGACAGACAGACAGGCAGGCAGGCAGGCAGGCAGGCAGGCAGGCAGGCAGGCAGGCAGACAGACAGACAGACAGACAGACAGACAGACAGACAGACAGACAGACAGACAGACAGACAGACAGACAGACAGACAGACAGACAGATAGATAGATATAGCTTTCCACTCTATAATTATTGTAGATGGGAGGCTCCTCACTGTGATATTGGCTGAATAAATTCCTCAAGAGCTGATATTTTGTAGTGTAGTCACCAGCCTCTGATAATGGAGCGTCATAATCTGAAACACACACACAAACACATGTTACAATTTGAGTTAATTAATGTCAAGGACCCCCAAAATTATATGTATTTGGCCGCGGACCCCATCTCAAATGTTTTGTTCCAGGGACTCCCTAGAAGCAAAGATTTGAGTTACAAATGTTCGCTTAAAAATATATATGCATTCAAAGATTTGCACAAATGTTCACGATTTTTCAAAAATAGCAGATCTACAAGCTCATAGCGCGGCACACAGTGCCACGCTATGAGCTTGTATATCTGCTATTTTTGAATAGCCAAAGTATAAAAGGTGAACGTGGTAAAAATTATTGTGATGCCATATTAACACATTTTGCTGGGGACCGACTGGAACCCCCCCCAAGGACCCCTGGGGGTCCCCGGACCCTATTTTGAGAACCAGAAATATTGAATTAATAATCATGACGAACGATTTTGAACACATTTACACAAACAACACAATAATATTACAATAAAACCATTGTAGGGATATATCTACCTACCATAACTGCTGACCTGAGGCTTGTAGGTACCGACGTCCATTGCACCGTTCATAAAGCCAAAGCTCGTTCCACCATGGAACATGTAGAGATTGATGGAGACGCCTCTCTCTAGGACCTCTGTAACAACAGCTAACATGTCTGTCAGACAGGAGGCAGATATACATAATCCCTTATTTAGTAAACAATATAATACACAAGAGGGAATGCTATATACATTGAGATATTGGCAGTGGTGTGCTGTGGTTGCAGGCATAAGGCAGAAGTCAGAGTTCTGTAGATCAGCGAAAAAGGCAGAAACTACAAGTAGCAGTGGTCAATGAATAAAAAAACAAACATGGGTGGGCAAGAAAAATAAATTAGGTTTCTCTTCCCTGCCTGAAACAGTGGTGGATAGTAACTAAGTATATGTACTCAAGTACTGTACTGTACTTAAGTACAATTTTGAGGTTATTTTACTTTACTGGAGTACTTCCAGTACTTCCCTAATTTTCAGTACTTTACTTCTACTCCACTACACCTCAGAGGCAAATAATGTATTTTTACTCCGCTACAATTATTTGAAAACTTTAGTTATTACTTTGTAGATTTTGATTATTATTACAAAACAAACATTAACCACTTCAGCCCTAATCGGCCATTTGAAAATAGCAGATCTACAAGCTCACAACGCGTCGCGATGCGACACATTGTGAGCTTGTAGATCTGCTATTTTCAAGAGATTTTTATACATTTGAAAACCTTAAATGGGGCCAATACTTAAGTACTTTTACTCAAATACATTTTTAATAACAGACTTTTACCTGTAACAGAGTATTTCTATATTGCAGTATTGATACTTTTAGTTAAGTAAAATATGTGAGTACTTTTTCCACCACTGCGGGTAAGACAAATAAATTAGGTTAGTCTTCCCTGCCTGAACATCCTCAAAGTGACTCTTCAGCAAGGCACTTAACCTCCAGCAGCTCCAGTGACTCTACGCAGAGTGGCCAACACTTTGTCCGAGGTGCATCCAAATTGAACAAAACAGGGTCATTTTGAAAAAGACAATGCATGCTCAGCAAACACTTTCCCTAGATAATTGCCCCAGACATACAGTACATAGTGTAAGTATACTCCTGCTGGTCTGGAATAAAATCCCACCAGGGACAAACAAGTCTTCCGTGCATCCCCCAGCGTTGTGTCTCCCTCTGTTTTCCTGGTGATCTGTCTCAACAAAGTAAAGAAAAAAACAACAGCTAAGGGAATGGGGCAGCCCTGCTCTGCATGGGTACACATACCCTCTGCATGGAAAACATGGTGGTGTTCTCCCCAAACGTCAAACCAGCCGGACCAATACTCCATCACCATGAGAGGTTTCTGGGGCTACATGAAACATGAGGTGGACAAAAAAGTGAAAATAAATTTAGGCTGAGAGGTCCAGGGGATGAAACGAAACGAAAAAATGAAGCAGGGTGTCCTTGTGAAGTGCAAAACTACAAAACAAATGTTGCAAATACTGTATACACACAGAGGTTTACAAAGTGTGTGGTGTACATTTTCAGAAACAAGCAAACATGTATTGTACTATACTTTAATAACTTTTCCAAGCTCCACAATAGCCAGTGTATACAACAATAGCAGTAGTCTAAATTCATAGATTGCCAAAATAACAGTAATGAGTGCAAAGGTTAGACAGCCACTATCACCATGTAATAATAGACCCTATACACATACCTGCATATCAGCTAGGTATGGTATGGCTCCAAAGGACAGTCGCTGAAGGTTTATTGTTTTTAGAACTAAAATGAAGAAAATCAAAGTAAGGGACAGAGTATATATATATATATATATATATATATATATATATATATATATATATATATATATATATATATATATATATATATATATATATATATAAAAATCAGGAACATTTGGTTTAGACTAGGGACTAAAAGCGTCAGCAGATATCAATACATTTCAAAAGTAGAGATGATTCTATGCACATGTTACCATCAAAAAATACCCTGTATATTACTATTATCTTAATTGCCTTTCAATAATGCAGTTTACATTCATTTCAGCAACAACCCTCCCCCTTTCTCTCCAAATAGTGGACTCTTGTTTTGGAAGAACACTCATTAGGTTTTCAATACCTTCCTCCACTCCACCACACCTCAAACCCTCCCAGTTGTCAGAAGTCAGCAGAAGCTCATTGATCCCTCTGGACTGTAGGCACTGCAGAGAGAGAGAGAGAGAGAGAGAGAGAGAGAGAGAGAGAGAGAGAGAGAGAGAGAGAGAGAGAGAGAGGGGGGGAGAGAGAGAGAGAGAGAGGGGGGGAGAGAGAGAGAGGGGGGGAGAGAGCGAGAGAGCGAGAGCATTGGATGACTGACACCTAGATGGACAGATGGATGCTTTATGCTTTTATTACCATAAACCATAAAATGAGTGTTATACGTGTTTGCATCCATTTTTTACACTCGAAGTGAAATGATCAATGAGGATTTTACTGTGAATTAGTAGCCTTTTAAAAGACTTTTAAAGTCCAACCTTTATACCTTGGCTTTTGATCCCGTCTGAGCGTTCTGTGGTCTATGTTTTGTTTCACAGTCTACTTTCCTCGCCAGAGCTGGCGATAACTTCTGGGAACTCAGATTAACAGTCTACTGACGCTGCTGTGTCTTTTATTCTTTAGTGATGTGTCTCCTTTTGTTGTTTATTTTTGTTTCTTATTTTACTGTGTTTTTGCTGTTGTTTTTCTGTGTTTTAGCTTATACGGTACTGTATTTAGCTTTTAGATTTTCTGTGCAGCACACTTTGGAAACCTTGAGTTGTAAAATGTGCTTGGATGTGGATTGGATTGGATTGGATGCAAATGTGTTGAAACAATCTGTATTGCCTATTGCAAAAAGAAGGAGAGTCCAAGGAATTCTGGAGTAACAAAAGTTAACCATTTAAACCCTATATAATTAGTCAGGGCCAGGGGCCTCCCTCTATCCTTGCCCGACACTTTTTTCCTTGACACCAAATCTCGTCGGCAACAATAGCAGATCTACATGCTCACTAGTCTTCGTAACATTGCTCTACAAGTGAGCTTGTAGATCACTATGATCACATGCCCCATGAAAAAGGACACTAGGGTGAAGGCGGTTAAATGTTGTGAAAGTCTTTTATAAATGCCATGTTTAACTTAACTTGCACCAGTCAGAACTCTGAGTGCCTTGACTTTCATTCTCTCTGCATATGGTATGTCTATATCAGTGATTCTCAAACCTTTTCATGTCAAGGACCCCCAAAATTATACGTATTTGGCCACGGACCCCCATCTCAAAATATTTTGTTCCAGAGACCCCCAGATACAAATATTTGAGTTACACATTTTGGCTTTAAAAATATATATAAAAGATTTGCGCAAATGTTCACAAATTAAAAGAAAATAGCAGATCTACAACCTCATAGTCTGTACAGAGTGCCGCGCTATGAGCTAAGTATAAAAGCTTAAAGTGGTTACATTTGTGGTGCTGTATTAACACATTTTGCTGGGGACCCCCTGGAACCCCCCCCCTACGACCCCTGGGGGTCCCCAGACCCCACTTTGAGAACCAATGGTCTATAACACTTGACTTCAAAGAGCACTCGGTTGTTGTTGTTTACAACTTGTTCTTCTCATTTTCAACATAAAACCTGTTTAAATACAAGGATGGGTTCCGTCAGGGGATCTGAGCACATTCAAATCATCCTCTCTGGAAGATTTTCATAAATATTGAGCAATAATCATTATGCACATATTGAATAGGTGCTTTCAGAAAACCAATCTTAGAATATTCTATGTATTATAACTGTGCAATATTATTGCAATGTTTCTAACCGGTATGTGCAACATTATACTGTATATTACATGCATTATCTCATCACAGCATACTTCCAATATTGCTCTGCTCTTTTTATTTATTCATTCTGTAAATAAAAAGTGCTCACAGGTTTTTTTCTTTTTTTTTTACTCTCATCTTATATCTTACTCCTGCTGCATACTTTATAGTTTTCTCTTCTCTTGCTGGATTCAACATAAATAAATGTGTCTGAGAGCAATGCACCAAGTCCGATTCCTTGTACTGTACATAAACATACCAATAAACAAATTCTGAATCTCATGGAAAACACACTCTTCAAAAGACATGCATTGATTGTGACATTGTGTTATGCCAGGGAGGGAAGTAAATAAGCTTACGTCTTTTATAAAAGCCATGTATTTCTCATCTTTGGCAAATGAGCCATACTCATTATCCACTTGAACTGCAATGATGGGTCCGCCTTCCTCAAACTACAAAAACATAAGAACATTATGCAGCTAGTCAGTAGATAGAGAAACATGGTAAATGGTGCATTTATATAGTGCTTTTATCCAAAGCGCTTTACATAGATTGTGCATTACAATCACCCATTCACACAGACATTCATACAACGATGGTGGAGGAAACCATGCATTTAGGGATTCAGTGTCTTGCTCAAGGAGACCTCGACAATAACTCTGGGGGAGCCTGGGATCGAACTGGGAACCTTGCAGTTCCCATCCAGCCGCTTTACTGGCCCCTCTACCCCTGAGCCACTGCCACCCCATAAAAACATATGAACATTATGCACCTAGTTCATAGACAGACAGACAGACAGACAGACAGACAGACGTATTAGCAGTGCTCAACTTACCATCAGAGGTTTTATAAGTGGAATGAGCTTGTCAAAATAGGAATTAACAGCAGTTACAAATCCAGGGTAAGTTGTCCTCAACTGCATGTTTTCATCTTGTAATAACCAACTGCAAAACAGAATAACAATGAACATAAAAAAAGCAGAGTGGATCTTAAAGCACAGCTCAAGACCTATTTCATCACTCTTGTTTTTAGTTGATTTTAAAATCTCTGTGTTGTTATTCATGTCCGCAGTGTTTTGCCTGATTCACTGCCTTTTTTGCTTTTCTTTTTATGTTGTTTTATGCTTTTGCTTTTCTTTTTTTTTTTGCTTTATTGTTAAATTAGTCATGAAAGGTGCTATACAAATAAAGTTTATTATTATTATTATTATTATCATCATTATTATTATTATTATTATTATTATTACGTCAATATATAACTATAGAACCTGTACATAACAGAGCAGTCGTTCTCAAACCTTTTCATGTCAAGGACCCCCACATTAATATGCATTTGGCCGTGGACCCCCATCTAAAAATATCGTGTGCCAGGGAGTGGGAACCCCCATACAAGATGTGTGTTGTTAAAATGTTTCAAAAATATTCAAAATGGTTCAAAATTATTTTGGAACCCCCTCGAGGACCCCTGGGGATCCCCGGGCCCCACTTTGAGAACCAATGGTGACCTATAGAGTACCTGGGCAGACCACCTAAGTCCCACTCAGCACAGATGTATGGTCCAGGACGCAGAATGACCCACAGACCCAAGTCTGCTGCTAGACAGATATAGGCCCTAAAAGAGAGATACTTCAATAAATACTACCAAAGAAACACAGCAAATCCTGTGGTATTTAACACATTACAACACATACAGTGTGAGAACATAGCCTTACTTTAGGTCCAACTGATCCTGAAAATTGAACACTCCTTTCTCAGGTTCATGCAGGTTCCATGGCACATATCTGAAAAGATCAAACGTGTCTAACAGCATGCACATAAATACTAAAACACAGATGCTGCACTGAGGCCACACAGGAAATAAATAACAGAGTCTGTATTACCACCTGGATTCAAACCCTCATTCCCACAAGAGAAACCAAACATCTATTGCTCTCGCCTGTTGGCAAAGGAGGCTTCTGGTCCTCAGGAAGGGCTACTCTGCTTGCTATCTTGCTTTGAACTTTGGGACTTTGTGATGAATAAAAAAAAGGTATGCTATGGCTTTTAAAGCAATCAATAATCCAAGGTTTCAAAAACGCTGGTTAAATCAATCCTTTTGCTTCGGAGCTACGAGTGTGCAGAGTCTGCTGCTCTCCTCCTCTCAGAGTCTTCATGCCCACTAAAAAACAACAATGTTAGTCTGTTATTCTAGATCATACATGGGCAACTGGCGGCCCGGGGGCCACATGCGGCCCTCACCTTCATTTGCGGCCCGCAGATTCATATCGGAATACTGATATATTGATTTCAGCTGTTACAATTCCAAACAGGCAATCATGACCCACTTTAATTACATCAGTCTATATTATTAGTTTAATTACTTTTTTATGTTCAATATTGGACATAAAAATACAAAATACAAATACATTAATGTATTTGTATTTAAGTTCATAAAGTTAACTTAAGTATAACTAAATGCACTTGAAATTAAATAAAAAGGTTACTTTTCAGGATTCCAAAAATATCAAAAAGGAATTCAGGATTCCAATTCAAAAATAGCACAAAATAGCAGATCTACAAATCTACAAGCTTAAAATGCGACGTTATGCGACACGTTTTGAGCTTGTAGATCTGTTACTTTTGTGTGACATAGAATGGCATTAATTTACGAAAAACGTTAAAATATTATGGAGATAAGAGGTTTCTGCTGGACAGCAACAATATGCAATGTGCCCCCCCCCCCTGGAGTGAGTGTGGAAATATAGTGGCCCTCTCCATCATCAAAGTTGCATCACCCCTGTTCTAGGTATACAGTCAGACTGCAGCAGCGTCCCTTACGTTGTGAGAGTATTGAGGCCACAGGCCTTCATCTTCAGCAGCCGGTCCTCCCAGTAGGCTCTGGGGACACGGAAGTAGTGGATGGAGCCTCCCAGGATGCGGAAAGGTTCTCCTTCCAGGGTGAACTGGGAGGAGTTGGCCCTCAGACCCTCAAGGTGGCTCATTCTCCTCACTTCACAGGGATGTCTGGAAGGAAACAAGATGTTTAATAAAAAACGAGTTTATTTTATCAAAAATAGCAGATATACAAGCTATATATACAAGCTCATACAAGCAGATATAAAGCTCATAGCGCTATGACCTTGTAGATCTGCTATTTTTTGAACAATCATGATTTTTTTAGAAAATCTTATTGAATATATATATTTTTTAAAGCGAACATTTGTAACTCAAATCTTTGCTTCTGGGGATTCTACAAATGTCTTTGTAGAAATCCTGACTTCTGTTGCTATAATCAGCATGGTTCTCAAACTTCTTCATGTCAAGGACCCCCAAAATGATATGTATTTGGCCGCGGACCCCCATCTCAAAATATATTGTTCCAGGGACCCCCCAGAAGCAAAGATTTGAGTTAAAAATGTTTGATCAAAATATTGTACTTTTACTCCACTACATTTATTTGAAAACTTTAGTTACTTGTTACTTTGTAGATTTTGATTATTATTACAAAACATACATTTATTAGCCCTGTATACATTTCGGCCGTTTGAAAATAGCAGATCTACAAGCTCACAATGCGTCACATTGTGAGCTTGTAGATCTGCTATTTTCAAAATAAGTTTATACATTTCATACATACAACTTGTGACACATTCTGCATAGTGAGTACTTTCTCCTTTTGATGCTTTAAGTACATTTTGATAGCAATACTTTTGTACTTTTACTCAAGTACATTTTGAATTCTGGACTTTTACTTGTAACAGAGTATTTCTAGTATTTCTACATTGCAGTATTGACTGTCACACCACTGACTGTCAGCGAAAGGCCACACTGAAGGTGTTGTGTAGCCAGACTTTTACAAAACAAACAATGAAAATACAATTAAAGACCTTACCAAATGTCAGCAGCACGGAGGGTATGTCCCAAACTGTCACAGAAAACCAACAGCGTCTACAACACGGTCAATACTGTACCTTGGGTGGAGTTGAACCGGGGAACATTTGACCAGATGACCAGTCCTGGGATGGGAGGCCTAGAATAGCCTACCGTGGATAAGGGAAACTATTGTTGGTTTGGAACGACAACATAAAGGCACCCTCTGTGTGTGTGTGTGTGTGTGTGTCTGTGTGTGTGTGTGTGTGTGTGTGTGTGTGTGTGTGTGTGTGTGTGTGTGTGTGTGTGTGTGTGTGCTTGTGCGTGTGTGTGTGCAGTGGTGGAAAAAGTACTCAATTTTTTTTACTTGTGTAAAAGTATCAAACTATCAATACTGCTATAGAAATACTCTGTTACAAGTAAAAGTCCAGAATGCAAAATTTACTTGAGATGTGACGGGTTGTGAGCTTGTAGATCTGCTATTTTCAAATATCCTATGTATAAAATAGGGCTAAAGTTGTTAATGTATGTTTTGTAATAATAATTTATATTAACTATAGTAGTTACTAAAGTTTTCAAATAGTTGTAATGGAGTAAAAGTAAAATATTTGCCTTAGAGATGTACTAGTGGGGTAGAAGTATACTGAAAATTGGAAATACTCCACTAAAGTAAATATACCCCAGAAGTGTGTGTGTGTGTGTGTGTGTGTGTGTGTGTGTGTGTGTGTGCGTGTGCGTGTGCGTGTGCGTGTGCGTGTGTGTGTGTGTGAGAGAGATAGCGATGGAGGGAGGGAGGGAGAGAAAGCAGAGTAACTAACCCTTCATTCAATTACATTTGAATAAATTGCTGCTGCTTGTCTCAAAGGTTTGATACGAAGTGGAAGCAAAACATTGAAATGCTGCGCTCCTATATGGATGTATAACTATTTCTGACAGAAAATGCACAATTTTTATAGTTTAAGATAGTCTTCCCTCAAAGTTGCAATGCAAACACAGCTCTGATTACACTTTTATTTCATTCCTATTTATATTCAATATTTATTTGCACATACATTGTTCTGTTCCACTTTTGCTTTGGCAATGTAATCCAAATAAGAGAGAGAGAGAGAGAGAGAGAGAGAGAGAGAGAGAGAGAGAGAGAGAGAGAGAGAGAGAGAGAGAGAGAGAGAGAAAACTGTAACTAAGTTAGTCGAGAGAGAGAGAGAGAGAGAGAAAACTGTAACTAAGTTAGTCTTAACCAGTGGTCTGAAACCAGCCTGCAGTCAATTGTCAATTGCTGCCACCTGTAGGATATTGTTATAATGACAGCCTTCAGCTGCAGCACACTTCTAACCGTACTTCAGTCTGCTTTCTATAAAGAAAGTATAATATAAGTATTCATTCCACATGTTAGTCATTGCTGTGGTCAGCCTGACGACTAGGACTAATGCATAATAATAACAAGACTAACTTATAATATCTTTAGAATATTAACGTTATTTTAGTATTTTGTATTAGCTGCATTAGCTCCTGCTGTCACAACAACTTCGAAGGATAACCGGAAGCCTCGCCCCAAAATACGCTCGCTCCCATTTCCTTCGCGGACCGATCTCCCCCAGCGGTTCTTGTATTCTTGTATTATTGAGGATAGGATAAATAAGTTTAGGTTTAGGCATAGTTTACTGAGGTTACGTTTAGGAATACAGTTAGGTTTAGGCATAGTTTACTGAGGTTACGTTTAGGAATAAGGTTAGGTTTTAGGTATGGTATAAGTTAAGTTTACTGAGGTTACGTTTAGGAATACGAGGTCGCCGGATTTGCCCCTGGGGGGGCGACTGTGTTTAGGGGCGAGCGGTTTTGGTATCCGGAATCGTCACAAGAACTTCAACTCGGGAAGCTTATCGAATATCGATGGTTGTTCGCTTGTCTCTGAAGCAAAGATATGCCATACTATGTTTTACCATCGCTGGGATCATCGTATATCTGTTGACACGGTAAGACAAACACTCGCAGCATCACAATGATAACTTAATTTAAGAGAATACAAAGTTTTGCTCCTGACGGATGTAAACAACGCGTGTTAAGCAGCCCACATTCACTGGGCTGTGACTTACAGACATGCCTCAAGTCCTAGCTACCACCCCCCAGATTGCCCTGAGATGTCATCTCCAAAGCCTGTATTTCTCCAAACATGTACAAATGCCAAATATAAGGTACTTACCCGCTTGCCCCAAATGTTAGCTAGGTGTCCGGCGTGTTTGTGCAATGTATTAGTCCATATACGTCAATAAAGAAGTGTTTTAATCCCGTCTGTGGCCGATTCTGTTTGAAGTTCCCAATGGGTGGTAGTGACGGGGCGCTTACCTGTTCATATTCGTTCAATAACATATTTTCAACTGTTCAAAACTGCCCTGTCCTCTCACCTTGAGATTACCTGTTCATGTTTTGACTAATCAACATTATAAGCAACCTATGACGCAATGTTTCATATACGTGCTATGTACTGTTGCAATTGCTGTTGTGTTATCGTTGTATGTTTTTTGTTTTTGTTTGTTGTGTTTCTTGTTTTGTTTGTTTTGTCTGGTTGTTGTTGTCAGATTTATTTGTAAAAAATATTTTGTCTTGAAGTGTATTTTGTAATTTGAGGACCCCCTCGAAAACGAGATGATTCATCTCAAGGGGTTACTCCTAATAAAGAAATTTCAGACTTGGTGAAAGACGGAATTACACTCAATATGAACAGGAAGTAAACGAAGGGTGGAAATGGCTTTCGGCCACAGACGGCCTTAAAACACTTCGTTATTGAAAAATATGGACTCATACATTGCACAAACACGCCAGACACTGAGTTAACATTTGGGGGACGCGGGTTTAAGCACCGGGGCCGTACGGGCTTTGCTGCTGACATTCCAGGGCAATCTGAGGGGGTGGTAGCTACAAGACTGTTGTAGAGATAAACAATGTCAAAATCGATCAAATATATCTCGGCTACAGACATGCCTCAAGTTGTGAGAAGGACACATGCTGACCAGCAGGACAAAAAGTACTCACATTTTGTACTTAAGTAAAAGTATACTGCAATGTAGACATACTCTGTTACAAGCAAAAGTCCCGAATTCAAAATTTACCTGAGTAAAAGTAGAAAAGTATTCGCATCAAAATGTACTTAAAAGTAACAAAAGTAGAAAGCACTCATTATGCAGAATATCCCATTTCACAAGTTTTCAAATGTATGAAATGTACAAAATCTTTTGAAAATAGCCGAAATGTAAATAGGGCTGAAGTGTTTAATGTATGTTTTGTAATAATTATCAAAATCTACAATGTAACTAGTAACTAAAGTTTTCAAATAATTCTAGTGGAGTAAAAAGTGCAATATTTTCCTCTGAGATGTAGTGGAGTAGAAGTAAAAGTATTGGGAAATTGAAATACTCCAGTTAAGTCAAAATTGGACTTAAGTACAATACTTGAGTACATGTATTTAGTTACTTTACACCACTGAGGACACTGAGCCTCCGCTTGACCCCATTGACATGGACATTGGACACGACCAGACACGTGGTATGTAACATAATAGAGTGATTGTACTCTCAGACAGTCCATGCTTCATTACGGTAAATGTATCACGTTATACCAATTCAAAATCCAAGCCTTGATTCAAGTAATATACTTTCGGTGGTATTCAAATCAATGCGTGTATGTACATGAAGCAGTGGTGTAAAGTAACCAAATACATTTACTCAAGTAATGCACTTAAATGCAATTTTGAGGTACTTTTACTTTACTGGAGTGTTTCCAATAGTCTATACTTTTACGTATACTCCACTACATCTCAGAGGCAAATATTGTACTTTTACTCCACTTTAATTCTTTGAAAACTTTAGTCACTAGTTACTTTGTAGATATAGATTATATTACAATGAGGAGTGCTAGAGGTGAGTTATTCAGAAGGGGCACATTTTAGTGTGATAGAAAGTTCTTTGACCACCAGGTTTCTGACTTCTGACTGCAAGTGGGACTTTATTCTACAGCGTGGGGGGTTGGCCAGGGTGTTTTCAGGCTGTGACCCCCCCAAATAATCATATTTGAACTGGGGACCCCCCAAAATAATCATATTTGAACTGGGGACCCCCCAAAATAATCATATTTGAACTGAGAACCCCTCATCCTTGGACTTGGAATGTAGGAGTTGAGGCATTCAATTTAGTTTGACTCTGTTCCACAAATAAATATTGTGTAAATAGCAGACCTACAAGCTCACGAGGCGTTGTGAGCTTGTAGATCGGCTATTTTAAAAATCCTCTTTCTTATATTATTTGACAATTTTGCCAATGTTTGACCATTTTTTTATAGTATAGTTTGTTGATTACGTTCGATGCAGTAATGGTCTTTTTCTTTTCTTTTTTTAAGGTATTAAAAAGGTCTTAGAAGTCCTTAAATTGACATCACTGACATGTACAATTGCTTTCAATGACCTGTGCCTAACTCGATGTAGCGTTTATAGATCATGGACTGTTTTCTATATACATACATGTTTTTGGAGATTTTACGTTGTGTATTTGTTTTGTTGTCTGTTATTATTTTCTTTGTGAGTGTTGTCTGTTTTTTGTTTTGTTTTGTTTGGATGTTGTTTATATCTTACTCTCACTGTTTGGAGATACTCTGTTTATTTGCTTATTTGCTTCAGTTAATGTCTGTACTACCTATGAGTAGGGTAAAAAAATAACAAAAACGAATAAACAAAACGTAAAAAAAAAAAAAAGAAGTCCTTAAATTGTCACTTCATTGTCATCTGGGGACCCCCCCCCCCAAATCATGTGGGGACCCCCTGGGGGTCCCAACCCACAGGTTGAGAACCACTGTTTTAGGGTAGTGGTTCTTAGGGGTCCTTGAAGGGGTTTCAGGGGGCCAAGGAAAATGAGTTAATATAGCGTCAAAATCAGATTACCGTAACCACTATACATCGATGCGTTGAAAATAGACGATATGCTATTGTTTGGCAAATGTTCCCCCTGAATATGGATCGCTGGGGCTCAGGTGGTCTATGAGAGTCCACAGGCCTCCATCTTCTTTAACCCATTAAGACCGGGAACACATCTGCGTGTCATTTTAAGATGTCTTTGGCTATTCAAAAATAGCAGATATACAATCTTGTAGAGCTGTGTGTGTGTGTGTGTGTGTGTGTGTGTGTGTGTGTGTGTGTGTGTGTGTGTGTGTGTGTGTGTGTGTGTGTGTGTGTGTGTGTGTGTGTGTGTGTGTGTGTGTGTGTGTGTGTGTGTGTGTGTGTGTGTGTGTGTGTGTGTGTATATACGCATTAGGCCGCGGACCCCCATCTAAAAAAAAATCTGATGCGTTGTAAGCTTTTAGATCAGCTATTACAGCTTTTTTTTTACATGTATAAAATTATTAAATATGTCAATAATGTAACAGGACAGAGAAATGTGGACTGAATGAAAAGCACTGAAATGTATAATGTTTTTTTTTCTGTAATCTCCAAATAAAAATGTGAGTTACAAAATAATACAAATAAAATGTTATTAATAGATTCCCCCCCCCCCCTCCAGACATCCTCCTGAAGTGAGGAGAATGAGCCACCTGCAGGGTCTGAGGGCCAACTCCTCCCAGTTCACCCTGGAAGGAGAACCTTTCCGCATCCTGGGAGGCTCCATCCACTACTTCCGTGTCCCCAGAGCCTACTGGGAGGACCGGCTGCTGAAGATGAAGGCCTGTGGCCTCAATACTCTCACAACGTAAGGGACGCTGCTGTAGCTTAATCCATTAAGGCTCGGGAAAGCATCTCGGGAAAGCAGCTCGTAGCGTGTTTGTTTTTTGGGAAAATCGTGAAAATGTGCAAAACTTTTAATATACATACATATTTTTAAAGCGAACATTTTTTACTAAAATCTTTGCTTCTGGGGATTCTAAAAATGTTCTAAATCCTAACAGTTTAAAAAAAAAAGAAACTTAAGTTGCTATAATATCAGTGGTTCTCAAACTTCTTTCATGTCAAGGACCCCCAAAATGATATGTATTTGTCATATCCCCCCCATTTCAAAATCTTTTGTTCCAGGGACCCCCAGAAGCAAAGATTTGAGTTAAAAATGTGTATATATATTCAAAGATTTGCACACATTTTCACGATTTATTTTTTTCTCCAAACAATAGCAGATCTACAAGCTCGTATGAGCTTGTAGATCTGCTATTTTTTGAATAGCCAAAGAAATCTTAAAGTGACGCAGATGCGTTCCCGGTCTTAATGGGTTAAGGCTGGTGACTGCAGTGTTTTCCATTTAACAAACTAGACTGTGGTGGTCTGCCATAGTCTAATTTGTCCAGCCATAGTCTCATAACAAACCAAAGTAATTTTTCATCATTATCATATGATATCATTATCTACTATTAACATGCAATATGGACGCTCCCCGCCGCTTGCCTTGCATGTACAGTTAAAGCCAGCCAATGACAAACATCCCTTCACGCTTCGAGTGTTTTAATAGCTTGTTTCAAATTCAGCTCGTTCAACCCTTGCTCATCACGGAGGAAAGGTTAGACTATTTAACTGAGACACGACCGCAACACTTTCACAGGACCAGTGCTCGCTCACCTTTCACTGAAAATGAATTACTAGATGACGTGTGGACATGTTTTAATGCAGCAAAGCAGCTTATATACAGCCTTCTGTATGAAATGCTTTACTGTTTTATTTTATGCCAGATTCTGAACAGCAGTGTTTGAGATGTTAAACAATGTCCTGAGATTCCCCATCCAGCAGTGTTAATTTTGACAGCACATTCTGATTTAGTTTTAGTATTAGTCTTTTGAATAACACACCATTTAGTTTTAGTCCTATTTAAGTCATCTGAAATGGTTTAGTCTTAGGCATTTAGCAGACGCTCTTAATCCAGAGCGATTTACAGTAAGCAAGGACAACACAAGATGTGCTCTAGAACAACCTAGAGTGCTGGAGCATAACTACAAGTTCATTTTCAAAACATGTTTAACTCTAGTCTTTAGTCTTAGTTGACTAAATATGAAAATATTGGTCTATTAGTCTTAGTCAACAAAATGAACATTGCCGTCCAGTCTTAAAGGACAACTTTGTTTTTTTACAACCAATGTTTATGTTTTAGATTGTAATTAAAGTAAATAAAAGATGAGTGTTAAAATTTTTAAATTTACTGCTTTCTATAGTTTTAGCAATTTTCACAATCTTTTTTACAGTGTTTTCACAGTGGGCGGGGGCATTCTGTCCGGTGGCTAAATATGCATTTTTTTAACACATTAACCCGGCGTTTTCTTTATTATTATTTACAGTAGCTCTTCTAGCCCCCAATAACTCACATCTGGCCATCTCAGACAGCCGGACCTTTTTTATTGTGTAAAAAAGGCATATTTAGCCACCGGACAGAATGCCCCCGCCCACTGTAAAAAATATCGCAAAAAATGCTAAAACTATAGAAAGCAGTAAATGAAAAAAAAATTACACTCATCATTTATTTACTTTAATTACAAGCTAAAATATAAACCTTGGTTGTAAAAAACCAAAGTTGTCCTTTAAGTACAGAACTGTAGGTCTGTCTTAATTTTGCTCTCAAAGTGCAGCAGACTTATGCATTTAACTTTAAGCAACACTCTCTCCCGGGAAGGATACCCACTGACCACAAGGTCAAGTTCGCCCGAACTACTTTATATGTTTATAATATCATTATTAGGTTTAAAATGCAGGAAGAACAAATCACACGCTTAAAGGGATAGTTCACCCCCAAAATGACTTTTTTTCTATGATTAGTCACCCCATGGAGACTTGAATTCATGGATATTTGTTTGTTTTTTGTCTCATTCCTAAGCCAATAATTTGATGGCCAGCAGCGGTTCCGGGAAGAGACACAAAGAGTCTCCTTTGTGTCTCTTACCGGAACCGCTTTCTACCGGTCCTCTGGTCATCAAATTATTGGCTTAGGAATGCAGCCAAAACAATAAAAATATCCATGAATTCAAGTCTCCATGGAGTGACTAATCGATAGAAAAAAATATGTTTTGGGTGAACTATCCCTTTAAGAAGTATGTACAAATGTTTCTATTCTAAGGGCCGCTAGGCCATCCATCATTAAATGTCACTTCTTTTTCCCCCAGATATGTGCCATGGAACCTACACGAGCCTGAGAGAGGGGTGTTTAACTTCCAGGGACAACTGGATTTAGAGTAAGACATAATGGCACGCTTGTAGATAATGGTGTGGCTGGCTTGCTTTTCTTGCCATACAGCTGCAGGTTTTACATCTCCAGTAGGTGGCACTGCTGTGTTTTAACATTGCTCAAGTGTTCTGGTTGATGGATTTATTTTCAAAGATTTGTTTTATTAAATGGTCTGCTATTATTCCCTTTGAAATCACTCTACACTTTAGACTGTCAGTGTTTCTTACAGTAAATCTATCTTATTGATCAAACAAAACTAACCTAATATCTAGCAGTTCTGCTAGATATTAAACTATTGTGCCCTGTCTAACAAGGAATGGATCTCAATTCACATTCAGTGTATTGTAAATGTTCCTCAGTCAGTACCTGAAAGAAAAAAGTATTTGTATCTATAATTATAGAGCATTCATATAATTATTAGGCATGTAACAATTCACTCAACCAATACAATACTGTGTTTCCTCTTATCCACTTTTCAATTCAGTAGCAAATGAGTGAAAACTATTTTTTTTTTAATCAATTCTCTTACCTTTTTTTTTATTAAATTGATTTAAATTGTCAAGAGTTTGAATCGATTTCAATCGATTTACGACAAATTGTTATATGCCTAATAATTATCATTAGACATTTTAAACACTTTGTATTGAGATTGACTTGACTGCATCATGTCCATCTCTTATAGAGCCTACCTCAGCGTAGCAGCAAAGCTGGGTCTTTGGGTTCTTCTGCGTCCAGGACCATACATCTGCGCTGAATGGGATTTGGGGGGACTGCCAAGGTAAAAAGCACAAGTGTAAATGTTGAACGTGTGAACTGCGGCCGCTGATGGCACCATGAATTGCGCTCCAAGTGCCGCGCTTTGAGCTTGTAGATCTGCTATATAAAAATAAAATGCAAATCTTTGAATATATGTTTTAAAAAAAAAAAAAAAAACTCCGATCTGTGCTACCTTGTCTTAACCCATTCAATCCAGGAACGAATATATGTGTCATTTTCGTTTTTTCCAGACAAGCTTGTAGATATGCTATTTTCAAAATATTTGTAGACATTTTGAACACACGTGAAACGGGACATTCTGCTTAACACATTGAGTGCCAGGGGTGTTTTAAAAAAGTGTACTTTGAGTGCCTGGATTTTTAACCATTTTTTAACCTTTTTCAAGTAGTCACAAAATATTTTCAGTGATCACCGTCCTCACGGTGATGCCCTCACTACACACATAGAGGTCTCGTACAATCGGGGGAAAAAGATTAAAAACATTCGGTAATCCGTTCCATAGTTGCAGCCTGTTGAAAATAGTCGAAAATACATAGTAAAACACAAAAAGTACACATGAGCCGAGATACAGGCTTTTGAAGTCATAAGTTAACCAGGAAGTGGATTGGAGTCTAAATCTTCGTAAAATGATATCTCCTGGTGCTGTGAAGGAAAAAAAAGAAAAAAATGTTTTTGTTTTTTTTTCATATTTTTTTCAAAAAACGTCCCTAACCGTTTTTGGCACACCTCGTTTGGATTATGAAAACGGTCCAGACCGTTTTTGGCACTCAATGTGTTAATTATTACTTTTACTTTTGGTACTTAAGTACATTTTGATGCCAATACATTTGTACTTTTACTCAAGTAAATTTTGAATACTTGGACTTTTACTTGCAACAGAGTATTGCTGCATTGCAGTATTGATACTTTTACTTAAGTAAAACATTTTAGTACTTGTTCCACCACTGTTAGAGACTAGAGACAGATATTCTTGAATGCCGATATTTTTGGAAAAGTTATTCCTTCAGGGAAAGTGCGGTTGGCATTGATCATGTCTGATGATAATGATCAAAAAGTTGTATTTCTTGGTGCAGAAAGAGCGACTGGAGGGCCTCGCATCTCCTGATGATAGTTATGCTTTATCAATGTGAGGATTGCTGATAGCAACCAAGCTAATGAGCTTACGGTTCACTGTGCAGCACATTGTAGAGCTCCTGTATGTGACATGTTCATCAACATTGTGTTATGATCATTATGAACATGTGTCTGTGATGTTCTTCTCAGCTGGTTGCTGCGGGACGAGAACATGCGGTTGAGAACAACACACCCTGGTTTTACCAGGGCAGTCGACTCCTTCTTTGATCAGCTCATCAAAAGAGTTGTTCCATATCAGGTGTGTTCTGTACTCTGTGATGTAAGACAGAAATGCTAACTGGTTCAAAGAAGTATGTTCTTTCATTTACTGGTGTTGATTGAATGGTACTGAACTGGGTTAAATTCAATTTATTCATTAGCATGCTTGTAGATCTATTTTTGAAAAATCATGAAAAGTATTTGATTTTTTTCCTCTTTTTTTTGGCGGACATTTGTAACTCAAATCTTTGCTTCTGGGGGTTCCTGGAAGTAAATATTTTACAAATGTTTGCTTTATAAATATATATAATCCAAGATTTTGCCACAAATGTTCATGATTTTTCAAAAATAGCAGATATACAAGCTCATACGCTATGAGCTTGTATATCTGCTATTTTTGAATAGCCAAAGAAATCTAAAAATGACACGATCCCATTACATGGGATACTTAACCTTTCATTTGTTTCGTGGTGACAGTACAGGTCAAATTATTTGCAAAGTAACCGTCCCTTGTTACGGTGAGAGCCTACACGGAATACTGCCTATGATAGTACAGGAAAGGCAAAGGTTGAGAGCAGGTGTGGTTATCAAGTTGGCATTTCCCCTCACACAGTCCAAAACCAAGGTCATACTCAATTTTCACTGCATCTCTTTGCAAACTGGCTTTTTTATTGGGTAATATGCAGACACATTTGTGCTATTACAGCATGAATACAAGCCAGGTGGGCACTAGAGACATCTGGGCACCATATTTTTCGGGCACCTGGGCATCTGGGCGCTAGGGACATGTGGGCACCTGGACAACTGGGCACTAGGTACATGTGGGCACTAGGGACATGTGGGCACCTGGACAACTGGGCACCAAAACCATCTGGGCATTAGGGACATGTCCCTAGTGCCCAGATGTCTCCACCCCTAAGTGCCCACTCATCCAGGTGCCCACATGTTTCTAGTGTTCCAGATGGTTTTGGTGCCCAGTTGTCCCTAGTGCCCAGTTGACCAGGTGCCCACATGTTCCTAGTGCCCAGATGGTTTTGGTGCCCACCTGACCGGTTACCTCCATCATACTGTAACTATAATGCCAGGCATAGTGAAACCAGTAAAGAACAGGTAGTATGATGACCATTTAATTGTAATCATGTTTCATCTCTGCATCTGTTTGAATCTTATTATCATCACCTCAAACACTATGCATTTGCTTTGCATTTTCACCCACATGATCACATACAGTGCAATACAGTATGCTCACTATGCTGGTCATATAACCTTTACAGTATCTCCTTTTACTTCCCAGAGCCATGCCTTTATTAAATGAGCTCTGATTTCCATTTCATGAGGTCTTTAATGTTAAATTGCAATAATGTCAAAGGCACTGAAGTCAAGCCCTAAGACATGTTCTCTATTCATTCTTTTTTGGATAATTGAAATGCAGTACTCCAAGGGTGGCCCCATTATAGGCGTTCAAGTGGAGAATGAATATGGCTCTTATGCCAAAGATACAGAATATATGCCTTTCATCAAGGAGGTAAGCATCATTTATGTGACATTCCCAACAGACATAAAGCTAGGTCTTTGCATTGCTATTATTTTATGCAGCATGTTTACGTGTTTGGCTCTGTACAGTAACACAATGATGTACTATTATTATGTTGTATAAGCCAAAAGCATACAAGGTTTTATTTTTTCCCAGCTGGGAAAATAAAAGCCTTGCCCTTCAGTGTCAGCTTAAACACACACACACACACACACACACACACACACACACACACACACACACACACACACACACACACACACACACACACACACACACACACACACACACACACACACACACACACACACACACACACACACACACACACACACACACACACACACACACACACACACACACACACTCATGCATACATGATTCGGTCTGTGTTGCTTGCTTCCTGCAGTTCTCTCTCACCCTGTCTTTCAATAAACAGTCTAGACAGCAATTGCATTTGAAAGTGGTATGTAGTGTTTTGTTTTATAATGTATATATTCTCTACAGGCCTTGTTGTTGAGAGGCATCACAGAGCTGCTGCTGACCTCAGACAACCAGGAAGGACTCAAGCTCGGCGGAGTCAAAGGAGGTATTCAGACAGACAGACAGACAGACAGACAGACAGACAGACAGACAGACAGACAGACAGACAGACAGACAGACAGACAGACAGACAGACAGACAGACAGACAGACAGACAGACAGACAGACAGACTGAATCAGTATCAATTCATTGGTTGACCACTTGAACATCAAAAGGATAAAAGCACACAAAAGGCTTGTTTCCATGGAGGTCCTTTCGGGGAAGGGGATACAGGGGGCAGTAAGATGAAAGATATTTGAGGGAGAAAAGAACCATAAGAAATTCAAGTGGTTCTCTAGGTGATGCTTATATTAAGATGTTTGTGATGAAGACAGCGTAGTCACTGTGTCGTTGTTTGTTTGTTTTATAAGTAATGCAATTCATAAAATTGTGTTTGCTCTGCTCTGTCTCAAGTGCTGGAAACAATCAACTTTCAGAAATTGAACCCAGAAGGCATCAAGTATCTGGATGCAATACAAGTGAGTGAATGTGCGCTCCTTTTTCCATACCACAATTGTTTCCATTGTTCCACTGCTATTTTTACATTATTAACATTATTAACTATGTCAGTAATTTATTTGAATATTTAAGCCCTCATATCTGCCCTGTGCATCTTTTTTTTATTACAAAGCCTAAAAGGGAAACAGAAATACAAATTGTATTCATATGTTCCAATGTTCAATGCCAAACACCAAATTAAATTGTTAATTGTGATTATAAGATTGACAATTAATCGTCAAATTAAATTTGTAATCGTGACAGCCCTATGCATGAGCTGTGGGCATCTCATTTATCGCCATCCATAACACTGAAGCTTTGTGACAAGCCTAAGCTTATTGTTAACAAAATGCTTGTAGACAGACCTATCTATTTCTAGATCTATCACCCACTCAAATGCAATTCAGATTAGAACAACTTTACTAATAACAGGTAACAGAGAAACTCAGTGTCATAAAACAACAACAGATACACCAAAGAGCTAGTGTGGAATATTGATCTTAAACAATCTTAAACATTCTCAACACTCTACTGCATTTATTTATAGATTTCTCTGTGATAGAGATCTGTTAATCTCACAGAAAACAATTACTGTTTTAACCCATTTAGAACGGGAAATAATCTGTGTCATTTTTCGATTTCTTTGGCTATTCAAAAATAGCAGATCTACAAGCTCATAGCGCGGCACCGAGTGCCGCGCTATGAGCTTGTAGATCTGCTATTTAAAAAAAAAATCTTGAACATTTGTACAAATCTTTGAATATACATTCTTTTTTTTAAAGCAAACTTTTTAAACTCAAATCTTTGTTTCTGGGGGATTCTACAAATGTCTTCTAAATCCTAACAGTTTTTTCAAACGTGTTCATGCCAAGGACCTCCCAAAATGATATGTATTTGGCCGCGGACCCCCATCTCAAAATATGTTGTTCCAGGGACCATCAGCAGAAGCAAAGATTTACAAATGTTTGCTTTAAAAATGTATACATTCAAAGATTTGCACACATTTTCCACATTTTTTTCAAAACATAGCAGATCTACAAGCTCATATGAGCTTGTAGATCTGCTATTTTTGAATAGCCAAAGTAGTATAAAATAATGGTCTAAGTGGTTACACAGATGCGTTCCCGGTTCAAATGGGTTAAAGCAACTACAATGTCAGACGTTTAGGCATCTCGGTGGCTAAATTGAAGTGATTGTTTGCCACAGAGCACCAAATCAATAAGTTCCCCTCCCCTCCCCCAGCCTCAGATGCCCAAGATGGTGATGGAGTACTGGTCTGGATGGTTCGACCTCTGGGGGGACCTTCACCATGTTTTCAACGCTGAGGGTAAGATGCACCACCGGCCACAGTGGTGGAAAGTAACTAAGTGCATGTACTCAAGTAATGTACTTAAGTACCCATTTGAGGAATCAAATTTCAGTACTTTTACTTCTACTTCACTACATCTCAGAGACAAATATAGTACTTTTACTCCACTACAATTATTTGAAAACTTTAGTTACTATGTAGATATAAATTATTATATGATAAAACATACATACATAGGCTATTTGAAAATAGCCGATCTACAAGCGTTGTGACCTTGTTGATCTGTATTTTCAAACGTTTTAGTACTTTTACTTTTGGTACTTTAAGTATATTTCGATGCCAATACTTTGTTGCTTTTTCTCAAGTAAATTTTGAATACTGGACTTTTACTTGTAACAGAGTATTTCTGCATTGCGGTATTGATACTTTACCTTTAGTAAACTTTTTCCACCACGGCCACCGGCCCATTCTAAGAGTTAGGACTTACTTGTAAAGCAAGGCATGATTTCTGGTGAGAGTTCAGCCAGCTTGTTGATGCAGATTAGAAAAGGTTTCTAATGAGAGGCAAGTTGTTTCTAACAAGAGTAAATGCAGACTTTCTTTTGTTACTGAGGGCAAAGCTGTCTGGAATGGTAAGACCTGACCTGAGGGTATAAGGCAAGGCATGTTTTCTAGGCTTGAGGCTAAGTCGGACATAAAAATCTGGTAATAAGTACGAGACAATCTCTGTGATGTGCTGATGATAAACTGAGCTTTGGAGGACGTCTCTGCACTTAGAATAAGGTATTTTCTCCGTGCTGAGAGTACAACAACAGGCACTGTCTGGCAGTATAGCTTAACCTCATTCAGCATGGATCCCACTCAGTGCATCCGTGATGTACAGCTTAGCATTATGGTAATTTTGGCCTTGCCCATGGCCTTTGTCACTCTAGGATGGAATTTTCTTTTTGGTGCAGACAGGCAGTGGTGGAAAATAACTAAGTACATTTACTTAAAGGACGACTTCACCCCTTTTCAACCTATCTTCATATAATAGGTCCTCACTAATGCTCATGATAAAATGATACAATTTTTTTCTACTTGGTCTGTGTCTCATAGGAGGACTGTGGACAGTCCAGAAACCCGTCTACCAGTGACATCATCGTTAGGCATGATTTTTTTTTCCCAACAAGATTTCACATTTTTTATTTAGATTTTTATTAACACGAGAACAATGGCTTCTTTTATTGCATTGCAACTTTCCAGGAATAGAAAGCCTGCAGTTTCTATTAGCTTGGATTCCCCATTGATGATGTCACTGGTAGACGGGACTCTGAACTGTCCACAGTGCACCGGTGGAGACACAGACCGAGTAGAAATAAATGGTACCATTTTATCATGAGTATTAGTGAGGACCAATTATATGAAGACAGGTTGAAAAGGGGTGAAGTCGTCCTTTAACACATGTTGAAGGGACATTTCGCCGATTTTGCAACCAGATATTATTTTAATGACGTTTAGGACTCAAGAAACAAGATCCTGTTTTTTTTTTGTGTGTAATCTGTGTTTTTAGATATCTAGTAATCTTCGCCTTTGTTGTGAGGTAATTGACGTCACGACGGTATAGTCTCATTCCTTTCCGCACTACATGTTGTCTCGACAAGTCTCAGTCAGACCAGCTCCAAAGACAGCCCCAAGGGGTGTCCCCAAGATTTGGTCCAACCTTGAACCTTCTTGGACTCCACCCCATAGAGTTGTAAATAATCCCCACCCCTTTAGCTGCGTTCCCCGTTCAGATTTGTATCATGGCGTCAGCACGCACATCTGAGTCAGAGCATTCCATGGAGGAAGATGACTATTTGCCAGTTATTGCTGATTTTGAATTGTCAAAAGACTTTTTGTATTTTGACAATTCACCTTTAGTTGTTGAAGATCATACCCACCAGAGCACGTGAGCGGAGCGGGTGGAAATGCGGCTCGGCGCTCCAGGGGGCTGGTTTCACGCTCGCTATTCGCTCACGTCGACTCCCCCCGCGCTCCGCTCCCCGTCGCTCCTCTCTCACGTTGATTTGCGCAAATCTCACTCCATGCTCCGCTCAAACCGGGTCGCTCAACAGTAAAAAAAAGAAAAGAAAAAGAAAGTAGAAATTCTAATGAAATCTCGGTGCGCTGTGCACTGCTGGATGTCTGTGTGTCTCTGAGTCCGTGCGACCGGGCATGCTCAAGCATTCGGTGCGCGGCCCCCGTGAGGGCGGCTTGGAGCGGGAGGCGGTCCTCGCTCTGAGTAGCGCTCCAACCTTTTTATAAACCAGCTCCGCGCTCACGTCAAAATCGCGTCGCTCCGCTCGCACTCCGCTCCGCTCACATGCTCTGATACCCACATGCAGCTTCCCCTCCCCACAAGGAGGGGCAGTGCACCAAAGCATTATGGTCATTGTAGTAATGCAGCAGTCCAGTCAAACCCTAGTCAAACACACAGATTTCATTATTTTTCTGGCCATAGGGTGCAAATTTTAAATTGTGCTACTGTTATCTACTACAAATACTATTACCATTGAGTGATTGCAGTTTCTTCCAGGGGGGAAATGCTCCTTTAAGTGTCATGGGTGGCAAAAACTTTGCAAATACACCCATCAAGTGCCATACAGGTAGATCTACGCTTTAAAAAAAAGAAGAAAATTCCATAAGAGGGCGCTCTAACACAACTTAGGAATGATCCTAGGACACTGTAAAAAGATATGGACGAATGTGACGTCATTCCAAAAAAACGGACATTGCGGTAGAAATGTTATTGTTCCATGGGACGCATTTTGAGCTTGTAGATCTGCTGTTTTCAAAAGATTTGAATACTTGAAATGGGACATTTTGCATAATGAGTACTTTTACTTTTGGTACTTTAAGTACATTTTGATGCCAACACTTTTGTACTTTTACTCAAGCACATTTTGAATTCCGCACTTTTACTTGTAACAAAGTATTTCTACATTGCAGTATTGATACTTTTACTTAAGTAAAGCAATTGAGTCCTTTTTCCACCACTGCCGATAGGGTTGCCGGGACATTACTATCTGCCAGCGGCAGAAGACTGAGGCTTAAGTACTGTAGATGTATACAGTATATTTATGCCCAGTCATTTTGGAAAATACACCTGAATATCTTAATTGAAGTATTAAAGCTGCAAGCAGCGATGGCCGGGTCCTCGCACCTAGTCCACAGGGGGAGGTGAGGTAGCCGCCCTGCTGTTAGCACGGATCAACATGATTCCAAACATAGGAGTAGTTTGTAAAAGTACTGAATAGCGACAATAATTTCCAGTCACCAGTATTTGAAGCTGTAATTAAGTAAAAAAAAAAGTTTTAATACATGTTCAGCGAGTTTGAGGTGGATCTGATTATCCTCTTAGGAGGAGTTTGTTAAAGTACGACCCATGTAAATGGCATAACATTCACTAAAACGCCACAATAAATTCAAAATGATGGCTGATGGTTGTAGGTCATGGTCGTGGCTCAATGCAGCCTTTTTGTAAGTCTGGAAATGATCAGTATTTCCCCTAGGATAGAGCTGTAGCAGTAGGTGGTGAATAATTATATTGTGTGTAGTTTTCCTTTGTATACATTTCACATATTGACAGCTGTCTTCTGGTCACGGTGGCCCTGTGGACCTTCAGGCGAAACACTCTGTGCATGGGCAATAGAGAGGCTTCTGTCTTTGTACGCAAGATCATGATCATTTATGTATTTATTCTGGCTGTGAATGAGTTAAGATGGATCTCACAAATGTTATTTCACAGATGTTTCCTTGCATTCCAATCAAATTACATTAATGTAAACTCCATTGCGCAATGGTGTTGCTTTCTTGACAAAATTAACACATCTACAAGGTATCAACACGTTGCAATGCGACGCACTAATAGCTTGTAGATCTGTTCTTTTTGGGAAGCAATGCGGCCTATGCGGAGTGATAAGTTGCAGGACTATTTTTCCTACGGCAAATAATAGTTCTGATCAGCGTTGGTTTGCTTCAATGTTGACATCTACCTGGTGCTTGTTGTAACGTGTTATAATTCGCTGAGATGATTAGGCCTGTCACAATGATTACATAATGGTTTAATCGCAATTATTTGAGATAATCGCAATTATCTAGCATAATCGTCATAATCGTTTCCATGTTGAAAAATGTTCATATATAATAAAAAAAATAGCAGAAATAGCAGATCTACAAGCTTACAACGCGTCACTTTGTGACGCGTTGTAAGCTTGTAGATCAGCTATTTCCACTATTTGTAATAATATAAAATGATTAATTATATCAGTAATCTGCCCTCTGCAATTTGTGATTACGAAGCCTAAAACGCAAACAGAAATTAAGTTTGTATTCATAATTATATGTTCCAATGTTCAATGCTAAAAACATCGTTAATCGCAATTATTTGTGTGACAATTAATCGTCAAGTTAAGTTTGTAATGGTGACAGCCCTAGAGATAATCAGGTAAGTGCCAAGTTAATTAGAGTGGCACTCTACAATTCACGTGACGGATGATTTTTTTGTGTTGCTCGGCATCATGCCATCATTACGTTATGGTGGGTTGTGTTTTTAGCTGCCACGCTGCATTGAGTTCACATTCAGCTATATCTATATATAAAAGGGGTCCCTGGAACAACATTTTTTGAGATTAGGGTCCGTGGCCAAATACATATCATTTTGGGGGTCCTTGTCATGAAAAAGTTTGAGCACCACTGATATTATAGCAACATACGGTTTTCAGATGTTATGTTGTGCGTCGTGCACCAAGGAGAGTGAGCGCTTCCTGAGAGGAGACGGGCAGCGTTTATAGCCCAAGGCTGATCAGGACACTGTTGTCAACACTTCTCTAATCAGACCACAGATGTCATCACTTGAAGTTGATTGAGAATGTGAATAGGCACATGGCCGTGGTGCTGTCCGTGGTGCTGAAGTCTCTCTCTCTCTCTCTCTCTCTCTCTCTCTCTCTCTCTCTCTCTCTCTCTCTCTCTCTCTCTCTCTCTCTCTCTCTCTCTCTCTCTCTCTCTCTCGGACCTCGGAGACCTCGGCTCGCCTCTGTGACTGCGCCTGTCGGAACAGAGGCCACAGCAACACTTCTCAGGGTTTTTGGATCGGAAACTTGGCATATTTAGTGATGGAGGAGGTTACTGGCAGTGGTGGAAAAAGTATTTTACTTAAGTAAAAGTATCAATACTGCAATATAGAAATACTCCGTTACAAGTAAAAGTCCGGAAATAAAAAAAATACTTGAGTAAAAGTACATAAGTATTGGTATCAAAATGTACTTAAAGTACCAAAAGTAAAAGTACTAAAATGTTTGAAAATAGCAGACCTACAAGTTCACAGTGAGCTTGTAGATCGGCTATTTTCAAATAGCCGATGTATAAAATAGGGCTAAAGTGGTTAATGTATGTTTTATACTGGAATAATTGATAATTGCAAAGTAACTAGTAACTAGTTTTCAAATAATTGTAGTGGAGTAAAAGTACAATATTCGCCTCTGAGATGTAGTGGAGTAGAAGTAAAAGTACTGAAAATTAGAACAAATACCTCAAAATTGTACTTAAATACAGTACTCGAGTACATGTACTTACGTAGTTACTTTACACCACTGGTTACTGGTTGGGTTAGGATCAAAGATGTTCCTGTGTGTCTGTTTTTGCGTTATTGGTCCATGTTGTTTGTGTGAGAGCCCTTATGGCACCAATCACTGTCTTCTTCTTTATGGGTTTGCAGTATATTTTCGGGCCTAGCATGCATTGTTATATAAATCACTGAACATGTGGATGTTTATTTAATGTGAAAATGAATGCCTGTCATGCAGTTTTCTATTATTATTGTGAGGATTCTTAAGAAATTCAAAGTAAACACACCCAAAGCCTCAGGCTGCTCTTGTCATTCCCAGAAGCCATCCATGTCCTACTTCCCTTTGTATTTTCTTTGTGTGTGTGTGTGTGTGTGTGTGTGTGTGTGTGTGTGTGTGTGTGTGTGTGTGTGTGTGTGTGTGTGTGTTATATACAGGTAATTGCCATATAGCTATGACATATCTGCTGCTCTGTAGACTGCACTGCACACTCTAGGCATGTCACATTAGGCAAACATTCTGCCAAAATTGGTGAACATTCAGAGAAAATAACAGATCTACAAGCTCACAACACATCGCAACATGGCATGTTGTGAGCTTGTAGAACGGCCATTTTCATCCCCTGAGCAAGCAGGCGTGCTCTATTAGTTCAGTGGTAAAAATGTACGCGCTTCTATCCAGATTTGAAGGTGTTTTGGTTAGTGCCATGCAGAAGAATCTAACCCATTCAATCCGGGAACGCATCTGATATGAGCTTGTAGATCTGCTATTTTTGAATAGCCCAAAGTACAAAATAATGGTTATAGGTAAAGTCTAAAATGACACAGATGCGTTCCCGGATTGAATGGGTTAATCCAGTTGAGTCAAGCCCCCCCCCCCCCCCCCCCACCCCACCCCAAATTGTTATTCACTATACCTCATGCCCTTGATTCTGATCATTAATGTCAGTCCAATTTGAATACTTAATTATGTTGCCCCACCGCATCCCTGCAAACTACGGGGTAACTACTTTCTGTTGGGAGACGGGCCATTTTTATACGGAAGTAAGGTTTACCCTGTAATAAATTATAGTGACCTGTAATATAATGTGAAGCAGAGCCTCATTCCAAGTGAAGAAAAATTGAGGGTAATAGGCTGATTTAAACAAGGTTTCTAGCTTGTTGTGGCTCATACTAAATGGATTTTTGTTTTATTATTATTCACAGGTCTAAAAATGTAGCCTGTTAGTTCTTATTTCATGCTGTTGGTCAGAAATGTTATCTCGGTAGTATAACTACTATATCACATTGAGTGGTTATACTTTGTAACCCTCCTAGTGTTAATTTTGACAGCAAATTCCGATTTAGACTTAGCCTTAGTCTTTTGAATAACACACCTTTTAGTTGTAGTCCCATTTTAGTCTTCTGAAATTGTGCAGTCTTAGTCTAATCTTAGTCGACTAAATGTCAAAATATTTTGGACTAAATACAGCTGGATTGCGGTCAGGCGCAAAAGGACAAAACAGTGATCATGGTGAGATCCCTGCTGATCCGAGCGGTAGCGCCCGCGTCCACCGTTCCCGTCTGTAAAGAGATTTAGTATTTTAGTCTTAGTGTTAGTCAATAAAATCAACACTGCATGGTACCTAAATACCAGTTTTAATTTTGACAGAAAATACTGATTTAGTCTTAAGTCTTTTGAATAACACACCATTTAGTTTTAGTCCTGTTTTAGTCTTCTGAAATTGTTTAGTCTGGTCTTATTCGACAATAAAAAAATATTAGTCTTTTAGTCTACGACAAAATTAACACTGTATCCTTCTCTCTTTTGTTGACAGACATGGTTGCTGTGGTAACACAGATCCTGAGAATGGACATGTCGATCAACCTGTACATGTTCCATGGAGGGACAAACTTTGGCTTCATGAATGGAGCATTTGCCATTGGAACTCCAGCTCCCAAAGCAATGATAACCAGCTATGGTATGTATGTATGTATGTATGCTCATTAAAATCTGATTGTGGACACACAAGAGAATTGGTGTTAGCAGCACTAATACATTATGGCACTAACTGACAAGTATAGGTTAAGGTTATCCCAAAGGGCCACACTCATGCTAGACAAAAATAATCATTATTTTCTGTTCTGTAAGGTACTTGTCATGTTACCGTACATTGAGTGGTCCCTTCTGACATCGGAATGTCATGTTACTGTACATTGAGTGGTCCCTTCTGACATCGGAATGCAAAGTATGTTCTCATTGGGTAGGCAAAAATAAATGATTCATAAAGACTGTGGAGCATGAGTCCACACAGCAGGGATTTAATCCATTAAGTCCGGGAACCAAGGCCCCAGAACCCAGTGGTTGCATTGAAGCGCATTGGACATGCTGGCCATTCATAGGTACTGCAGCTGGGGCCACTGTACATGAACGTGCGAAAACGCTTTCGACCAATGGGCTCGACTCACGAGCTTGTGCACGGGGCTGCGCATCGAGGCGACGCAAAACGCGTCACAGAGGTAACACGCAGAAGCCCCAAATAGGCCCCGCCCATCACATTTCCAACCCAGAAGAAGGGGTGAATTCGCCTCATGCGCTGGGTGAGCAAATCAATGCAAGTGGATGGGAGGGGATATCCGGTGCCGCATTGTGAGCTTGTAGATTGGCTATTTTCAAAAGATTTTTAGCCATTTTACACATTTGAAAACCTGTAAAATGGGACATTTTTTTGGTACTTTAAGTCCATTTTGATACCAATACTTTTGTAGTTTTACTCAAGTGCATTTTGAATTGCAGTCTTTTACTTGTAACATAGACCCCTTAACAGACGACGTCACACTGATAAGAACCAGTATGCGTGCAACCGGTATGCGCTCAATGAAACACATTCTGTCAGGTCTCGCTAGGACGCGCCTCACTAGCCAACACACAAGAGGGGGTTGGGGTGTGCTGAAACCAGCACACCCCGAAACAACAGGTTGAGAATTGATTGCGTGAAACAATCACCTGTGCATCCAATCTCAATGTTGGTAAACACATAATTGGTCTATGGTATTTTTATATTGCAGCATTGATACTTTTACTTAAGTAAAACAATGTAGTACTTTTTCCACCACTGTGTATAAAGGGAATATTCTTCTTAGGGCCTGTAGATGGTGCTATCTCTCCTTTATGTAGCCTGACCTTAGGCTGAGCTGTCACATTTGAATACTGAGTGCATGATAATGAATTCATTACCTAATAAAATGCATGGGAAATGTAAATGAAAGCTGGTACAATGGGTTTTATATAGAGCCATATGAAATCCGTGTTAACGGAATCGCGGACGGAATCGCGGAAATGACCAATAAAAATGGAATTGGAATAAAACACGGAATATTGCAGAATTTGGAAATTAAAAAAAAATCGCGGTAAATTTTTTTTTTTTACCGCGATTTTTTACAAATCCACGGGACACCACCATTTTGCATGGCCACATCCTACTTTATAAACAGTAAAATCCACGTAGAAATAGTCTTAGAAAGACGATAGAAACAATAATACATGGGCGACGCCATTTTGCGCATGCTCAGACCGAATTAGACCGAATTATTTTGGGAACATTTTTGCGTATAACACAACAAGGGCCATGTATGGACTGTTATATCTTGAACATTTATTCATTTCCACTTACCAGACACTTTTTTAATGGTAAAAATGAGCATAAAAAGCAAAATACAGAATTCAGAAATATTAAAATGGAAAAAACAGAATTTGGGAAAAAATAAAACGGAATTGGGAAAAAAATAAAACGGATTTCATATGGCTCTAGTTTTATATCCCTCCTCAAGGGTGCTTAACATTGTTATGACCTCATTCCACCAAAGAGAAGGGGGGGACGAGGACGGGGACCCCTCCAAGTGCTCACCGTCAGCGGGGACAGCCAACCTCTGTCCTTGAACGTGTCTTCATGGCTGTGTTTACGTCTCCATATACTATATCTTTACCGTCTTCTTGCTGAGCCCCCCCCCCAAAAAAAAATAAATAAATGTGTGAGGCAATTTGAAACCAGCGGTGGAAAGTAACTAAGTGCATTTACTCAAGTACTGTACTTAAGTACAATTTTTAGGTATTTGTTTTTACTTTACTGGAGTATTTCCAATTTTCAATACTTTTACTTCTACTCCATTACATCTCAGAGGCAGTAACTTACTAGTCACTTTGCAGATATAAATCATTATATTATAAAACATACATTAACCACTTTAGCCCTATTTTATACATAGGCTATTTGAAAACAGCCGATCTACAAGCTCACAACGCGTCACATCGCATTGTAGATCTGCTATTTTCAAACAATTTAGTACTTTTACTTTTGGTACTGTAAGTATATGTTGATGCCAATACCTTTGTACTTTTACTCTAGTAACATTTTGAACATGGGCCTTTCACTTGCAACAGAGTATTTCTACATGGCAGTATTGATACTTGTACTTAAGTAAAAAAAATGTGAGCACTTTTTCCACCACTGTCTCAAGATGTGTGTGACGGGTGGAGTGTCAGCGAAATCATCTGCCACAGAGAGGAGACGCCCCGCCGCTCTCTCTCTCTCTGTCTCTGTCTCTGTCTCTCTCTCTCTCTCTCTGTCTCTCTATCCAGTGGTGGAAAAAGTACTACATTTTTTTTACTTAAGTAAAAGTGTCAATACTGCAATGTAGAAATACTCTGTTACAAGTAAAAGTCCGGAATTCAAATTCATTGTGCAGAATGTACCATTTCACAAGTTTTCAAATGTATGTCTTTAGATCAAAAGACATACATTTGAAAACTTGAAAACAAGCTCACAATGTGTCGCATCGCGACAAGTAAAGCTCGAATACCTCAAAATTGTACTTAAGTACAGTACTTGAGTACATGTTACATTCTACCACTGCTACCTAGCCCCCCCCCCCCCCCCCCCCCCCCCCCTCTCTCTCTCTCCCCTCATGCCTGCTGTTCTGATATAGCGCATTATCTTTCAGATTACGATGCTCCATTATCCGAGGCTGGGGATTACACCACCAAGTATCATCTTCTGAGGAACGTATTCAGCCGCTTCTGTGGTGAGTGTCTGTCACTGTGAGGAACCCCCTATGTTCCTCTCTCTCTCTCTCTCTCTCTCTCTCTCTCTCTCTCTCTCTCTCTCTCTCTCTCTCCCCCCCTCTACTACCTGCACAGTAAAATCCTCATGGTGTTCATTTAACTCTAAAAGAGTGTAAAGATGGACCCATCGTTTTGGGTGATTTAAAAAAAATTTAAGTTGGCCTTTACAGCCTACTGTTTTCAAACGTGTTAATTAATTAAGTATTCAATCAATCAATCAATCAATCTTCAATATTCAAACAGATTCAACTTTATGCTATCATTAGGCCTGTCACAATTATTACATAATCGTCTAATCGCAGTTATTTGAGATAATTGCAATATTTTTTCCATAATCCGTCATAATCGTTTCCATGTTAAAAGATTTTCACTCATTTTCAAATATATAAAAAAAAACAGAAATAGCCGATCTACAAGCTACGCGTTGTAAGCTTGTAGATCAGCTATTTCTGTTTTTTTTTTTTACATGTATAAAACGTATCAAATATGTCAATAATTTCTTTGTATATTTCAGTTATTTGTCAAATCTTCCCTGTACATTTTTTTACTAGGAAGCCTAAAAGGCTTCATATGTTCCAATGTTCAACGCCAAACTCACAATTAAATTGTTAATCACAATTATTTGAGTGACAATTAATAGTCAACTTAAATGTGTAATCGTGACAGCCCTAACTGTCTATCATAGTTAAATTAGCACTGAGGAGTTCACTGTGTATTGCTGTGTCCATATTACACTACAACTACCGCACAACCTGCTCTCTCGCTCTCACTCTCTGTCTCTTCCTCTCTCTGTCTTTGTCTCTCACTTTCTATCCTCTCCTCTCCTTTTATGGAGGCAAAGAAGAAAATGTCGAGAAGTGGCAGATGTAGAACAGTAGTGGGACAGGACAGACTACTAGCCAGTTAAAAGAGCAGGAGAAGTCAATTGTAAAATGTTTCAGTTGAGGGTCGATCTTCTCGTCTACTCAGGCTTTTGTGATGATCACCCCAGACAGTTTTTAAATTACTTGATTCAGTATTTTGATATTTGGTATTCATTATGTCAGACACGCCCCCTTCCTATACGAACCCATAGTAACTTCAAACTCCATTTTAACCATGTAGATTCATCGGAAACACCTGTCCTTGGTTCTGGTGACCTATATTGTCCTTGGGGCCGTGTTTTTTCAATTACTTTTTTCATTCAATTCATTTTGTATTTTTTGATTTCACCCAAAAAATATAAAAGAAAATATTGAAAATTGTAATTGAAAAAACACGGCCCCCTCACACATTAGAAGGACATTATCAGTCACCAGAACCAAGAACGTGTATTTTCAATCAATCTATCATAGCTCGTCTACATGGAGTTTGAAGTTACAATGGGTTTGAATAGGAAGGGGGTGTGTACAACTAATATTTAATATTTAAATACTGAATCAAGCAATCTAAAAACTGTACGGGGTGCTCACAAAAAACAGGGTAGACTTTACAATTACCCCAGACATGTTTGAAAATAAAATATCCCTTTAACTCACTGGTAAATGCATGAGTCAGAGTAGATGTTATTCACTCATGCATAATGTGGAGGAGTTTCTGTCTCTTCAATGAATCTCTTCTGTTGTTGAGGGGCAGTTCAGTTCTGTCCCTGGAATGAGTGTCATTAGAAAATGTGTTTTTAAAAATACGCCTCTCTCTTCCTCTCTCTCTTTGTCTTTGTCTCTCTCTTCCTATCCTCCTTTCCTCTCCTTCTCTGGAGGTACCTGCTTTAGTAAGGTCTCCTTAAGGACCTATTTTGGCCAAGATGTAAGATTTATTTCAAATATAAATGTGTGTGTGTTTGTGCTGGCCACATTTTGGGGAACATTTTAGACATCAAACCAATTTACTGGGGACCAGTGGTGTAAAGTAACTAAGAACATTTACTCAAGTACTGTACTGAAGTACAATTTTTACGTACTTTTACTTTACTGGAATATTTCCAATTGTCTATACTTTTACTTCTACTCCACTACATCTCAGAGGCAAATATTGTACTTTTTCTTCACTACAATTATTTGAAAACTTTAGTTACTAGTTACTTTGCAGATATCCTATAATACATTGGAAAGATGAAAAGCCATAATTTCCCCATGTCATTGTTTCGCAGTAAACACAACAACAACATATCACATGTCACTAACAACACAAGCCACAACGCGCGCAATTAATTTACGGGTGCAGTGGCCACTTTTCATGGCTCACCACTCATTTGCCTCCTCGGAGCATAATTAATTGCGGCCAGCACAAACTCCCAACATTACGGTTGAACATGTTGTTCCCTAGCGTCACCGCCGACCACCGCCGAGCGACACCGAAACACCGCGGGCCGGACAACATCACGGGTACACCATTTTGTTCCCTTTAGCGTGAGCACCGACCACCGACGCAGCCGCCATTGAAATCTCCCCACAACAACAACACACGCGACCACTCCGCTTCAACCCGCGCCGTTGCTTTCACTTTAGTCATGTCTCTATCACACCACACTCACGGTAATATGTCCGTCATTCACGTGCCACGTACATCCCAAAGACAACATTATCAACAACGCCACAGTATTCACGGAGAAACAACGTTGCCAGGTTGCGCGTGAGAAATAAGCAATCCGCTCTGTGAATTTTCCTCCATTTGCCTCCATTCCTCCTCGCTCAAAGTCGCTTACAATTAATGGACACGGCAACATTGTCCACTCTCTCTCTCAATACAAACTCATGCTCACTCGACCATGCTCCCTCCACACAGAGAGAGAGAGAGAGAGACAGAGAGACCTGTTGCAATGAACGTGTACATTATACTAATGTATAATAGGGCTACAATCTACTTTGTACATTTTGATTATTATTTCAACACATATACATTATTAAACACTTCAGCCTATATACTTTTCAGCCATTTGAAAATAGCAGATCTACAAGCCCACAATGCGTCGCAATATATTACTGTCCAGTTGCCTGTGCCCCCCGTGCGCGCCGGGCGCCCGGACATCTAGTACATTACATTATAAAACATAAATTAACCACTTTAGCCCTATTTCATACATAGGCTATTTGAAAATAGCCGATCTACAAGCTCACAAGGCGTCGCATCGCGACGCCTTGTGAGCTGGTAGATCTGCCATTTTCAAAATAATTTGTACTTTTACTTTTGGTACGTTAAGTTTTCAAATAATTGATTGATTTTGTACTTTAAGTACATTTTGATACCAATACTTTTGTACTTTTACTCAAGTCAATTTTGAATTCCGGACTTTTACTTGTAACAGAGTACTTCATTGCAGTATTGATACTTTTACTTAAAGGGGCTACACCATGAATTCAAAAAATATATATTATATATAAATATTGCCCCCTAATACGTTTTAAACAGGTTGTAAGCCTAAAAAACACCCAGATATTTTTTCTCACAATCTGACTGTCTGTCATTCCAAGCTTTTTCAGCTGCAATACCAAAACGTCCTATTGGGCAGGGGGGGAGCTACTGAGCAATTCTGTCTGGCCATCGTCAATGCAAAATCAGTGCAAGTGACATCACTTGCACAGCCATTCTGAAATGGCCTGTTCAGACACGCCCATTCAGGAAATCCATGAAATGATCATGAATGACTGAATGTTAAAAAACAATTTTTTTTTGGGTACAAGAGACACTGGGGAGAGCAAAAAATACAAAAAACCTAAAAAAAAAAGAAATTCATGGTGTAGCCCCTTTAAGTAAAACATTTGAGTACTTTTTCCACCACTGGTTTCACCATGCCTGGCATGATACTGTAGTTACAGTATGATGTAATAGCACAATGTGTGTCTGCATATTACCCAATAAATAAGCTAGTTTGACGCCAGTTTTGACACAAAATAGGTGTCCCCAATATTACTGCAGTTTCATAAGAGTTTGGTTAACGTTGGGGTTAGAGTAAGGGAATAATTTAATGAATATACGTCAAGGCAATGTTTTACTCAACTTCTCACTAGTGTTGTGTGTTGGGCGTAGAGCTCCCCAGTGCTTTGTGGCCAGGGGTGGAGAAGCCTTGTGTTTTGCAGGGAGGGAACACATGCCTGACAGCAGAGTAACAATTTGCCCACCATTACAGCAAAAAGAAGGTCATTTGAAGGCTGGCTGCGAGTGATTCATTTGTCTGCTGAACAAAACAACGACCCGAATAAGAGACGCATAAACTAAGAAAGAAATAGTTGGAGCAAAAGCACTGCTTTCAGCTCGGCATCCGCACACACATGACCTAATTCTCTAATCAGATCAGTTTGATTTCTTACCATTGTTTGGCTCTGAGTTCATATGCATAGTGTGAGTCACTCCCTTCCCTATGGCATTGTGATATATAGAGCAGTGTATTTGCATAATTCGGCATGAATTTAGATCCTTAGATGAATGTTTTTTGTTCAATGATGACACATGACTCCTAAAATAGCTAATATAAATGTTACAGTTTAGGATTTTGGACTTTAGGATTGTTTTAGTATTTCTTGCATTTCTACAATGACACTGTCTCGTGGACTTCAGAATTCACCATAAATAGTATGATTGGAAGCCCTCTGATGTTCATGATTTATTTCATGCTTTTCATTCAGTAATAAGGATAACACTAGCATTATTCACATAGCCATTTCAAAACAAAGGGCTCAAAAATGTAAATGACTTAAAAGTAAAGTACATTAAATACTCTTTATAACATGCAATACATTGTAAAGCTGCTAAAATGCAGCCTTACAATATTTAATATTTGGAGCAGTAGTCTACAGTGCTGACTTTCTATTGGTGAAGGTGTCTTTATTAAGGTAATTCTGATGTAGTCAGCACAAGGTTGCCAGGTAACAAATGGTTCATCTGAGTTCTGGTGGCAGTACAGTTCGCTCACAAGGGATGCTGCATTCTCACTTCATGCTATTAGTGTTTATTATTTTAAAGTAGCTTTACTAACAGCAATGGACACGACAAACATCACAACAATTTTTACAGCAAAATTACAGTCTGTAACTACAACCAATGGTGGTTTATGTAGCTGCAGCAGTGTGTTTTTTGCATTTAGCCTGACCATTCTAGACTGCATCTATTGTATAATTGCTGTATTGTCATTGGTGATTTATTACAAATATGTTTTAAGTGAGATATTGCCACACTGATAGTATAATGTGCGACTGTGTCATTGAACAAAAACAACATCAACTACTGTATGTAATTATTGAAGTGCTGCTTCTATTGTGAATTATTATTCCATTCAAACATGCTTTTGTTGATTTATATTGTGTCGGCCAATATTGTTGATGCTGCTGACAAAATGTAATGTAATGTAAACGCTGAAAATAACAGATGGTCAATTTGAAAGTGTGATGTGTTTTTTCACTTTAGTTATTGTTTAAAAAAAGAAAATAATTCTTAACATTCATTTCACCACAATTTATTCCCCTTGAGCAATGAACACGGTAACGCCCAGAATTTTCCTGGGGAGGGTGCAGACAACCAGTGGTGGAAAAAGATCATTTTTTACTTAAGTAAAAGTATTAATACTGCAATGTACAGTGACAGCGCTACCGACTGCACCACTGTGCCCTAATTTCATGTATTTATTTAATGTTTAAACAATAACTGAAGTTAAAAAAACACATCACAGACATACAGTGAAGTATAAGTTAGGCTTTTTAGTGGCCAAACTGCTATTGTTCAGTGGCATGGGGAATCAAGTCAACCCATTCTGGAGGCAGCTGTCAGTGTCTCTGAACGCTTTAACACTGTTGAAACGGGCCCAGAAGGCACGGGCAAACACTGCTAATAAACACAATTTTGTGGTTTTGAGAGATGTGTTTATGATTGCTTTTGACCAGTTTGCAGGCCCAGTGTGGTGGTGGTGCTAAGGTCAACATGCGAATACCAAGTGTTTTTGTATGTTCTGTGCTTATGCTGAGAAAATCGAACAATTTACTAATGTTTTTCTTTTCTTTTCTTTTTTAAATTGAAAAGTACAGAGTTTTTTTCCCCCTCTCATTCTCTTCTATCCCATGTTTCTCTATACCACTGACACTGTCTGTCTATCAAATGATCCCACTAGATCTATAATTATTATAATATCTCAGTAGCAGACCGCTGTTCTGCCTCTTTTTTACGTTGCCTTGGAAGCAGTATCTCGTTAGCTAATAGAATAATTTTAAAATCCATATGTTGTGTCAAATTATTGATTTTGTGCATAAGCAGCAATATAATGAGAACAACAATGTACAGTGAGCACAACAATGTACAGCGAGCCTTGTCGGGCCTGTCGGGCCTGCTTTACGCTGTCTGGGTTAATTCTACATTATTGACCGACTCACTGTGCATGAACTGTCACAATTATTACATAATCGTCTGATCGCAATTATTTGAGATAATCGCAATTATTTTTGCATAATCGTCATAATCGTTTCCATTTTGAAAAATGTTTCATTACATTTTCAAATATATAAAAAAGCAGAAACAGCAGATCTACAAGCTTACAACGCGTCACTTTGTGACGCGTTGTAAGCTTGTAGATCAGCTTTTTCTGCTTTCTTTTTTTACTTGTATAACATTTTACCCATGTGTCAATCATCTATTTGTATATTTCAGTTATTTGTCATGTCTGCCCTGTGCAAGTTTTGATTAGGAATCCTAAAAGCCTTCATATGTTCCAATGTTCAATGCCAAACAATTACATCGTTAATCGTCAACTTAATGGTAACAGCCCTACTCACTCTTACCTGACTACTGGATATCCTCTCATTTCCTCCTTGTGTTTTAGTTGAGCCTCTTCCTGAGCTTCCTTCTGTCCAGGAAAGGAGAGCGTACCCTCCTGTTGTCATTCTGCAACACCTGTCACTGTGGGACAGCCTGCACTTCACTGACAAGGTTAGTTACAGAAAGACAGTAAAAACAGTCTACTGACAATCAGTGGTGGAAAAAGTACCCAAATGTTTTACTTAAGTAAAAGTGGCAATACCACAATATAAAAATATATTTAAAGTACCAAAAGTAGAAGGTACTCATTGTGCAGAATGTCCCATTTCACAAGTTCAAAATCTATACAAATCTTTTGAAAATAACAGATCTACAAGCTCACAATGCGTCGCGATGTGACGCATTGTGAGCCAATACTTTTGTACTTTTACTCTCAAGTACATTTAGAATTTCTGACTTTTACTTGTAACGGAGTATTTCTATATTGCAGTATTGATACTTTTAGTTAAGTAAAACATGTGAGAACTTTTTCCAACACTGGTGGGGGTACCCTTGAACACCACATTCACATGGTGGGCATTTTGTTTTGACTTCATTCTTGTACCATGGGGACATAAAAAGGCATGAGGAGAAATACAAATGACCGCTGTGTGAAAATGGTCAATGCACTTTGTTACCTTTGGTACTCCAAATAGTGGTTCTAAATCAGTTTTTTACTGGTCAGCTCCCAGGTGTGAACGGACATGTCTGTGTGAACGGAATGAAAAATATTATGCTTCTTTGGTGAAAACCCCTATCTGCAGTGGTGGAAAGTAACTAAGTATATTTACTTAAGTACTGTACTTAAGTACAATTTTGAGGTATTTGTACTTGGTTATTTCCAATTTCTAGTACTTTTACTTCTACTCCACTACATCTGAGAGGCAAATATTGTACTTTTACTCCACTACAATTATTTGAAAACTTATGATATTATAAAACGTACATTAAGCACTTTAGCCCTATTTTATACATAGGTTATTTGAAAATAGCAGATGTACAAGCTCACAACGCGTCGCATCGTGATGCATTGTGAGCTTGTAGATCTGCTATTTTCAAACATTTTAGAACTTTTACTTTTGCTACTTTAAGTATATTTTGATGCCAATACTTTTATACTTTTACTCAAGTAAATTTTGAATTCTGGACTTTTACTTGTAACAGAGTATTTCTATATTGCAATATTGATACTTTTACTTAAGTAAAGAATTTGAGCACTTTTTTCACCACTGCTTATCTGGATAAAATGATGAAGGCAAAAATAATGAAAAGTAAACTCCCATGTGTAGTAGATGCATGCATGCATGCATGCATGCATGCGTGATATCTTGTCCACTGGCCTAGCTCAGATATGCACGTTCATGTTCAAGACAGATGTACTGTAGCATGTCAGTCAGTAGCGTGCAACATGAATTGTTTACTCCCCATTGCAATCATTTGCTTCCCTTTGCAAAAAAATCTTTACCCCCGACCAGGCATTCTTCAGTGGCTACAGAGCGAATGTGAGCTTAGCTTAGTTTGCTATTCTGTATGTGTGTAGGTGGCTAATTGTTTCATAGCAGGAATAGTTTTTTGTTCTGAAGAGTGTATAATGTACATCCCAAGGGCATTCAGACAGAATGTTGCTGAATAGAATAAACTCTCCAAGTGTATTGCTCTCCAAGACCACTTTGTTTGAATATCCAGTCAGATTTATACCTGGTTGTGCATAGAGGTACCCTACCGGCAGGTGAGCCAGTAGGGTGCAACAGCAGTGGCAAACAGAGGGAGGAATTAATTGGCACTAGACCGGCCAATTCTACTCAGGAATGATGCCAGTTGGAAACTTGCACCTGGGAATGTATGCACCCAGTTATGCATACCCAGGGGTGCACATAACTGGTGTGCTGGTGCGCTGGTGCGCAGGTGCGCATGCGCACCCAAAATAAATAATGCGCGGCACATCAGACGATGCAAGGCGCTTTTGCGTACCAACAGCTGGGACAGGAATTTCCAAGCTTTTATTTTTTAGCAAAACAAAAAAAGAATAGCCTGGAGATCGAGGCTAGGAATTTACTTCCTGAAGCCACACTCACACAATCACGCTAAAGCACGCGTCGGCCCCATGTACAGCCGTTACAGGAGGCGCAGGAGGAGGGGACGCATGCTGCACGTGATTGTGTGAGTGTTGCCTCGCATCCTTACACACAGACACGCTGCGACTCGCAGCTCGCTGCACGCAGCTCGCTGCACGCAGCCAGCAGCGGCTGTTAGAGGCACTCGTCACCGATGATGAACGCACCGTAATGGTGCAAAATATGCCGTGAACGTCCCAATCTGGCGGATAAAAGCAGCGCAGCACAGGGCACCAACCTTGGAGGGTTCACCAAACGTCTAAAAAAAAAAACGGCGGAATTTGGAAGCAGAGTGTCCTTTCTCCCCCCCCCCCCCCCCCCCCCCCCCGTTGACAAAACTGTCCCGGTGGGCACCGTGCTGAATCCCAACCCCCCACCCCACCCCTCCGTTGACAAAACGGGACGGGACCATTTATTTGGTGCTCACCGAGTCACATCTCCAGGTCCTCTTCTGATTACTAGACCTAAAAAGTTATGTGCACCCCTGTGCATACCCTTTGTGCGCATTGTACCCGTCTCACTGTCATTCAAAAAATGCTGTAGTATTTTTTTCAAATTGTGGATATCACATTTTTACATTTACTTACTTAAGGTAGGGTAAGTGATTTTCTTTGGTTAAAATAAGTGTTAAATAGCTCTATATTCTGATAGTACTCATTGCTATAGAGTGTTTGTTCAGTAACAGGAGTCTCCATGTCTCTCCAGCTCTTTATTAAACAGAAAATGCATTTTCAGGTCGGGTACCAATTTGATCCAACAGAATAGTGATTTCAGTCAGGATACAGATAAAACAAGTGAAATTGGAAGTGATGACACAGATAAATCAGCAGACCCAATTGGAACTGGAACACTATCAAAATGAAGCTGATAAATGGGTACTCTCTCCTGATTGGCTGAAATATTGTCACCTACCTGAACATGTATTTTATGTCTATCAAAGAGCTGGAGAGACATGGAGACAACTGTTACTGAACAAACACTATACTATAGCAATGATTAATATCAAAATATAGTGCTTTAACCAAAAACAAATTGTTTTCACCAAAAAATATCACTTACCTTACCTTTACTTAAAAACAACATATTATACGTAAACTTCACTGATAATAAATATTTATTGAAATACTTCAACCATGTGGCAGCAAAAAGTGCATACAGGGTAGGGAAAGTTCTATATATTGAAATTCTTTATTCGGAATAACCCCTTGAGATGAACCATCTCGTTTTCAAGGGGCTCCGCAGTTACAGAATACATAATAATACATTTAAGAAACAGAACAAAACAAAACATAAATAAACAGGACAATAACAACAATCAAGGGGGGGAAACAAGACAAAACATACAACAATAACATAACAACAATACACAAAGCACATACAGTACATGAATTATTGTGTCATAGATCTGTTACTGATAATTAGTGAAAACATGAGCAGGTAGTCTCCATGTGAGAGGACAGCGCCGTTTTAAACAATTGAGGAGATGATATTGAAGTACAGAACATGTTGACATACCTCTTTTTAAAAGGTGCCTTGTACAAATTACTCATATAATATATATATCTAACTATATAAATGGCGAGCGACTTCCGCACCCTCGGTGGCGACACCCCACAGCTCTGTTATCGAATAAACAACGCACCGCCAGACCACATGTCACCAACTGACTCGCCACGGCGGCCGCGCTGAATTTACGCGTCGCGTAGGGGACATCTCATTGCTCACTACACCTTTTCCACCGCGCAACATCATTAATTCTACTCACCAAATGTCGGACAAAACGGAAGGGGAGGCAGCTTCGTACCGTTTACCGTGCACACCACCGACACCGCACGGCGACGGGTTTCGCCGAAACAACACGAGCGGCCGCCATTGCACTCTGCCCATGTCCTCCACAACACCACACACACAGCTCCTTTGCTTCAACCCCCCCCCCCTTCTTACGTACCTCCTTTGTTCCACCCAGGCCGTTACTTTCACTTCACTCATGTCTCGATCACAATATGTCCGTCCTTCACGTGCCATGTTCATCCCAAACACAAAAACAAACAGCCACGGCCACAGAAAAGCACGCTGCCCAGGGTAATCTGGTAAACAAACCTGCCTAGGTTCATGACACCACAGGACTCGACAGTGATGTCATCATTATGCAACCCGGAAGTACAAATACCAAGGATAGGTCAGTGATGTCAGTCGGGTTGCCAAGTTTGCTGCCAGGTTTTAAAAAACAAGCGACAGAAACAAGCAAACCGTGCATGAAAAAAAAAAAAAACTGCCGAAGGGGTCCGCCATGTTCCAGGGGGGTCCCCGGGGGTCCCAACACTCACAGGGGTCGGCGGACCACCAGGGGGTCCGCGGACCACCAAAGTCACAATCACTATTAACATTTTTTCCAATTTTTTATTTTTTTTATTTTTTTATTTTTTCCTTTTGGACACTTTTACTCCGGCGATTTGGGTACCCCAATATACACGCACCCACGCTGGGCCCCGTGCGCGGCTGGGGTTGAGGGGGGCGTAGCCCCCCGAAACTCTAGTAGCATATAACATAGCAGATGGGATTGTAAATGTTGTGTCAGAATGTCATAACTGCAGTATTTGACTGTATGAATGCTGTTAATATACTGTCTTTGTTTACCCGGTAGCCTTTAAAGTCAGAGAGGCCAGTGAACATGGAGAATCTTCCTGTCAACAATAACAACGGCCAGTCATATGGCTACACCCTGTATGAGACCACCATCACCAGGGGAGGACTCCTCAACTCCAGGAACAACATCAGAGATAGAGCTTTGGTAAAATACAAAATGACTGTTAAACAATAACTTATAATAAGATAAATAGTTTAACAATAAATAACCAGTGGTGTAAAAAGTACTCAAATGTTACTGTGTTCAAAATGTTATTTGAGTAAAAGTACAAAAGTATTGGCATCAAAATATAGTTAAAGTACCAAAAGTAAAAGTACTAAATTGTTTGAAAATAGCCGATCTACAAGCTCACAACGCTTTGCGGTGAGACGCGTTGTGAGCTTGTAGATAGGCTATTTTCAAACATGTTAGTACTTATACCTTTGGTACTTTATTTTGATGCCAATACTTTTGTACTTTTACTCAAGTAACATTTTGAACACAGGCCTTTTGCTTGTAACAGAGTATTTGTATATTGTGGTATTGCTAGTAAAATATATGAGTACTTTTTCCACCACTGGAAAAATGCCATTTCTGCTGAACTTTGGGAAGCAACGAAAGCCAGGTGTCCTGAAATGGCTCTCTGGAACCGCCCATCAGGTACATACCTCACAGGCACAGAGCAAGAGCAAAACACACAAACCCTGACAAACAAAGCCAGAGGGGCTTACACAAAGCCCACACTCTAAAATAGACCATGGTTGTACTGAAGGTTTTCAGAATATCCCCTGCTTGGGTCATCTTCCTGTCCTTATAAGATTTAGTCCTGAAAAAAGTTAAAAGAGCTACAACACACATAACATCAGACAGGCTTGATTGCGATAGACAGTCACAATGACTGATTAATTAGATCAATGACACAACTTAAAGCATTTTTGTTATTACTTTAGAGTAGCCAATCATTTTTTACCCATTTTTTTTACCCAATTTAGTCGTTATGCCAATTGATTCCTCCCCACACACATTTCTGTGTTGTCACTGCTGTCGTATCCTACTGACTCACCTGCCAGTGAGGAGCCCCCACCAGGAGGACGTAGGGCCTTCGTCCTACTCCTCCCGCCCAACACTCCCCACTGACAGGTGCCGCCGCAGCCCGTAGGAGTACATGCAATGACCGATATCACCCTCCCCGCCCGGCCGCCCTCCCCCGAACACGGGCCAGTTGTTTTCGTGTAGAAAGCCGGATGCATCACGATGGATTCGAACCCACAACCGCCGTGGTGGGCAGGGACCTTACCACTGCACCACCCGAGCGAGTGATAGATCTTAACATGGGTAATGACAGGCCAACACGCTGTCATTATTATGGTTAGGTCTGTTTCACTGACAGCCTGTGGTTTATAGATAGGAATCTTAAGTCACCCTCCCATTTTGTTTTTCCTGCTCAGTCCCACACACCCTTTTAACACATCGGGTGCCAGCATTTTTTCATAACAACTTACCGTGGGTGCCAGCATTCTCCCCATTGACTGCGCTTTGCTGTTTACAAGCAAATCTGTGCGTTAAAAGCAAATCCACGCAAAAAAAAGCATCGATTCATGTTGTGCCATGAGCCTGGCTACAGGCTGGAACCATAACATCCCCTCGCGGGTTACAACGGGGGGGGGGATCGCGCATCGCGCATGACCGTTTTTCCCCACAGGAAACAGATTCGGAGATATAGGCGTTTCAAAGTAGGAAATAGACAGGAAGCGGATGGGGAAAATAAAAGTGTTTCCGGTGAGCGATCTGGCACTTCCTTCGCAGGATTACAATGGGTGCTCCCAGAGCTGCTCTAGCCCCGCCCGCGCGGAGAAAAACGAAAAAAACAAAAAGACTGAAATCACGGTTCAGACCGTGAATGGCACCGAAGCTTCGGAACCGCCACTATGTAAACACACGGTTCAGACCGTGTTTGGCACCCGATGTGTTAATATGCATGTCTGTGTTAAAGGGACACTGTCACTCTGTTGATGTGTATTGCAGTTAATTGTTTATGATTATCGTAGAATATTTGCATTAAAATGTGTCTGTTTTGGCCTTCCTCTGTGTTCTTACAGTTCTTACAAGGTCAAGTGTGCCCATAACAGCAACAGCATTGCTCTATTCTATTGTGTACTGTAGGTGTTTCTGGACAGGCATTTTGTTGGTGTCCTGGATTATAAGACAACAGAGCTTCCACTCCTTGATGGGAAGGTACTGTGTGTGTGTGTGTGTGTGTGTGTGTGTGTGTGTGTGTGTGTGTGTGTGTGTGTGTGTGTGTGTGTGTGTGTGTGTGTGTGTGTGTGTGTGTGTGTGTGTGTGTGTGTGTGTGTGTGTGTGCGTGCGTGCGTGCGTGCGTGCGTGCGTGCGTGCGTGCGTGCGTGCGTGCGCGCGCGCGCGCGCGCGCACATAGTGTGGTGTATTTATTTATTTGTATGTGTGTGCTCATGTGCCCTTTGTGCATTTACCTTTGGGCCTTGTCTGTAGGTGAGTTGGCCTTGGATTAAAGTGGATCAAATGGATACAAGCTTTTAATATTTAACACCATGCTGCATGTGAAACCCACTGGGGAAGCTGATGAATACATTTGGTGGCGAGATATGAATCTAACACCAACATAACAGTCAAATGTTTATTCTAACAAAGCAAATTCCAGTAGCCAAGTTCACACCTAGTACGTACTGTACCTGCTACAGAAAAGCAAATTCACAAAGCTTATTCATAGAGGCAGGCATATTATAGAACTTTTCTTTGAGTCATTTCAGGAGAAAGAAATGTGTTCATGTATTTTCTGTTTTCCCTGTGCTTTCGATGGAGGAATGCTCCACACATAAAAAACAACAAAAAAATGTTTTTGTCCTTTGAAGGGAGAAAGAACTCTGAGATTACTGGTGGAGAACTGCGGAAGAGTAAATTATGGGAAGCCCCTTGATGAACAACGCAAAGGTACAGTATACATTGATCTTCAAATTGATGGTTTTGTAGATGTGATTATATATAACATAATTTTTCTTTCCCCATGATTTACCACAAAATAAACCAATGAACAGCATATAAAGATCCCTGTGAGAAATAAAGGTGGATTTTCTTTGCCCCCCAGGTCTTATCGGAGATATTGAGTTAAACAACCGACCGCTCCGAAACTTCATCATCCGCAGTGTGGATATGAAGCCAAGCTTTGTGAACAGGTTCGTGTCTCTCACATAGTTTTCATTTAACCTCATGTTTTTGTTTTGTTTTTCATACACATGTCTGTGTCTGATATAGAACTGTTCATACTTCATTCATACTTGGTTGTGCACACACTGGGTAAGATCTTGGCGGTTGAGTGTCCGAAATTTGGTGGAAGTACCGCCCAAGGAAATTACATTAACGCTTTACAAATCTGTTTACATTCTCTGTGAATGGAACAAGTGTTGTGATTGGTCGAAAAAGATCATTTCCGGGGGAAATACGTAGGACGGAAGTCCTGCCCCTATAGATACTCTCTGCCTTAGGTCGTGACCAGGCTTTTCACTTCGCAGATGAGTAATGCTGGGAACGAGGCTACTGTAGCTTGTGCACCAGCAAAAATCATGCCTATATTTGCCCCACTTCACACAGTACTGTATGTAGAATTACTATGATGGCAAAATAATGAGATCAAAACAGAGCCTTTTACTGCAGCACCATCACAATTATGGCTCGATTAGAGGGTGGGGAACATTACTGAAGTTTTAATAATAAGATTCTAATCATATGTTTCAGACTTCAGAGTTCTGGCCATTGGAAGTCTGTCCGCCATCAGCCCTCCTTCCCGGGGTTCTTCCAGGCCAAGCTGTATGTAGACGGACCACCCAAAGACACCTTCATTAAATTACCTGTGAGTAGGACAGCCAAACAGCTTCTGGCTTCGTCAGTCCTCATCCTATACATTTAGGTCCGTCGGTTTCTGTGTGATTCTCCCGGCCCGCTGGTCGGCCGTATTGCAAATGGTTCCCCAAATAATTGGCAAAGACTAAGATTTTAATGATAGTATAACATTCATATTTAAAATATATATATATATATATAAAAACCAACATGGAATATATGAAACATAGAGTCCTTTGATGTTGTGCACGCCCCATCGTGTCTGTGAACCAGCAGTTTCTAAACTGGATGCACATGTGCATGCTGATTTAAAATTAAATATAGCCTTTAAGATTCTGATTTTGATTCTATCAAGGTAGCTGCTTTGGTAGATTATTACACATTTGTATCAAAATTACATGAACAAAAAGAAAACATACGTTAACACATTGATACAACATAATCACAAATAACTTTTGGATAGATAAAGAAATAAGTATATATTGTCTATTAAACTTCAATTTATATAAGAACATTTAACTTTAATTAAACGATAAACAAGCAAGCAAGTGTACACACAAATTGAATTTTATCTTCAAAAATAGTTTATATACAAGCTCACAACGTGCGCTTGTTTGCTGACTCAAAATGTTCAGTCACTGGCTATGTTTACATGCACACAATAATTACATTATTGCTCTTATTGGATTAGGTTTTTTGCATGCATAGCAAAAACATGTTCCTTGTTTTTACACGCTACAATTATTGATTGAATACCTTGTGTGTGGTTGGTTGCCTTGTAAAATAAATAAATACTAACAACCCAAGTTATATTGGTATTATAAATTCACTCCAATGACTTCTTTCTTTCTTTCTTTCTTTCTTTCTTTCTTTCTTTCTTTCTTTCTTTCTTTCTTTCTTTCTTTCTTTCTTTCATCAGTAAGTGGCGGTGCTGTATGCAATTATAAGCAGGCTAATAAGGGTGGCAAATTATTATTTGCCACCCTTCTATCTCTTTCCCAGTATTCTTTCTTTCTTTCTTTCTTTCTTTCTTTCATCAGTAAGTGGCGGTGCTGTATGCAATTATAAGCAGGCTAATAAGGGTGGCAAATTATTATTTTCAGACAAAAGAGCATCAAATTGCCAATGCTTTTGTAGCTGTAATAAAATGTCCTATGTATGTTTTGATGACTACACCCCACAACATTGTCAATTATTGTCCAGGTTTTTCTACATATCACCTCAATACCAACTCGACTATACTCCTCAGTGAGGAGTATAGTCGACCAAAAAAATCCCTATTGATATTTGACTTCTCTTCTCCTGCAAGGTCCCTGGTTCTCTCTGTCGCCCTCGCAGCTTTCTGCGCAGTGTTGATTTCGTCAACAAAAACTATGACGAAAAATGTTCGTCGACTGCCTTTTTTCACTGACGAAAACTAAATCAAAACTCAATAAAGCTATGATGACTAAAACTAAGACTAAATATATTGACAATTTCGTCAACAAATTAAAACTAGGCTAAAATGTTAGGGAGGGACTAGTGGAGAAGAGATCCAGTAGAACTAAAAGACAAGTCATTTTATGTTTAGTTGTGTTCAGGTGTTGCGCTCTGAAAATAGCAGATCTACAAGCTCACAACGCGTCGCACTGCGACGCGTTGTGAGCTTGTAGATCTGCTATTTTCAGGACGCAACCGAGCATAAAATCAGCCATTACGACGCCATTAAGGCACCGCCAAAATTCATTTTAGTCGACTAAATAGACTATAGATTTAGTCGACTAAAACTAGACAAAACCTAAAAAACCTAAAAACAATAGGCAGTGAAACCTTTTCACTGCCTATTGTTATTCATGCCAGAGATTTTTCAATGGAAAAAAAAAAAGTACTCAGGAGCCGAGATACAAAATTTTAAAGTTTTAAGTTAACAAGGAAGTGGATGAGAGTAAAGATCTTCGAAAATTCATATCTCCTTGGTCTTTGGGTCAAATTTAAAAAAAAAAAAGTAAAAAAAAAAAAAAAAAAATTTTGAAATTTTTTGAAAAATTAATTTTTTACTAAAAACGAGTTAACTCGTTTTTAGCAGATCTTGGCACTCAAGTGATGAAAAGCTAAAAACGAGTTAATTCGTTTTAGGCATTCAATGTGTTAACTGTTAACTATCCATGTGTTAAACCCCTTATTTTTTTATGTTTTATTATTCAATTGTTATTGATTTTCACATAGAATCAAGTAAGCATTACACATATAAAACCAACAGCACTGAACTCAGTATCCCTCACCCTTCTCCCTTTACCCACCCTTCATCCCCCCATCCCTTCCCACCCCGCCATCCACCACTCTTATTAGTTAAACATCACACAACACATCCACTGCATCACCGTGTCAGTCGGTCTTTCAGATCTGAAATCAGGTTTGTCCACAGTGAAATTTGGCAGTTCCAGATGGGCAATGTCCAAGAAGCTCCTTAGCCAGTGTGTTGTGGATATGTCACGTGGAGGTTTCCAGCATTGGACTATAATCTTTTTGGCTGCTGTCAGTCCTGCCAGCCAGACTTTGCGTGACTTTCCAGTAAGAGCCAGTTTAGAGTCATCAATCCTGCTAATGAACTAGCACTACAAATTATATGGAAATTCAGCCAGGATTGTTCAAGATGTTGGGACTGACACGGCCATGTCTAGAGCTCCTCCGCCAGTGGGGCTAAAAACAGCATGAACCCAGAAAAGCCATTTACTAGATCCCTTACGTGTTTTATGGGAATTCAAGTATTGGGATGGATCGATTGTGTCTTTTATAAACCAAATTGCTTTGCTGTCGTATGTGTTAAAATCTTCACTGGTTCTATACGCACAGGGCTGGAGTAAAGGGGTGGTTTTTGTCAACGGGCAGAATCTAGGACGCTACTGGTCCGTTGGTCCCCAGCAAACCCTATACCTTCCGGCTCCCTGGCTGCAGAAAGGAAATAACAAGGTACTGTTGCCTATACTGTAACTACAATGTATACAATGTATCCCTATTCCCAGTGGGGATGGAACCCCTGACACTGGCACCATAATCTAGGACTTGACCGTCCAGAACTTCAGACTCTTTTCAGCCTGTCCTCAAGAAACAATGTAGCACAACATCAGAACATGTGAAAACAAATTGTGTTTAGTTGATACTGCTAACCTGCTATGGGCATGTGTCTATGGGCAAAGGGGCAACATCACTTATAATTCAGTCATACATAATATATTACGGTAGACTTTTATATATATGAATAAAGGGCGAGCTGAATTGATATCCTCCTACTAGACCATACCTGGTGAAGGGCGCAGACGAAAGTAGTTGCAAACTTGGGGTTATTGCACATCCTGACGCGCGGTTTCTCCCCCGCGCGCGTCCCGTCGTGCCGCCCCCCAACCCCTCCCCCTCCCCCCGCGGTCACCCCCCGCGGTCACCCCTCCCCACGGGCAACCCCCCCTTTGGCCTTGTTTTCATAGACCTTGCTGCTTGTTTCACGCGCGAAACCTGGCAACGTTATCTCCCATTGTTTGACACATAAACGCTAATAAGAAGCTGAGATTTCATGAAATTGAAAAACGGGCTTCACAGTTAAGTTCAGATGGTAATGGTCAATGGCTGTGTGCAAAATCAGAGCAATTGCTCCCGCCACTGAGGAGAACCGGGTAGCTTCACCACTACAGACAGAGGTTACTCAAATTATAGGAGGATAATTTGACAAACCTCTGAGAGCAAAAATGTGTGCCCGGTTCTCCTCAGTGGCTGGAGCAATTGATCTGAATTTGCACACAGCCATTGACCATTACCATCTGAACTCAACTGCGAAGCCCTTTTTTCAATTTCATCAAATCTCAGCTTATTATTAGCATTTATGTGTCAAACAATGGGAGAGCAGGGTTTCCAGGTTTCGCGCGAGAAACAAGCAGTAAGGTCTATGAAAGCAAGCCCAAACGAAGTGCCTTCACACATATACATTGCCTCTTGGAAAACAGCCGATCTACAAGCTCACAACGCGTCCCCACACCCACCTGCACTTTCACAACCAAAGCCAAAAACACACTACCACCAATATTGCCCCTAATATTGGTGGGACGGGACTCGCAATAACCCCACGTTTGCAACTACTTTCGCCTGTGCACTTCACCGGGTATGGTCTAGTTTCATATAATAGAACAGATCAACGGACAATAATAAGTCTGTCTAATGATCTCCATGGCACATCCTTTCACAACCCAGTCTCATGAATTCAATATGAAAACAAGCCAGGATGTAATCTAACACAGTCATTGTTTGCAACGGTGTTATTACAGTATATCCCAAGCGCAACCCGTAATAACACGGTATTTCCAGTTGATGAACTGCTTGAGCTACTGCACTAGTCTGCACACAACCACATTGACATTCACATCACACCTCCTACTAGTCAACAGTTTGCATACATAACTACTGGTGATGATCAACCCCCCCCCCCCCTGGCTTTGATGATATAAACTATGCAAGGCTTTGTGGAGAAAAAAAGCCTTATCTCTTTCCCAGTACTCGTCCTCTTAATTCCCATCATCACTCTCTCTCACTCCCCGCGTCTCTCTCTCTCTCGCACACGCTTGGTCTCTCTCTCTCTTTCACATATGTTTACATATAGTACCCATCCACCACCAACAACTCTGCATTAGCTGACATCTGCTTCGCTGCTCAAGCTTTGTCTCTCTTCCTCTCCATCACAGCTCACAGTGTTTGAAGAGCAGGAAGCAGATGGCGTAATCCAGTTCTCCAGCAGCCCCGACTACGGCATGGCCGTCGACGTCCAGTGAGAACAAGAGGTGAGACACGGAGGAGGGGCAGGGGGACGGGACAGGACGGGACGGGGGGTATAAGGGAGGATGATATGGTACAATTGCAGGGGGGGAGGACAGGGCAGAGGGCCGGTGGCTATGAAGCTTCATCCCTCTCTCACATCCCTGACGTCTACTGGGATCCGCACATGGCGCTCGGCACCGATGCACTTCACTGCACATGACATTTCGCTTCCTGGCGGGAAACACCGACCGGCGCAGCGATGATCCGGATTAATCTCGCTGCTTACAGCTCCTTTTTTTTTTCTTACCGCCAACCAGGCTAGTGCTGACATTACAATACATTACTTCTGATGAAGACAACTTATTCATTTTACTTTTTTATTTTTTCAGCCAACGTAATAATTGTTTTATTTAATAGAATAACAATAATTTATATCAATAAATGACCCACACTCATAAGTGACGTTAGTGTGATAATACATACATTTGTCTTTGTCTCTGTTTAAATTGATCTTTCCGTGCTTGTATTATTATTAGAAAAACACAGTGGTGGAAAGTTACTAAGTACATTTACTTAAGTACTGTACTTTTACTCCACTACATTTATTTGAAAACTTTAGTTACTAGCTACTTTGTAGATTTTGATAATTATTGCAAAAAATACATTAACGACTCCAGCCCTATATACATTTCGGCCATTTGAAAATAGCCGATCTACAAGCTCACAATGCGACACATTGTGAGCTTGTAGATCTGCTATTTTCTAAAGATTTTACTTGTAACAGAGTATTTCTATATTGCAGTATTGATACTTTTGCTTAAGTAAAAAAGTTGAGTACTTTTTCCACCACTGGAAAAACATTAAATCTGGTTTGACTGCTTAGTCATTGGCCAACATCGGCTTTTCTGATTGGATCAATGAGCCCCCTGCCAAGAGGTGAAGATCACGGGTGGTATCTTTAATCTGTTACTTGTAGCTCAATGCCTTCCTATTGGATGTTGTAGATACTGGGAAGACTTGGAAAGCAGAGTGGAAATAGCATACTGTACCATTTACCACAGTACGGCAATGTGCTTATTTCTTTGGTAACGGCCTGATTCTTGTATACTTACCAATACGTATTGTAAGTAGGGCTGTCACGATTACAAATTTAAGTTAACGATTAATTGTCACTCAAATAATCACGATTAAAACTATTTAATTGTGTGTTTGCCATTGAACATTGGAACATATGAAGACAAATGTAATTTCTGTTTGCCTTTTTAGGCTTTGTAATAAAACATTGCACAGGGCAGATATGGGGGCTTAAATATTCAAAGACATTACTGACATAGTTAATAGTAAGATAATGATAAAAATAACAGAAATAGTTGATCTACAGTGGCGTGTTGTAACCTTGTAGATCTGCTATTTCTGCTTTTTTTAATATTTAAAATATGTGACATTTTTCAAAATGGAAAAGATAATGCAACGTTTATGTAAAGATTATTGTGGTTATCTCAAATAATTGCGATTAGACTATTATATAATTATTGTGACAGGCCTAATTGTAAGTAACATACACCAGGGGTCTTCAATATTTTTCCATCCAAGGACCCCTTAACTGACAGACAAGATGAAGCAGGGACCCCCCTACTACATATTGTATAAAACTGTGTTGCAGATTAAACTTTTTCATAGATTTCAAAGATAGCGTTATACTGTAGACTTGTTTGACAGACACTATCATGTTGGATTCCTGCTAATGTGGATTTTCAGACATTTAACCACTTAAATACTTAGTAAACTTTCACTCTTTACTTAGTCTTCTCTTTTTTTCCCTCTACACCAAACCTCTTTGCCGAAAACAGCCGATCTGCAAGCTCACAACGGCTCCCGCTGCGAGGCGATCCTATCTCACAAAGATTTGGCGGCCCCCCTGTAATAACTCTGAGGACCCCCTTGGGGTCCCGGACTAGACAAAGCTGGTCCCGGACCCCCTGCCATACATAATAATGTGGTGTGCGTTCTGATTGGTGATGGTCAGACCCGTCAACGTTCTGATTGGTCAAGCTTCACGTGACACATGGCTATAAACACATTATAGACACATATCGATGACATAATGTATCAAAGGCGCCGCTACCTTCACACAGGGTGTGATTTTTTAAATTCTATTCTGACACAGTTTTATTGTGTAGAGCAGTACTTTTCCATAGGTTGAAACACCAGAATAAGGCCATTGCAAAACAAGCTTTTAACTTCTTCTTTTAAGGATATGTTATGCTTTACTGTTCAATATAAAGTGGAGAGTTACAGAAGAGATGTCATACAGAAAAAAGGAAATGACAAACTGGAACCAAACCTATAGCACATGGCAAGCCTGTGAGATGGGTTGAGTTAAAACATGGCCAACCAAATGGCCATTTTAACCCATTGACAAACATTATTTCATTACCATTTTCAAACACTACTGTGGAAATGCTTCTCAACGTCCTACTCAACCTTCTTGGTACAAGACAAAAGATATGATTTTGAGGAGAAAAAAAAGGATATAAAGATATACATTGTAATATAAAGAAACGGGTCAGGTAGCTTTCAGTTGTTTGTTTATTCTTTTTTTCAATTCAACTTTATAATGGTCTTTCTCTCTCTGAGACAGAGATCCACTGTGGCAAATGAATAATCTTGAGATTTACATGCAGAAGTGAGAAATACATAAAGGCGGACGGATGATGAGGATGGGTTATGAGCAAAGGCAGGACGTTGTGTAGTGTGACGTTGCCTTAGAGAATGACCAATGACCATTTCACCACATTTACTACTGAATAATCTGGACTACAAAAGCTGTTTGTAGCTTTGACTATATGGAACGCTGCTTGGCGAGTGCTACAGTAAATATTGCTCTGGTGGTTTCTGGGTTTGGTTTGCTGCATTCAGAGAGAGTGGAACAGTGTTAGAATTTTAATATTTAATGGTTATCGCAACAGCATAATTTAGGAGATGACCGTTCAGACCAGTGGTGGAAAGTAACTAAGTACATGTACTCATTTTCTGTACTTACAGTAAGTAAAATGTTGACGTATTTTTACTTCAGTGGAGTATTTCCAATTTCCAATACTTTTACTTGTACTCCACTACAATTATTTGAAATCTTTACTTGCTAATTACTTAGTAGATTTTGATTATTATTACAAAACATACATTAACCACTTCAGCCCTGTATACATTTCGGCCATTTGAAAATAGCCGATCTACAAGCTCACAATGCGTCACATTTTAAAAGATGTTTATACATTTTGAAAACTCGAAATGGGACATTCTGCATAATGAGTACTTTTACTTTTGGTTCTTTAAGTACATTTTGATGCCAATACTTTTGTACTTTTACTCAAGTAAATGTTGTGTTCCGGATTTTACTTGCAACAAGAGTATTTCTACAATGCAGTATTGATACTTTTACTTATGTAAAATATGTGAGTACTTTTTCCACCACTGCCGTTCAGACTATTATAACTCTTATCAGCCTATACCTCAAGAAACAATGTAAGCACAACATCAGAACATGTGAAAACAAATTGCGTTTCGTTGATACTGCTATCCTGCTATGGGCATGTGTCTGTGGGCAAAGGGGAAAAAACATCACTTATAATTCAGTCATACAGGACATACATTCTTGAAATAAATACATAAATAAATATATTACGGTAGATTTTTATATATATATAAATAAAGGGCGAGCTGAATTGATTGATTTCATATAATAGAACAGATCAAACGGACAATATAAGTCTGTCTAGTGATCTCCATGGCACATCCTTTCACGACCCAGTCTCATGAATTCAATATGAAAACAGCCAGGATGTCATGGAATCTTAACACAGTCATCGTTTGCAACAGTGTTGTTATTATTATATCCCAAGCGCAAAGCCGCAATAACATGGTATTTCCAGTTTGATGAACTCAAAGGCAGTAACATCTTTGTAACTTTTCGTGATTCAGTGTCTCTATTTCAGGGGATAGGGGGAATTTGAACTGAGAAACCCTTGGCCACGCTTCAGAGGTCTTGACAACTGAACTATCTCCTAAAAGGAAAACATCTTTTCCCTTGGTTGTGTGTGGTATTCTCTCTCGCACTCGCTCGAGTGTAGCTACACTAGCGCCGGGACAATGCTATAGATAAGAGCTGCTAGCGTGTATTGTACTAGGATGATGACTTATAGAGGCAGGATTGTGTTATGAGGTGTATAATATCTTCAGCTATATAACTTCATATGGATTGATCGCTAGCTTCTATTCTGGGAATTACTCCGCAGCAGTGGTGGAAAGTAACTAAGTAAATGTACTCAAGTACTGTGCTTAAGTAACATATTTAGGTATTTTACTCCACTACATTTATTTGAAAACTTTAGTCACTAGTTACTTTGTAGATTTTGATTATTATTATAAAACATACATTAACCACTTCAGCCCTATGTACATTTCGGCCCTTTGAAAATAGCCAATCTACAAGCTCACAATGCGTCGCATTGTGAGCTCGTAGATCTGCTATTTTCAAAAGATTTTTACACATTTGAAAACTTGAAATGGGACATTGTGCATAATGAGTACTTTTACTTTTGGTACTTTAAGTTTTATGCCAATACTTTTGTAGTTTTACTCAAGTACATTTAAAATTCCGGACTTTTACTTGTAACGGAGTATTTCTATATTACAGTATTGATACTTTTACTTAAGTAAAAAATGAGAGTACTTTTTCCACCACTGATTGATTGCTAGCTCTGCAGCCCCTCCCTCTTATCGTGGCTGTCGGGCAGAAACCTTGTATGTTCCAAAAACTGTTACTCTCCAGGAAATGCAAAAAAAGAACCTGTGTTCCGATGGATATTGCTCAAAGAAATGTAGGGAACACTTTGATCCCTTCATTATTTAGAGTTTTCATGAACTGTGTACATACTGCAAACAAAAACTGCTCAAAAAAATTAAGGGATCAAAGTGTTCCCTTAATTATTTGATCAGTGTAGTTTAGTCACACGCTCTTTCAATGCTTTTCATTGGTTCAATGTTAATGAAACCCACAGACAGACTTAACCGCTTCCAACCTGAGCTCCCCTTTCCACAAAACCTTTTTTCTTTTCTTTTTTAAGTGAAAATAGCAGATCTACAAGCTTACAATGCATCACATTGTGACGCGTTGTGCGCTTGTAGATCGACTATCTTCGCTACTTTTGTGCTTAGCTGTCATACGACAAAGTATGAAATAGGGCAACAACCAGTGGTGGAAAGCTATTTTCAAATGATTTTAATACATTTGAAAACTTGAAATGGGACATTTTGCACAATGAGTACTTTTACTTTTAGTACTTTAAGTACATTTTGATGCCAATACTTTTGTACTTTTACTCAAGTACGTTTTGAATTACGGACTTTTACTTGTAACAGAGTATTTCTACATTGCAATATTGATACTTTTACTTAAGTAAAAAAAATATATACTTTTTCCACCACTGGGCAACAACATACAGAGATGAAATACGGAGTTTGCAAGATTTGAGCCTAACAGCAACGTTACGATACTCTTTCCCCAACACTGAACACAGCAGGTAGACCATTCTAGCAACAAGAGCTGGAAGTAGTCTGAATTTATGCTTCATTACACAAACCGCTTGTTGAAAAGACCTGACAAAGAGCTTTTATTAATGCAGGAATTACTCTGCAGCAAATCATAAATTATTGTAGGCCTCATGATGTCATGTTTGTGCCAGTCTTGTCCATTAGAGCCTTTTTAGGAGCATAGATGGCGTTCTACACGGGGACAGTAATATTTAGGAACTATACGGTTTAAGGACACAATATTTCTTTATGCAAAATCCCACTTTAAACGTAAGCACAGGGCAGGCTTATCTTCAGCTAAAAATACCTAGCATCCTTTATCTTATTTTTCATCAGTTTGAGTTTTCTTGGACGTACTATTCCTGTGGAAATGGAATTCACATGATACCGTCTTCAAATACTGAGGATGGCTTTGTTGAGTGTATGATTTGTTAAGATGAGACTCAAAAGCCATTACACTTCAGACCACTTGAAAAGGAAGTCATGAATACAGCGGTATTTGGGGCCGTGCATGAATTATAAAGGACTTACAAATCCATTGGTTCAAGTGTCCACCATTATCAGGGTACACAGCTCTGTTTAGCAATAGCTCACAGACCTATATTATGTCTAAACAGATCTTAGTCTCTATGCATAATATGGCCTACTGTCTTTGAAAGGGGACAACTGGGAACAAATTAGCCCAAGACCTGGAACGCATCTGTGTCATTTTTTGATTTGAGCTAAAAAGTCATATTTTACACTTTTGGCTATTCAAAAATAGCAGATATACAAGCTCATAGCGTGGCACTCAGTGCCACACTATGAGCTTGTAGATCTGCTATTTTTTTTAAATCGTGAAAATGTGTGCAAATCTTTGAGTGTATATATATATATATATATTTTAAAGTGAACATTTTTAACTCAAATCTTTGCTTCTGGGGGTCCCTGGAACAAAATATTTTCAGATGGGGGTCCGCGGCCAAATACATATAATTCTGGGGGTCCTTGACATGAAAAAGATTGAGCACCACTGATATAGAAACATACGTTTTTCAGAAAACTGTTGGGATTTAGGAGACATGTAGAATCGACTTCAGGTCTTAATGGGTTAAGAAAAGAGATGATTATCAATTATTATATTATTGATTAGTTTTTTCTAAGACAAGCTTACAATAGTAACAGCCTTTTTGCAATACTTTAAAGGGTTAGTTCACCCCCAAAATGACTTATTTTCTAAGGATTAGTCACCCCTTGGAGACTTGAATTCATGGAGATATTTTTGTCGCATTCCTAAGCCATTCATTTGATGACCAGCGGCGGCTCCGGTAGGAGACTCAAAGTGTCTGATAGAAAATACATTTTGGGGGGTAAATTATCCCTTTAAACTGATGGCCTTTTTTGTTGAATTCTTAACTTTAATCTTTGTATATCGTATATCTTGATGATATCTTTTGATAGTGAACTGAAACACCACCAACCGCCCCTCGTTAGTCGCCAGCTTGAGTACACAAACTGCTGTTGCTCAATTTGACACTTTTCCACTGCCGTGTCACAGATTTACATAAATAGAATAACCTTGTGAAAGGTAACATAATTGCTTTGGATTTAATCAGGTTTTTGATAGGATCATTGCTGCTACAATATGAACCTCTTGTTCAGGTGTTATGCATGTGTCATACACAACACCGGAGTTCAATTAAAATGCCGAAGTGTGATATCGTGCTGTTACTTGTGGGGAAAACTGTTGAACCTGTGCCTTGTAATGTGTCAGTGACACATAAAAAAAAACTAACTTTGTTCTTTTTTACATAAATACGGTAATTACATTGCCCCTTCATTTATAGCCAAGACAACCGTACCACTTGTCCTCTGATTGTTCTCGTTTTGATTTAATATATACATATGTTGCCACCAAAGTACATTGTCCAAGTTGTTTTTAAGTGCTAAATCGACTGTTGGGATTTTGATGTTTACATAATAAGCACAAAGTTACATATCCACTGGGAGCTGGCGTCTGTTATTTTCAGTGGTAAAGGGAGGCGGGTTGCTGCACATTGCTGATTGCACTGAGAGCTCAGTGTGTTTTCAGCACTCGGAACAGTGAGCATTCAAAACGAATAAGATTTCAACTTTTATGCATAAGAGCACTTCACCTCACACAGCCTTCTCGGTTGCTTTTCAAGAAGAAGAGCCATGGAGCCTGGACTCCTTCCTCCCTAGCATCTGTTTAGTGCAGTGGTTCTCAACCTTTTCAGGCCGTGACCTCCCTCAAATAATCATATTTGAACTGATTAGGACCCCACAAAATAATCATATTTCGACTGATGAAGACCCCCCAAAATAATCATATTTGAACTGGGGACCCCCCAAAATAATCATATTTGAACTGAGGACCCGACAAAATAATCATATTTGAACTGGGGACCCCACAAAATAATCATATTTGAACTGAGGACCCGACAAAATAATCATATTTGAACTGGGGACCCCACAAAATAATCATATTTGAACTGGGGACCCCACAAAATAATCATATTTGAATTGGGGACCCCCCAAAATAATCATATTTGAACTGAGGACCCCCCAAAATAATCATATTTGAATTGGGGACCCCCCACCCACCCTGACAAGCACTTGGAATTGTAGGAGTTGAGGCATCACATTTAGTTTGATTCGGTTCCACAGATAAATATTGTGAAAAAAGCAGATCTACAAGCTCACAACGTTGCGAGACCCCCCCCCCCAAAAAAAAAACATCATGTGGGGACCACCCTGGGGGTCCCGACCCACAGGTTAAGAACCACTGGTTTAGTGTCACTACTACATGTAAAAAAAGAGGTGCCACAGACAGCGGTCCATCTCAGACAGCAGTTTCCTTTTGAAGGGTATATGGACAGCTTGAATGCATCATGTATGATGATGTGAAATGGATAATGTCAACCTAAGCGTCAAATGTATAGGCAAGAGTCAGTAGTATTTATAACTAGCAAGTAAAATGCATGTAAACACCCAAAAAACTTTTAAATTAAGTTAAAGCAAACATTGTTTTTTTTTCTTCTTTTTTTGTCATACAAAAAGGACATTCTTTCCCTTTTTTGAATCTGTGGATGCAGGGAAATAAAATCGTCCAAAAAATGTCCTCGTAGCCGTGACACTGTCCCAGACTAATGGCGGAGACCACATCCACACATCCGGCAGCAACTTACACATTAACCCATTAAGACCGAGAACGTGTCTGTGTGTCATCTTTATATTTCTTTGGCCGTTCAAAAATAGCAGATTTACAAGCTCACAGCGCGGCACCGAGTGCCGCGCTATGAGCTTGTAGATCTGCTATTTTTGAAAAATCGTGAACATTGTATGCAAATCTTGGAATATGTCTATTTTTTAAAGCGAACATTTGTAAAATGTTTAAATTCCAGGGACTCCCAGAAGCAAAGATTTCAGTTACAAATGTCCGCTTAGAAAAAAAACAAATTTCAAATATTTGCACACATTTTCATGATTTTTCAAAAATAGCAGATCTACAAGCTCATAGCGCGGCACTCGGTGCCACGCTATGAGCTTGTAGATCTGCTATTTTGGAATAGCCCAAAGAAATCTAAAAATGACACACGGATGCGTTCCCGGTCTTTTAATGGGTTAAAAACTGAGGTGGATCATCAGGTTTTCTGTTAATTCCACCAGTTCCCGGCCCTCGACCATGTGTGCAAACTCAGGCCCCGCTCTGCTTAACGGAGGGTGTTGGAGGGGCACACAGGTATCGTCTTCTTAACCAGCCGAGTCGTGCTTGCTGTTGGGTTGAATCGGCTGGTTCTTATGCATCTCATTTAGTTGTGCTGTCTCTCGTGTGGAGTACTCTGCTGTGCCGTGCAGGACGCAGAGAGCACGTTATAATCCACCTCATGGAGTCTCCCTTTTCTGTCATCTGCTACCAACGGCAACATTGGACCTGGTAAATATTGCCGTCTTGTACTATTCTGTGCTTTAATATGATACATTTGTACAGTTTTAATCCCGACATTAAGAGTGTTTAGATGCAGTCAAGAGGATTACATCCTCCACACACGTTCCAAAGGCAGTCTTTTTGCCGACGTCATTAAGACGCTAGCGCTGAGAGAGAGAGAAAGTGAGGAAAATCTGTCTTTTTTTTATCCCCTCTCTATCTTCTTCTCCTTCGGTCCAAAGCCGTCACCTATAGGAGAGAACGGACAAAGCCATGCTGAGAAATGGCAAGCAGATTTAAATATGGATTATTTTATACCCCCATGGAAACAAGCCATAGGGCTTTCTTGGGTTTAAAATCCTCTTAGCAGACCTTGTATTGAACTGTACTTTCCTGTGCATTTTTTTTGCAAACTGCTAATAAAGTATTCAATCAAACACATTCCTTTTTTTTCTTTCTGCTGTGTGCATGTTGATTATGGTCAGTAGCTGCTGTAATTGAATGAGACCAAAAAATCAACTACGCTGATTATACAAATAACATTACAACGCCTGCTCTGTTGAGACTGATCAGGTGAATCCTGCTAAAACCTTCCATCACTAATTGATTTCAGTTTAACAATCTCTACAATAATTGTATGGGGACAGAGTTCTTGTGTTCAGAGTAGAATTAATTAAAGGGATAGTTCTCCCCCAAACTGACTTCTTTCCTATGGATTAGTCACCCCATGGAGACTTGAATTCATGGATATCTTTTTGTTTTTTGGCGCATTCCTAAGCCAGTAATATGATGACCGGCAGCGGTTCCGGTAGGAGACGCAAAGAGTCTCCTTTGTGTCTCCTACCGGAACCGCTGCCTACCGGTCCGCTGGTCATAAAATTATTGGCTTAGGAATGTGACAAAAACTAAAAAATATCCATGAATTCAAGTCTCCATGGGGTGACTAATCGATAGAAAAAAACACTTTTTTGGGTGAACTATCCCTTTAAAGTAGGTGCAACTTAATATTAAGGGTTTAAAAGATTATAAACAGAGGTAAAAGGGTTGTAAACACAGGTATTCCTTAACATTTTACATGTGATATTCTCAAGTGAAAATGTATGCTCAATTTATTTGTTATCCTTTGTAATTACCATTTTCAGGTGGAAAAACGGTCAAATCTCCACATTGGGGTCTGTGAAGCCTTTCTTTCCCTCATTAACGAGGACTGGTTTCTCTGTTCTCGTGTGCCAAACAAGTATCTGGTGGGAGGAGAAAAAAAACAACACACACATCACACAACAAAATTAGTGACATGCAGCATTTCTAAGAAGGATTCACTCCTATGCAGGTGCTCCTTTTAATGCTCGGCTGTGCCTGGATGTATTTGCTCAGTGTTATAGCTCCCAATTAGCTGCCAGGGAAGCAGGCTTGTGTAATTCCAAAGAGCTACTTTAGTGTGCTCTCTGCATCAATAGAGATCACACATAGTATAAAGACAGCACCACTGCACCAGCAGCAACATGAAGATATTTGCTGCCGTTCCCCTTTGCTCTGTGTACACTCTGCGTCCCCTTCTATCCATAGAATAATGGCTGTCTTTGACCGAGAACCCTATTCAAAACGAGTCTATATATATGAGCTATAAGGCAACACTGCTTTTAACACTGTTATGGCTCTTTACAAGTCTTGACTGCAATATACAGTACTTCTTTTTGGCTGTGTAATACAGGGTCCAATGGAGAACTTGTGGAGTGGGATGACTTGGCCCCGGAGAGCGAAAAGATGAACGCGTGCGAGGGGAGTGGGATGATGGGTTGGTGGTGGAGGAGTAGTGGAGCCCGGGGGGGGATGCTGTTGGTGGTGGTGGCGGCGGAGCATTAACCCTTTCAATCCGGGTCATGTCATTTTTGGATTTTTAGCAATAACCGTTATTTTGTACTCTGGGCTATTCGAAAATAGCAGATCTACATGCAAATCTTTGAATATATATTTTTAAAAGCGATCATTTGTAACTCAAATCTTTGCCTCTGGGGGGATTCTACAAATGTCTTCTAAATCCTAACAGTTTTTAAAAAAAACCTATGTTGCTTCAATATCAGTGGTTCTCAAACTTTTTCATGTCAAGGACCACCCACAATGATATGTATTTGGCCGCGGACCCCCCCCCCCCCCCCCCCCCCCCCATCTGAATAAATTTTGTTCCTGGGACCTTCCCCCAGAAGCAAAGATTTGAGTTAAAAATGTTCGCTTTAACAAATATATATATATACATATATTCAAAGATTTGCACAAATGTTCACGATTCTTAAAAAAAAAATGCAGATCTACAAGCTCATAGCTCATAGCTCGGTGCCGCGCTATGAGCTCGTACAGTAGATCTGCTATGTTTGAATAGCCCAAAGTATAAAATAATGGTTAAAAAACAGATGCGTATCCCGGATTGAATGAGTTAAAGAGTACCAGGCTCATTTCCCCTCCTCTCCTCCCTGTTGGAACAAGCTGATTCCCTTTCATCTCGCCCCATGGCGATGAATAATGCATGGCGCGGTGTTCGGGATGCAGCCAGGAGGAGCCCGATCCACTCCCACTTTGCTCAGGTGTAGAGAGGAGGGTTAATCATTGCACTCGCATCCGAGAGAAGGTTGTTTATAGGGGAGGAGAAGTGGTCATGTACTAGGCCTCTGCCCCCCCGTCTCTCTACCGTCTGTCCCTATAGGCCTCGACTCTGATCGGTATGATGTTTCCCCTGCCCTTAACCACCAGTTCCGCTCTTGACCCATGATCTCTGCCACTTTTTTCATTTGAGCTAAAAAAGCATTATTTTACACTTTGGCTTTTCAAAAATAGCAGATATACAAGCTCATAGCATGGCAAATGTGAAAATGTGTGCAAATCTTTGAATATATATATTTTTAAAGCGAACATTTTGAACTCAAATCTTTGCTTCTGGGACCCCCATGGAACATAATATTTTGAGATGGGGGTCGGCGGCCAAATACATATAGTTTTGGGGGTCCTGAGCACCACTGATATAGAAACATACGTTTTTCAGAATACTGTTTGGATTTAGGAGACATGTAGACTCGGCTTCAGGTCTTAATGGCTTAAACGATCCTCTCTTGTGACCCTCTGAATGCTACAGTACAAGATGTACAGGAGAAAAACGCTGGCTGAAGACGTCCCATTCTGTGCAACGGTGCGCGTGCACGTGTGCCTGCATGCATAGTGTGTATGTGTGTGTGTGGGTGTCTGTGTATACTGTGTGGGTGAGTGGTGTGGACAGTGGTGGAAAGTACATTTACTTAAGTACTGTACCTAAGCATAATGTTTAGGTATTTGTACTTTACTTGAGTATATCCAATTTCCAATACTTTTACTTCTACTCCACTACATCTCAAAGACAACTATTATACAAGGCCGGGGAGCTAAACAAGCTCAATACAATCATAAAGACGGCCAGCTCTGTGGTTGGCCTCCATATGGAAGGGCTGCAGTCAGTCGCAGAGAGGAGGATTAGGGACAAACTTAACTCCATCCTGGTTAACCCCAGCTTGTAGATAGGCTATTTTCAAGTGATTTTTATACATTTGAAAACTTGGGACATTCTGCGTAATGAGTACTTTTTTGGTACTACATTTTGATGCCAATACTTTTGTACTTATACTCAAGTACATTTTGAATGTCTGACTTTTACCTGTAACAGAGTATTTCCATATTGCAGTATTGATACTTTTTCTTAATTAAAACATGTGAGCACTTTTTCCACCACTGGGTGTGGATTCATTGTGGTTAGTTATAACACCCTTTGTCCCAGTCTGCCTAGTGACAGGGGTGGGTGGGTGTGTGTGTGTGTGTGTGTGTGTGTGTGTGTGTGTGTGTGTGTGTGTGTGTGTGTGTGTGTGTGTGTGTGTGTGTGTGTGTGTGTGTGTGTGTGTGTGTGTGTGTGTGTGTGTGTGTGTGTGTGTGTGTGTGTGTGTGCATGTCTTATGTGGAGGTATAATGTAAAACGTATGTTTCAAGCGGGCTTGATAGTTTTTCAGAAGTATGAATTATTTACACACTTTCCTGAGAGTCTCCCTTCTCGTTCTGCTCTCTCTCTGGATTGCTTTTCTACGTAAGTAATTGGTGCGTTTTGTCAACATGTATACAGTATCTATTCCTGCTCTCTCCTCATACGTCTGGACTTCCGTGTAAGAACAAGTGAAGGCTTAAATTATGGGTTATACATTTCAATCCTTCCTTTCAAAAAAATGAAAGTTTAAGAAGGAAGTATGGATGCATTTTGCAGTCTTTTGGGTGATTCTTCTATTGTCCAATGGGCGTCGCCACCTACGAAGGCAGTGCACCCACTGCACCAGGCCGTTAAGCAATACTTACAAATAAATGTAAGGATGGCCACAGATTACAGTTCACAAGCCTATAACCCGGAGCATTAAGTGTGATACTTAATGTTCTGGTCATAAATTGTCATTGCTGTTGTAAATGTGAATGAACAAAGTTGTTTTTATGACACAGACTGGCAAGTACTGTATGGATATTGATGTCATACCCATGAAGGATATCTGTAATGTTTTTTTTATTACTTTTTTAACTGCATTGAAGAGCTTGGCCATTATTGTTCACTGGATGCATCAATAACTCATCTCAGCATGACTTTGTTTGGTTACCAACTTGATGCTGAAGAACCAAAAATATAAGGTGACAACCAACAATGTGAAATTGCAAGGGATTTTTTGAGGAATGCATTTGTGATTGTGACTAATTTAAAGACAAATGGAGTTGAGTAGAATATGTGTGTTATCAGGTTTATCTACTGATGCAAAAAACAACAACATATTGTCGCTGTTGGGTTGAAACCTTGTATGTCCAAACCGTTTCTTTATCATTATTATTATTATTTAAAAAACATAACAAATTGTGAAAATAGACTATCTACAAGCTTACAGCACGTTTCATCCTGACATGTGAGCTTGTAGTTCTCCTATTTTCACTACATTTATGCGACAGAATGAAGTAGGGCAGTGGTTTTCAACCCTTTTCATATCAATATCCATTATTTATTCGGCATTTGAGCCACGGAACCACCGTTTGATGAGATTTAGATAAAAATGAAGTAATGCAGATGTTTAACAACAATGTAACTCGTGAGAGCGTAAAATGAAACCAAATGGACCTGTGAGGGTCCATTTGGTTTCATTTTATGCTCTCAAGAGTTAAAGATCTATAAGGGACAATTTGGTTACCAACTCCATCATTTAGCTGGGGACCACCTGGAACCCCCTCAAGGACCACTGGTGGTCCCCGGACCACTGGTTGAGAACCACTGAAATGGGGCATTAATAATTTTTTCTATCCGACAGCAACGATATGTGTGTTCGTTGGATGGTGGGTGGCATGGTGTCCTGTAATAGAAAGGTTGACGGTCCAATCCCCCATGACAGCCATGTGTAATCCTGCGCGAGCCCTTAAGCAAAATACTGAACCTCTTACCTCCTTAGCCGTTTGCAAATCACTGCTGATAAGCGCGTCTAAAATGCTAATGTAAGTCTAACAAATGGAGTGTGAAGGAAGAGAGAGAATAATTTGAATTACCTTAGTGCAATTGGCTGCTTTTGGCTCCAGGTCATTGAGCGTGACCAGCTCTCGGAGCAGGCTGCTCTCCTGGTAGCCGCCCTTGACCCCCCGCAGCTTAAAGTAGGCCTGGGGCTTGAACAAGATGAGCCGCAGGTTGATGGCGAAGCCTGCCATGTCGATGGCGAACGGCCGGTGGGGATCGAACACCGTTTTCCAGCCGTAGACCTTCCCCGCCGCGTTGACCTTGGGCGACTCGTAGCGCAGGCCGCCCACGAACGCCACGGGCCACACGGAGACCTTCCGAGTCGTTCTCATCTATAGGGAGGAGGAGGAGAAGAGTGGGAAGGACGGGGAGAGAAGGGGAGAGGCGGTAAGGTGACGTGAGAGGAAGAGGTTAGGAAGAGGAGTGTCACTTACTTAATCTGCAAAAACATACATGACAGTAGACAGGAGTATACATCTTAATGTCAGTAACAGCAGTTCCTACCATTCTGAAAGATGGCAAATGAGTTAGAAAAAGAGGCTGTGCTTCGAGAGTGGGATTCTCAGTGGAGTGCTGAGAAACCCAAAATCTAGTAAACAAGACAATGGTAGCACATCTCAAAGTTCAAATCACAGAGGACAATACGCACATTTCCTCGTATGTATTTGGCTCACAACACACGCACACGTACGCGCACACACACGCACAAACCTTACACGTTTCGGCAAAGAGCTTTCCTCAGAGCATTGATACTGAGTTGAGGCTCTTTGCCGAAACCTGTAAGCCTCTGTTTTTTGTGAAGATGTGAGCCAAATAAATACGTGGAATTGTGAGTATTCTGTCCTCTGACTTGGACTTGGAACTTGAGATGTTCTACCTTTTTCATGTCTTCAGGCAAATTGTACATGTTAGTGGGCACTGGCATTGCCAATGTGTGATGGAGTGGGCATGTACATCTAGAAAAAACAAAAACAAACAAACAATGTTTGCCAAGAACAAACTAGAAAAAAACCCACAATATTTCACTTTGAACCACAAGACTGACAGCTACTATAACAACTAAATATCTAACCTCTTAATCTGCAAAGTAACTAAAGTTACTAATGATTGTATTGGAGTAAAATTATAATATTTGCTTTTGAGATGTAGTGGAGTAGAAATTAGAAATACTCAAAAATATACTTAATTGCAGTACTTGAGTATAATTACTTAGTAACTTTCCACCACTGAGAAAACTCGAGTGTACAAATGGAACCAAATGGACCCTTATGGTTGGTTACATGTAGTATAGTGCAGATTGGGATCTCGTAGATGAAAGGAATCCATATCAAATGTGGGTCGATGGTCTAATCTAATGCATTCAAACTGGGGGTTCTTGAAGTTAAAAAGGCTGAGAATTACAGATCTAAGTCCCCTACCCACCCATCCTTTAATCTCACATCATCAAAAGAGCCTCTTGCAGCCCTTTTTTTGTGTGTGCCTCTCTATAATCACACTTCTTTCCTCCAGCATTGGCGGTTAGAGCTGCACTATATATTAAAAGTGATGTTTTTGTATATAATGAGGGAAGGAGGACATCAAAAAGACAGCAGTCATTATCATCAAACTCTACGATACACACAAATAAGTGGTGTTTCTGTAGCAGAAGCACCACTTTTAGATGTGCTTTGTGTGCGTGTGCGTGCACCCACATGCTTGTATTGCTATACTTCTGCAGGCCAAATGTCCCCAAGTATCGTAGAATGTATCGTAGAGATATTGGGGCTGGGGCTAAGCTGACAATGAATCTCCAAGCCCACAATGCATCACAACAACGTGTGAATTAATGCTTTGTGACACTTATTATATAGGCCTACAATAATACACAGGACTTTAAATATTACAATAACTTCTGCAAAGAGGGTTTCACGGAGTTGGAGTTTCAGTAGAACTAGCGAGAGAAATGCTGAGAAATGCTATGAACTCCTTTCTTGTCACATTGCTCTCCTCATTAAACACTAGAAATAGAATTACTTGTTTTCGTAACATTGTTACGAAGGTTTGATAAACAGGTACACTGCATAGTTCTAACAGACTACGGGTTGTTTATCTCTTACTCCTCAGTAGATATCCTCTGTCTGTGTGCACTCGCTGTGCTGTTGAAGGGCAGCAGGGAGAGGGGGTGGAGTTGCGTGGTTTGACGGACAGTTTGAGGATCCAATGGAGTTGGGAGGTTTTGTCAGAAGCGCTTTTTAATACTTTTCATTGGTTACATTTTTTTTTACACAGACGTAAAGGGTTGTTCAATAGCGTTGATTTATGAACAAAAAAAAAGAAGCTGAAAATGGCTGGTTCCCGCCGATATAGGGAGAGAGGGAGACATCAATACAAAAAATCGATTTATCTACATATTTACACATAGTATATCTATCCGGTACGGTGAGGTAGTCCATTATACTCTCAGAGTTACAGATCTGTAAGGGTCCATTTGGATCCCTCAAGGAACCCTGAGGGGTCCCTGGACCCCACCACTGTTCTAGAGCCATAGTGAAGTGTTTTTCTTTAACCACATGAACCCTAGCATCCCGATTCTGGGCATGTCATAATAGGCGAACATTCTGCGGAAAATAGGCAAACATTTGCCAGAAATCGACAAAAAAAGTAAAGAAAATCGGAGTAGAGGGGAAAAGGAGGGGGTCAAATATAGACCCCATGTGGGTCAATAATTTTTTAAAGGGTTTAAGTAGTTAAAGGGATATTTCACTTTCAAATAAAATAAACATAAAAAAGATATATACTTATATAAAATGTATGAAAAAAGTAATTGACAAATCATGGCCCCTTCACGCATTAGAAGGACATTTCTAATGCGTCAGGGGGCCGTGATTTTTCCATTACTATTTATTATTATTATTATATTTGATTTGAAAGTAAAATATCCCTTTCAATTATGGTACAACATCGCCACACACAAAATTGGTCAAAGTATTTTGAACCACTTTCCCTGCCTTTAACGAGCATAGTCAGCGATCTACTACAGTACACTGAACTACCGGGGAGCCGTGCGGGGGCTAAGTAATGAGTACATCTTGGGCCCATCCATCTTGACATCAGTTGAATTACCTAGAGCAGACGTGGTCAAGGCTCTCTGGAGGATTAGGCTCAGGCCTTGTTAGTAGTGTGGACAGCACAGGCGGTGGTAAATGGAGTGCTGGATATTGACGGCGTCTGTCATTACCTTTCTCTGGGAATCAGCCCGAGTGCTCCGTCTATCTCACTCTCTCTGCCCTGCACTCTTCCATCACCTCCAACAAGACTATTTATGGGCTCGAGTAACAGCCCTTAGGGGGGCTGAAGCAGGCAGAGAGAGGGAGGGAGGGAAGGTGGGGAAGGAGGAGAAGGAAGAGGCAGGGGAGAGTATTGAGAGAGGGGGGACCGGGAAAGCGAGCAGATGAGAGAAAGTTAAAGGAGAATTCCGGATAATTTTTTTTTACCTTTGATTAATTATTGTTATATCCTAGGACCAGTGGTACAGTAGAATACAATCCTAACTCCATCCCAAGTCCACCGCAGCTAAACACACAAGGGTACGGTCCATGCGCTAGATCGCGTAATTTTGATCGATTCACGATTTTATGTATATTTTTTTGTTCATATCTGACGTTCATATTGACATAAAACTGTTCACAGTGTTTTTGTCCCAAATGGGCCACCGCAGTGTTTGCAAGCTGACGCTGGGTGAAATCTCATCTTGCGAGACTTCCGGAGGGGCGCATCTAAAACAAACACTGTGGACAGTTTTATGTCAATATGAACGTCAGATATGAACAAAAAAATATACATACAATTTTGATAAAAATACACGATCTAGCGCATGGACCGTACGCTCGTGTTTTTAGCTGCGTTGGACTCAGGATGAAGTTATGATTTTTTTCTACCGTACCACTCGTCCTAGGATATAATAATCATATCATATAAAAGGTAAGAAACACGTAATCCGGAATATTCCTTTAAGGAGGGAGAGAAACATGAAATAGATGGAAGGAGGGTGCCTGGCGGCTCTGCTAGTTAGTGCACAGATCATGCTCTCCTTGTGAGCGGTGAGGACCCCAGTTTGGATCTGACTCTGTCTCGCATGTCTCTCCTCTCTCTGCCCTTGGTTTCCCGTTGTAACATCCCAAAATATACCCACGCCCGGGCCAAACTATACCCAGGGTTTAAGTGGGCTAGCCTGTTTTATACCGTGGAATATATTCTTGGCTAGTCCAGTTAATACCCCAGGGTGTAACACAGGCTAGTCCAGAATATACCACTCTAGCCCAGATCATAACCCTCTTGTGTTGTTCATTCATTGTGTGTCTTCTTTTTTCTTTATTTTATCTTTTTACATCATCATTATTTTAGTTATACATCATTAAGTAGCATCTCTCTAGTCCAGATTATACCCCCTTGTGTTTTTCTGGACATTGAAATACAGATTTATTTAAAACACAAGGGTGGTGCAGTATCATATGGACTAAGGTACTACTAAATCCAGTACATTATTCATTCCAGTTAATCTACCTTATTTCTGAAAAAAATAAAGTCTGGACTAGAGGGTTATTACTCATGTGTATCATTCATTTAAGTTACCTTATTGATGAAAAACACAAGGATGTATAAACTGGACAGGATCCAGTTATCAGGCCTCATCCAAACTATACAAATTATGATGTGGGGCTGGGGGGAATAAAATAAATAGTTTGGCCGGGATATTCTGGACTGTTACACTGTCTCTCTACACCAGTGGTTTTCAACCAGTGGTCCGGGGACCACCAGTGGTCCTTAGGGGGTACCAGGGGGTCCCCAGCGAAATTAGTTAACATGGCGTCATGATCATTTTAACCACTTAGCTTTGGCTATTCAAAAATAGCAGATCTACAAGCTCATAGCGCGGCACTCAGTGCTATGAGCTTGTAGATCTGCTATTTTTGAAAAATCTTGAAAATGTGTGTATATCTAAATATATATATTTTTAACTCAAATCTTTACTTCTGGGGGTCCCTGGCACAAAACATTTTCAGATGGGGGTCCGCGGCCAAATTTATATCAATTTAAGGGTCCTTTACATGAAAAAAAGCTCTACACTAAGAAATAATGCATAAAAAAAAAAGAAAAGAGAAGAAAGAAGGAAATGGGAGAGAAAGGAGGCGAGAGGGAGGGAGAGTGGAAGGAGACAGATGCTAGGTTTGATGTCTGCAGTGCCTGTTATCCTAGTTACAGGTAGCACTGCTTGTTTTCTTGGCACAACATTTACTTGACCGCTTTACCCTGTTTGTTGGTTGACTAGGGTTCATGCAGTTTTACTTGGATCTTGCACTTTGAAAGTAGCTCTGGATAAGAACATCTGATGACAGTAGATAGATACTCACAGCAAACATTCAGCTCACTGTTATCAACCTGGAAACAGGTGTTAAGTCCCTGCTCCTCAAGTAATGAGAGACAAGGGGTGAAACAGCAATATGCACTCACTGCTCTGTGATGAAAGCTGAGATCCGACACACACACATGTGCCAATGGAATCACTGCATGAAGTGTCGATTACACGTTCCACGCATAGACAGTAAAAAGGATGGACAAAGTTACACCCATAGGCTCTACAGACCGTAAATGAAGCCTATCTTTCAGCAATTTCGAATCCATATTATATATCTGGAACACGGATTGTGTAGCTTGTCAATCAAATCATCGCAAGGTAGCCACGCCCCTCCTACAGCATACCATACTTTATCATACATTTTAAAATAAATGGGAGCATAATTTCCCAAAATGCACATCATGGTGATTGAAAGAAGACTTTAAACTAGCGACTGGATGACAATGTTTATTAAGGTCATAAAATCAAGTCTAAAGTTGGGCAAAAACCCATCCGCTTCAATGGAGAGTAATTCTTTCTGACACCAGCAGGGGTAAAACAGCGAGACCACAGGCCATTCATATGAACTGTCACTTCCTATACACACCAAACAACCATGTTTGGTACAGTCATGTGAGAAATCTTGTCAGCCAGAAAGTGGAAGAGATCTGTCTTGTTGTCGTTATGTCTGAGGAAATTTGCTGGAACTTTATTCTTGTTTGTCACTTGCCGTCGACCTCCCTGGCCTCGTTTGGACCTTGTTTCCATTTTGAGGCTTGATGGACTATACACATCAAAGACGATGTGTGTACTCTTGTTTAAGTCATGAATAGCCCCGCTTACCCTTGACTCGGCTCTCCCACGCTGGCACACCCTGTCAATTCAGGCGCGGCTATCTAACTACATCTACTAACTATTACTAGCTAATTGACCGGGGCTGTTAGACAGCATTTGGGACACTGATAAGCTATACTATTACTACAGTACTACTAAAACTCAGCTGACACTGAACCCCATGCTGAGTTACACAGCAGTGATGCCAACATTGTGCCCTGGTTGTGCAATGACATTCACTCTATTATAATAAGCTATATAAGACATAATGATACAACCCCTGGAAGTCATCTTGAAAAATGACAGCCATGTTGATTTTTTGGGGTGGCTAACATCAAGTCTAAAGTTGGGCAAAAACCCATCCGCTTCAATGGAGAGTAATTCTTTCTGACACCAGCTGGGGTAAAACAGCGAGACTACAGGCCATTCATGTGAACTGTCACTTCCTATACACCCTCAATTTACTCAGAAGCTGGCCCCTTGGTTCCACGTTAGGCTACAGTACTGTACAAGTAAATGAACATCATGTGTCTTACTGTATGTGACATTTCACAAGCTGATCTTTTGGTTCCAGCATCACTTCACTGAACTAAGCGGGGCGAGCTAATGCTTTCAGTGTGACCAAATGCAATTCATGCTTAATTTGAACAGGGAGGTATGTGTGCTCTTTTAAGGCTCTTTTTAGGTCAAACTTTTGTCCATGGGGAGCTTTGTTGCTGTGAAGGGGGCACGGGCACCGACTCCACGGCAAATTGTGGAAATTAAAATAGTTCATGAAATATGCAGGCGTCCTGTAGTTCAACTACATCCCAGTAAAGGGCAGCATGAATTATTAAGGTTTCAAAAGAAATGCTTATGTTGCCTCGCCAAACCACAAAGCTTATTTACTGCACACCTTACCCATTTCCCTCTGCTCTATGTTCACAACCATCTGCTTACCCCACTATATACTACAGTATATATACTGTGTGGTGTGTGTGTGTGTGTGTGTGTGTGTGTGTGTGTGTGTGTGTGTGTGTGTGTGTGTGTGTGTGTGTGTGTGTGTGTGTGTGTGTGTGTGTGTATATATGTGTATATATATATATATATATATATATATATATATACATACACTGTATACAGTATATGGTAGATGGTGCATTTATATAATGCTTTTATCCAAAGCGCTTTACATAGATTGCACATTGCATAGATTGCCCATTCACACACACATTCACACACCGATGCTCTACCGGCCACTCTACCCCTGAGCCACTATATATACTGTGTACACACACTTACACACAGCTGTTCAAATGTCTTCACTTTGGACAAGGATCCGAATTGTGAGCGAATGCTCCCTCAGTGGTAGTGTAGAGACAGTTCAGTACACCTCCCTGTCTCCATGGCTGACACTGTGCACATTTCCCAGTCTCCCTCACTCTTTCAGGTACATTGATTAATGCACCTGGATGTTTGCCTTCCTTCCCTTTTTAGAGTTTTAGGATTTGTTCCCTTTGTTCCTCCTGGCTGACTTCAGAACTGCTGCCGCCTCGTCTCTGTAGACCCCATGTGTGCCTGTGCTCCACTAAATGGAGCAAGCAGCACAGCGCTCATACATACACACACACACACACACACACACACACACACACACACACACAGTATATCGAACGCCGTTTACCTAAACACACGCACAGACACGCGCGCGCGCACACACACACACACACACACACACACACACACACACACACACACACACACACACACACACACCGAGTGCCGCACTATGAGCTTGTAGATATGCTATTTTTAGAAAAATCGTGGAAACGTTGTGCAAATCTTTGACTATACATATGTTTTAAAGTGAACATTTTTAACTCCGATTTGTGCTTCTGGGGGGTCCCTGGAACAACATATTTTGAGATGGGGGTCAGTGGCCAAATACATATCATTTTGGGGGTCCTTGACATGGAAAAGGTTTGAGAACCACTGATATTATAGAAACATAAGGGTTTTCAAAAAACTTAAATATATATACATTCAAAGATTTGCACACATTGTCCACAATTTTTCTAAAAATAGCAGATCTACAAGCTCATAGCTCTGATCTGCTATCTTTGAATAGCCAAAGACATCTTAAAATGACACAGATGCGTATCCAGGTCTTAATGCGTTAAACACATACACACAAGCAAGCGCAGCACATGCATTTCACACAAAATAGGAAAACTCAGCACAAGCATGCTTGTACAGTATCTCCTCCCAAGTGGTATTGTAGTTTCAAATGCTTGGCAGTCAGAGGAAGACGAGGAGATTTCTTTTGTACTGTTTTGCTTGTTCCAAGACTCCCACCAGAGTCAGCAGCCAGAACACTCACTCTAACATTTTTACTCTAGATAGGGAAGTGACAAGTCTCCTGACAACGCTGGCAGATAGTCTGATTTATTCAGTATACAGCCACATCTACCAGAAAGTATAGGCATTAGACACAGATGCAACATGGACAGTTTGCCATGTCCTGGGATCAGTTTAGTTTTATATGGACAGACTATAGGAGACAGGATGAGGAGGAGAGGGCTGAGACATTATTATTGCTGACAAAAAAATAAATAAAAAATCACAAACATATTGGTCAAGGGTTGAAGCAGCAGTAGTACCAGACCTGCTAGTCTCTCACACACACACACACACGCACACGCACACGCTCTCTCTCTCTCTCTCTCTCTCTCTCTCTCTCTCTCTCTCACACACCTCTATACACCCTTAACACCCACAGCTCGTTAAAAACGGAACTATCCTGCCAAATCTTATCTGGGTTGCTGCCGGCACCATTGCTTTCACTAAAGTGAAAAACGTGTTTCTGAACCCCCTGGATTCCTCATAAGTCCCCCCAGTCTTGCTCCAATGCACTTCAGACTTGTGTGCGCTCTCTAATCCCCTTGCACTGACCCCTCCACAACGGCTTTATCAGTTAGCCTAATATAGCTTGACATGAAGAAATACACCTATAAAAAGACAGCGTCTTGCATATAAGTAGACATGCACACATCTCATTCATGCGTCTGCGCACACTAGGCCTGTCACAATTATTACGTAATCGTCTGATCGCAATTATCTGAGATAATCGCAATATTTTTTTGCATAATCGTCACAATCGTTTCCATGTTGAAAGTTTTTCACACATTTCAAATATTAAAAAAGCAGACGGGCACCTAGGCTACAATTTAGCCCGACAGCGCGTTGCAGGTTCGAGTCCCGATCCCAACAGCCTTTGCTGCATGTCACTCCCCATCTATCTCCCCATTTCCTGTCAGCTTACTGTCCTATCAATAATAGAGGCATAACAAGCCCATATATTAATCTAAAAAAAAAAAAAAAAGCAGAAATAGCAGAGCTTGTAGATCAGCTATTTCTGCTATTTTACAAAACATTATTAAATATCTCAATAATGTCTTTGTATATTTCAGTTATTTGTCATATCTGCGCTGTGAAATCTTTTATTAAGAAGCTCTATGCTCCAGTGTTCAATGCCAAACACACAATTAAATCGTTAATCGCAATTATTTGAGTGACAATTAATCGTCAACTTAAATGTGTAATCGTGACAGCCCTACCACTGCTCTAGAAGTTTAAAGTTTTTGTTAAAGACCCTATAAACAGGAAGTAGGCCTATTAACAGGAAGTAGGCATATAAGCAGTATTATGTATTCACATTTTGTCAGACCACAGAATAATGTTATAAACCACCCAGGCAAATTATGAAAAATATTTGTAGTTTATTTTTGTAGGGCTGTGGGGGGGGTGTCCACCGAAGGCAGTGAAATCATTATTTTAGCCTGAAGATGGCAATGCACTCTAGAGAATAGCATGACACACTGGCCTAAAGATGGCGATGCACTCTAGGGTATAGGGTCAGAAGACTGGTATACCTTTGGTGTACCATGGCGCAATTCCTAACTACACCAGTCTTCTGCCATCAGTGATTCTGATGACATCACTGAAACCCACCTGAGCGTGTCATCAGGTGAGGTGTTTAGCGCCTCCCAGCTCTCAGCAGGAAATGCCCAAACAAGGCATTTCCTGTTTACATCCCTTTAAGTGCAGTTTTTTTTTTTTTTTAAACAAAAGAGATCATGTAGGGCTGTGCCACAGTTCAGACATGTAGGCCATCCGTTTGGGCCCCATTGGTTACCAAGATGATTCATTTTAGATGAACATGCATTAGCTAATAGCTACTGCAGCGTATCGTCCACAGAATTACTCAGCGACATGCATTATGTTCTGCCTCTTATCAGCAGCACACTGTTAATGCTCCCCAACAATGCTGTTTGATGAGGTCCCTGTGTTGCTGCTGCAGCTGAAGTGTTGTTTACTAAATGGGAACAGTGCTGACAGCTTGTCGTGTATGATGAATATCTGTGTGTGTGTGTGTGTGTGTGTGTGTGTGTGTGTGTGTGTGTGTGTGTGTGTGTGTGTGTGTGTGTGTGTGTGTGTGTGTGTGTGTGTGTGTGTGTGTGTGTGTGTGTGTGTGTGTGTGTGTGTGTGTGCGCGCGCGCGCATGTGTGTGCGTTTGTGTTAGCATAAATTACTAAAGCACATTATATCATCTTACTCTAACAAAGCCCACTCCAAATCTAATGCAGTCTATGTGAATATAAAACCGTAACAAAGTAGATTTCTTTTTATGAAATATCTTTTATTTATTTTTCTACCATATTATGGTAGAAAATAAATGTATAAAAACAATACACAGGCCTGCAGGCCGTCGTGTGCCTCTGGAACTGTACACAGTGGGCCTGAAATAAGTGAACATATTCTGATTGAAAATAAGTATTATGTAAAGATGAAGTGCTCGTTTCAAGAGGTTACTGGCATGCTAACACACACATGTCATCTATGCACTGCCAGTTGCTACCACTAGCCTCCTCCAATGGCCGCAGGCTGATGGTGTTGTGTGAATATAAAATAACGATAAGACCAAATCAAGCTGGTATCATGAGGGTATTTCCACAGTAATGAGGCTGACCTGCTGTGTGGACCACTAACAGTGGTGTAAAGTAACTATTTACATTTACTCAAGTACTGTACTCAACAAGTACATGCGTTCGTGCGTGCGTGCGTGCATGTCTGTGTGTTTGGGTGTGCGTGTGTGTGCGTGTGTGTGTGTGCGCATGTGTGTGCGTGTGTGTTAGCATAAATTACTAAAGCACATTATTTCACATATTTGTATTTCTTACAATCTTACTCTAACAAAGCCCACTCCAAATGTAATGAATTCAATGTGAATATAAAACCATATAAAGTAGATTTATGTATATTTGTCGCGTCGCAATGCAACACATTGTGAGCTTTTTATACATTTTACACATTTGAAAACTTGTGAAATGGGACAATCTGCATAATGAGTAGGCTACTTTTACTTAAGTAAGAAAATTTAGTCTTTTTTTCCACCACTGCTGCAGGCTGATGGTAACCTGACTCTGTCAAATGGAAGAAGCTTGCGACACACATTTTGTTTATGGTGTTGTGTAAGTGAATATAAAATTCACTTTCACTTAAAAACCATAAGACCCTAAAAAGGCAGTAAGATGTCAAGCTGGTATCATGAGGGTATTTCTACTTGTGTGAACCACACTAACCTCCTCAAACAGCTCCAGGCTGTACGTGTTGTCGTCATCCGCAAAGTACACGATGCCCGCCTGGCTGCTGTTGGCGTTGAAGGTCTCCCGCAGCCAGCGCAGCGCCAGGTTCCTCTGCATGGTCCCCCGGGGGATCCGGGGGTCGCGCGTGTCGCCCCGCAGCTTGTAGTTCCGCGGCGTCTCCACGTTGAGGTGCGTGTAGTTGAGGCCCGTGTCGTGGAGGAGCCGCGTGACCAGCGGCGTCCGCCTCTGCGAGTCCTCCACCAGGATCCAGTGCAGGTTGGGCACGTGGAGGAAGGTGTTGGCCAGCCGCGTCAGCTCGGCCTTCTGCACGGGCCGGCTGTACGTCGGCGTGATGACGTGGATGGTGGGCAGCACGTCGGACCAGGGCGGGGGCCGCGTGTACACGTACTCCGTCCTCACCACCTGCAGTTGGTGCAGAATGCGGCCGTCAGACTCATTGCTGGGACTAGGAGATCAGAGCACATAACCCCTGTACTGGCTGCACTGCTCTGGCTGCCAGTAACCTTTTGAATAGATTTTAATATGGCCTGGCACCACAATACCTAGCTGACCTGCTACAACAGGGGTGGGCAACTTTGATGATGGAGAGGGCCACTATATTTCCACACTCACTCCAGAGGGCCACATTGCATGTACTGTCTCTCCGTATTTTAACTTTTTTCGCCAGTCTATGTCACATTCATTCAAAAGCAGCAGCAGCAAAAATAGCCAATCTACAAGCTCAAAACGCGTCTCAATGCGACACATTTTGAGCTTGTAGATCGGATATTTTTGCTGCTTTTGAATTTTTCTTTGCTATTTTTTAATTGGAATCCTGAAAAGTTAGATTTGTATTTAATTTCAAATGCATTTAGTTATACTTATGTTAGCTTTATGAATTTAGATACAAATACATTGGACGTAAAAAAGACAATAGAATTTGAATACTAGTCATTAAGCCACTAATATAGACTGAAGTAATTAAAGCCTTTTCCCGTCAGTAACAGCCTCCCATTGGACCTCAGGTTTGCTAGTTCCAATACCATTTTAAAATCCAAATTAAAGACCCATTTCTGTAGAAAGGAACCTCCGAATTTGGTGCATCTACACTCACTGTCAGTGAGTGAGTCACTGATACTGTTGTTGTGTGTTGTTCTGTGTTGTTTCTGTAATTGCTTATGATCTATGATTCACTGTTTGATTTGAAGTTGTTCAGCACTTAGTAACATTGTTTAAAAAGGTGCTATATAAATAGAGTTTATTATATTACCTCCACGATGTCCTTGTCCGAGGAGGAGGAGCAGTACTCCTTGGAGTCCTGCGTCAGGCCGCCCCCTGCCTCCTTCTTGCCATCGCCGCCGTCATCTGTGTGAGAAACATACATGTACATACGGCGTTAACCAACCCCTGGGCCTGACCCGCTGTATTCGTTTTTTTGTCCTCAGGTGACTCAAACCCAATGGGGGGTGTAAAGTGTACCTGAGAGCCGGTGTCGGTGGACTGCAAGCCTCTCTGGTATGATAAAGAGCTCTTTTACTAGGTGGTGACAGGCTGCAAAAAGCGAAAGCATTGGCACTGTGAGAGGACACAACACAAGCTAGCTGGATGGACAGAGACATGATGGGGCACAGGGTTCGGGGGGGGGTGATGGTGATGATGCCTGTTAGGGCTCTGCACTATCGGGAAAGCATGCGATATGCGATGGTGATATGACTCGCGATTAGTAAACAAAATACTGAAGTATACAGTTTTAATGTCTTTCTGCCTTAGGTTTTCTGCTAACCGAAAACCCAGACAATGACAGTGTATTGTATGCACACACTGGGGGGGAAAAAGAAGAAAAAATGAATGGATTACTCTATATTTCCATTCCAACAACATGGTTTAACACATTAGCACCTTTAAAACATTAGCACCTGGCTATACAGCTACTATTGACAATTAGCCTATACCAATTTAGCAATTCAGTTCCTCGCTGCTCCACTCAAAACATTTCTTCTAATTTAAACGAAAACCTCCTTTAAACCTCAAAACTGTGATGATGATACATTTTCAATTACTGCACAACCCTAATGCCTATCCTGTACGTCCATTTGCATTAGTCCAATACGGTGTGTTTTCATTAATTGTTTGCTGTGTTGAACCATGTGCCACTTCAACAGTATGTGCCTCATACTTAACTTTACAACTTTACTTATTCCAGGGTATTATTAGCCTCCATCAAATCGCAAAGCAAGCCCAGTGAAAACTGCATGATTTTACACACAGCAGCATTTGTACATGTTTTTCTTTCTTTCTTCTTTTCATTATAAAACAGTTGATTTTCTTTTCTTTTTCTTTTTGTTTTTTTTTATCGGATTTCTTTATCCTTAAAACTCTTCTTTAATTCTTCTTTAAGGCAATGAAAATGACAAGAAAGACATTGAATGTCATGGAGGAGAGAATGGAGTCACAGTGGTGAGTCACAGTAAATCTCACAGAGGCAAACTGAGGTTAACATTCAAGTTTGGGCAGTGTGTGTAAAGTAAAGCACACAACTTAACTTTACTTTAAAGGTTGTAGAGTTAACAATAGCTAATCAGGTGCAAATGGTGGCGGCATACCCGCCTGGTTCACCCCTATAGTAAATTGTATGAATCAGTGGCCCCAATAGGCTGCTATGATGGATCGAATAATTATAGAATCATTAAGGTTGCTAATTTCTCCCCTCATTGTGTCACTGCCTAATGGCAATCTTTATCACCGCTCTGCTTGAGCGCTATTCGCACCTCAAACATAAAGACGATTTTTCTGTGCCACAGATTGACACAATCTGCTGATGGCCAGATGTTAGACATAGGCTGCCAGCTACAAACACTGCCAAAAACCTCAAGCTTCTCATTTTAAGAGGAGCTAAAAAAAACAAATACTTTTTAAATAGCAGATGGAGGCGGTCTACCTGAGGACAATACAGAGAGTTAAGTGCCAAAACATTAGCCCGTCATAAAGAAAGTAGACAATTGTGACATGCTGATCTGTGATTAACAATTTGCTCTATCTTAATTGTTGAGATAAACCCCACCATTAATAAGCGGGTTTAAAAAAGAAACAGCCTGTGGGTTATTTGTGTTTGTTATTCCACTTAAATTCCACTTCAAAGGTTATATATAGGAGGAAAACAGTCCTATTGATTTACTGTCTCTCCTATTTGGTTTTGTACACGGTGCAGCTTACTGACAATTCACACTGGTTTTGCAGTCTTGTGTGTGTGTGTGTGTGTGTCTGTGTGTGCGTGTGCGCGCGTGTGTGCGTGTGCGCGCGTGTGTGTGTGTGTGTGTGTGTGTGTGTGTGTGAGTGATGAGAGAGAGAGAGGCAATTTAAGGGAGCTATGAAATTGATTTGCATTCCCTTTTGAGTAACCGAGGTGGTGGGTAGTTAAGACTGTGAAATGGACAAGAGACGAGTGAGATACTGCACTGATGCATGCCGTCATAATGCTGCTCTGTGTGATTAAGCTTCTCTCGAAGCACAACCTCACACAGGTGTGCAGGTGTGGAATACATGGTCCACTCACAGTGTGTTAATGGTTCAGGTGTGGAATAGATGGTCCACACAGTGTGTTAATGGTCCAGGTGTGGAATACATGGTCCACTCACAGTGTGTTAAAGGACGACTTCACCGCTTTTCAACCTATCTTCATATAATTGGTCCTCACTAATACTCATGATAAAATGGTACAATTTTTTTCTACTCGGTCTGTGTCTCAGAGGAGGGCTGTGGACAGTTCAGAGTCCCGTCTACCAGTGACATCATCAATGGGGAATCCAAGCTAATAGAAACTGCAGGCTTTCTATTCCTGGAAAGTTGCAATGCAATAAAAGAAGCCATTGTTCTCGTGTTAATACAAATCTAAATCAAAAAATTTAAATCTTGTTGGGAAAAAAAAATCATGCCTAACGATGATGTCACTGGTAGACGGGTTTCTGGACTGTCCACAGCCCTCCTACGAGACACAGACCAAGTAGAAAAAAATTGTACCATTTTATCATGAGTATTAGTGAGGACCAATGATATGAAGATAGGTTGAAAAGCGGTGAAGTCGTCCTTTAATGGTTCAGGTGTGGATGCTGTGCAATGCTAATGAGCAACATAGACAAAGTGTAAAGGCCAAACGTTCGTACTAGGCTAATCTTGGCGGGCAGAGATATTAGAGAACAAAAGAATAAGACAATGCAATGTTATAAAGATGTTACATTGTGACATATACACAATATGTATAATATAGTTTATATTTCACAGGCTTAATTATTACAACACACTTTACATGAATATACAGTAGTTCAGTTATATATATGTGCTGTCCGGCAGAAAATGTTCATTTTTCAGGGAATGAAAAAACAAAGCAATACTGACTCATCAACGTTGGTATTGTGACTGTATGTAATATTGTTTGCATGTGTGTCATTATATTATCACCACTTTACCCAAATCCAGCTCAAGTGGAGTCAGGAGGTTTTGTCCATCATTGATAAGAACAGCTGACAATGGATCTCCACGCTCACAATGCATCACAACCATAGGCGCCGAATCATGTGCGCACTGCTGGGTGCTAAACCCGAATCAAGCACGCATTAATTGTTTTCATGACATTAGCGTCAGCGCTAAGTTTGATAAACAGGTACACTGCATGGTTACTTTTAACAGACTAGCCTACGGGGAAAAAAAACCTGCCTCGTTAAAGTGTGTTTATCTTCCGCTCTGCAGCAGCTCTGAGCTCTGTGTGCCACGCAGGGGAGAGGGGGTGGAGTTAGCTGCCAGTTGTGGAAAGATCATTACATTGTAAAACATACATTGACCACTTTAGCCCTATCTTATACGTAGCCTATTTGAAAATAGCCGATCTACAAGCTCACAACGCGTTGCATCGCGACACGTTGTGAGCTTGCAGATATGCTATTTTGCCAATAATTGTGTACTTTTCTCGAGTAAATTTTGAATTCTGGACTTTTACTTGTAACAGAGTATTTCTATATTAAAGTATTGGTACTTTTACTTAGGTAAATCATTTGAGTACCTTTTCCACCACTGTTTGCTGCTTTCGCCGACAGTTTGATGAACCAATGGAGCTGGTTTTGTCAGAAGCGCTTTTTAATACTCTTCATTGGTTCAATATGTTTTTAATCAACACACAGACGTAAAGGGTGTTCAATAGCACTGATTTATGAAAAAAAACAAGAAATTACCAAAGTCATTATAAAGCCGCATGGACCTGATTACTTGTTTTTTGGATTGCTTCTTTCTCTCGCCAAACCTGGCAACATTCACAGAATCTGCGACGCTAAACGCTCTAATGTTTTTTATATAAGTGGTGGCAACATTTTGTGACACCACACGGGTCTTCCCAACCATAGCTAAGATTGAAGTCAGTGTGAACATGGCCAAATAATAACTTAATAGCCAAAGTAGGTCTAATGAAGCACGCTAGCATTTAGGCTAACCCTCCTGCCTGAGGCTCTCTCCCTCTCTCTCTCTCTGCTGCAAAGAAGCAGTGTTAATTTTGACAGCAAATTCTGATTTAGTCTTAGTCTTAGTCTTTTGAATAACACGCCATTTAGTCTTAGTCCCATTTTAGTCTTCTGAAATAGTTTTAGTCTAGTCTTAGTCTAGTCGACTAAATATCAAAATATTTTAGTCTTAGTCTTTTAGTCTTAGTCTTTTAGTCTTAGTCTTTTAATTTTAGTCTTAGTCTTTTAGTCTAAGTCTTTGTCGTTTGTCTTAGTCTTTTAGGCTTTTAGTCTTAGTCTTTGTCATTTAGTCTTAGTCTTATAGACTTTTAGTCTTTGTCAAATACATTTTAGGTTTGAATGTGCAATACATTACAGATTTATAGTTGTAATATGAAACATGTCTTGTTTTATTTTTAGTATCAAATGACAAGAAATAAGTACATGACCCAATTGATCTCAGATAAAATGAGTATATGGCCTATATAAGTATAAGGTATAAGGAGCTATGGCCTGCACCTGTGCAGAAATCCAAACTAGCCGACCTACAAGCTCACAAGGCATTGCAGTGCCACGTGTTGTGAGCTTGTAGATCTGCTATTTTCATGAAACAACATGTCGGACTTTGGCGTTGATTTTAGCTTTCAGTTTTGATGCTATCTTGGAATTGTTAGCATACTTTTAATCACAAGGCCCGTACCTTTAAAATGGTATATAGATTGACCATGTAGGTGACACACGCGCTAGTGTAGACGTGTTTGATTGTATAAAGAAATGCAAAAAGACGGCGATCCACAACACACGTCAAGAACTACTGTTGCCCTGTATGCTTATTATAAGCGACCTCGTTTTCTGTAAAGTTGCTTGTAAATATTAGTAGTTGCTTTTTATTTGTTGTGAGCTTGACAGCTTGTAGATCAGCTATTTCCAAATAGTCTATTTTCAAATAGCCGTTGCGTATAGGTTTAAAGTGCTCATGTAGCCTAATAATCACTTAGTTCTTTGGGATTGTTTTCATTGACCTGGTTGCTTATTTCTCTCTCGGTAATCGGGCAACATAGACATAGTCATTGTTTACACCGTCGAAGAAGAAAAATGCGGAAGTGATCCCTCAGTAAAAAAAAGACGCTATTTGATGATGTTAATGTAAGTCATTACAGCCCCATAACGTGGTTAATAAATTAGATTTTGGGATGCACAATACATTGAAATTACGGGAATAATAACGCGACTCGCGTCAATAACTAATGGGATTTTTTTTTAAAAACTAAATACACTTTTTTTCTCCTCCTGTGTCGTGTAACTCCGTGCGTTGGCTTGTTGTGATTTGTGTTCGTCCATGCTGGCCCCTAATATGGTCTGCTTCCGGGTGGATCAACCTAACTTAACAATGAGGATCGTTCTGATTGGATCCCTTCCCAACTAGTCCCACAAAAAGAGTAATTCTGATTGGATCTCTTCTCCATTCGTCCCGCCCTAACATTTTCGTCTCGTCTAATTCGTTGACTAACGTGTCCATTACATTTTCGTCTCCCCATTGGCTTAAAAGGGGGGCTTAAAAGGGGGGAAGTGTGAAGGACAGCCAGGACAGCCAATGACACTTAGGTGTCACTAAATGTCACTCGGGTGTCGGACTAGGACTAGTGCTGTTTGTAGAGCCGCGCTGCTTTCAGCATGCGGCTAATAAAAAGCTGAAAAATGGAGTTACTGTAGCTGGTTTCTGTCCGACAGCGACGATATGCAGAATTATGTTCTCTCATAATAACTTAATAACTTATGTAATTATGTAAATGTAATAACAAAAGATCATTTCCCTGTTAATTTAATGTTTATGAGATAAGGTTGTATCCTTATCATGCTTTCAGACAGTCCATACTGCGGCCGTTTTATTAACTGTGAACAACTGTTATTGAGATCTGATGAGGGCGATGGTCTTTGTGACTAAAGCTCCATTTCACATCAAGAGAAGCAAGAACATTAATTAGCTTTGTTTTTGGTGTGAATATTCCATTCCATTATTTAGAAATATATATATTCAAAGATTTGCACACATTTTCACGATTTAAAAATAAATAGCAGATCTGTGCTTTTAGCTCAAATCTAAAAATTACACAGATGCGTTCCAGGTCTTAATGGGTTAACCCATTCAATAGGAGAATGCATACTGTGTCATTTTAGATTCCTTTGGCTATTCAAAAAAGGGCGGATATTAGTGATGCGTGGGTTGACCCGTAACCCGCGGGACCCGCGGGTCAACCCGCGGCGCGGGTGGGTCGAGTCAGAATTTCGGAGGCAATTATGCGGGCTGCGGGTGAGCGGGTCAGCCGCTCTCACACGCAAAAAAACAAAAACAATCACTTGTTTTGTCTTTATTCCTAATAAGAATAAAAATAATAACAATAAAACAGTTTGAATACACTTGGGGATTATTTTCTAACCATGATTTTACAGAATTAAAAACAAAATCGCGGGTCGCGGGGCGGGTTGAGCCATAGATTTATATATGGGTTCGCGGGGCGGGTTGAGGCGGGTTGGGTTTCCGTGGCGGGGCGGGGCGGGTCATGAAAAAACCCGACCCGCACATCACTAGCGGATATACAAGCTATGAGCTTGTAGATCTGCTATTTTTGAGGGGGAAAATTGTGAAAATGTGTGTAAATCTTTGAAAAAATAAATATAAATTGCATATTATATTATATTAATATATAATATAAAATAAAATATATATATATATATATATATATATACACATACATACATACATACATACATACATACATACATACATATATATATCTATACATATATATATATATATATACACTTTTAACTCAAATCTTTGCATCTGGGGGTCCCTGGAACAAAATATTTTGAGATGGGGGTCCGTGGCTACATACATATCATTTTTGGGGTCCTTGACATAAAAAGGTTTGAGAACCATTGATATAAATAGCAACATACATATATATTTTTTTAAACCGATTTAGAAGACATTTGTAGAACCCCCAGAAGCAAAGATTTGAGTTAAACATGTTTGCTTTAAAAAATATATATATATTCAAATTGCCCAAATTTTCCCTAAAAAATAGCAGTTCTACAAGCTTGTAGTGCGGCACTCTGTGCCGCGCTATGAGCTTGTATATCTGCTATTTTTGAATAGCCAAAGTATAAAATAATGGTTAAATTGGCCTTCCCGGATTGAATGTGTTAAGGCCCTCTAAACGAACAGCCTGTTGCACTGTATAAACCTGAAGTGGCGTGTGAGGTTTCAAGGGCCCACTCCATGCATGATACATTGGCAGTCATTGGAAAAGCCCCATGCCATTATCCAGCATATCTCTGCTGTCTGGCAGAAACCAGATGTCCAAAATATTAACTTAACCCATTTAGACCGGGAAAGCATATTGAGTCATTTTAGATATCTTTGGCTATTTTTGGGGGGAAATCATGAAAATGTGTGTTCTAAAGCGAACATTAAAAATATATAAATTCAAAGAATTGCACAAATTTCAACAATTTTTCAAAAATAGCAGATCTACAAGCTCATAGCGCGGCACTCGGTGCCACGCTATGAGCTTGTAGATCTGCTATTTTTGAATAGCCAAAGAAATCTAAAAATGACAGACGCGTTCCCGGTCTTAATGGGTTAACAGGAAATGAAAAAAACAATAACATTTTTTTAGAACAACACAATACTGCCTCATCAATTTTAGTACATGACTTTATAGTCAGATACTTGAATGTGTCCTTATATTATCATCACTTCACCCAAATACAGCTCAAGTGGAGTTAGGTGGTTTGACCGACAGTTTGAGGATCCAATGGGGTTAGGAGGTTTAGTCAGAAGCGCTTTGTTAATACTTTTCATTGGTTCAATATTTGTAAAACCCACACACAGACGTACAGGGTGGTAATAGCACTGATTTATAAAAAATAATTAAAAAGTAGAAAGATGGAGATAGCTGGTTTCTGCCCGACAGTATCATATACAGTATCGTGTATTAATACTGTAGACATGATGTTCCTTTTGTTGTAATACAGAGTAGAAAAGTATAATCTCTCATAATCTGTTAAAAGAAAGCAAAACCTTTATTCCTCTTCTGCGTAATTTATACTCTGCCGAAAATAGCCTATCTAAAAGCTTGTGATGCAACTCGTTGGGACCTTTTAGATCGGATATTAAAAAAAAAAAAAAAAAAAAAAAAAATCAGGTTTTATGGGAAAATGAAAGTCCAGCAGCAACATGCATGTAGGGCTGTCACAAATTTAAGTTGATGATTAATTGTCACTCAAATAATCACGATTAACGATTTAATTGTGTGTTTGGCATTGAACATTGGACCATATGAATAAATAAACATTTCTGTTTGCCTTTTAGGCTTTGTAAGACAAAATTGCACAGGGCAGATATGAGGGCTTAAATATTCAAAGAAATTACTGACATAGCTAATAATTTTAAGTTAATAATGTAAAAAATAGCAGAAATAGTTGATCTACAAGCTTACAACGCACCACAAAGTGACGCGCTGTAAGCTTGTATATCTGCTATTTCTACTTTTTTTTAATATTTGAAAATGTGTGAACATTTTTCAAAATGTAAACGATTATGACGATTATGCAAAAATAATTGTGATTAGACGACTAGGCCTATGTAATAATTGTGACAGGCCTACATGCATGCAATTAAAAGTGCTATACTGCTAGAGTGGCCTCTTCCATATAAAGCCAATCACATTTTTGCATTGAGTGTGGCAAATGCTTACCCTTGCGGATGGCGAGGAGGGGGGCGATAGCACTTTGGTGCCAAACGGTGATGAGCAGCGTCCACGGTAGCACGATCAACACGATGGCAAGAATGTCTCTTCTCTTCGGCATCTCCAGGATTGGTTGTGTGGCTCGGCATTACCTGTCGGTAGAGAGGTGAAGACAAAGATGGAACCAAGCCAAATGTATTATGTCGCATTACAGTTTTTGTTACACAAGTTTCAACATTATTGTCAAATGCCTACTGTATGAACATTAAGTTATGAAAAAATTCTACTGTACCATTCATTCTAAGATATCATAACATCATAGAAAAGGTAAGAAAAACTTAGTCCAAAATTCTCCTTAAGTACAATGTTGAGGTCTTTTTTACTTTACTCGAGTATTTCCAATTTTCAATACTTTTACTTGTACTCCAAATGTACAATTTCTTTACTTTTACTCCACTACAATTATTTGAAAACTTTAATTACTAGTTACTTTGTAGATTTGGATTATTATTACAAAACATACTTTAACCGCTTCAGCCCTATAGACATTTTGGCCATTTGAAAATAGCTGATCTAAAAGTTCACAATGTGTCGCGATGTGACGCATTCTGAGCTTGTAGATCTGCTATTTTCAAAAGATTTTTATACATTTGAAAACTTGAAATGGGACATTCCGCAAAATGAGTACTTTTACTTTTGGTACTTACATTTTGATGCCAATACTTCTGTAATTTTACTCAAGTACATTTTGAATACTATATTGCAGTATTGATACTTTTACTTGAGTATTTTTTCCACCACTGATGAATGCACTCAAAATTGATTTGTACCTTCTTGCAAAAGCATAAACACAAATCTTGCTATCACTAGTATTGTAACATCTACTTCTCTCCACAGATAAAGACAATACAAACACATCAAAGTCAGTAGAGGTGAACAATCAATATCTCACTCCCTCCCCAAACTATGAATAATAGAAAATCAAAAATAGAAGTGTACACAAGACATTTGGCACTGATCGGTCCAGCGGGTTTGCAAGATTAGCTCCGGGCTAATCTCTCAAAACAGATTATTAACACAACAACATTTGCAGATGGGTTCCCAGATTCGCTCCGGACAAACACAAAGACACCAGATTTACACGCATGCACGCACAAACACACACCCATACACACACACACACACACACACACACACACACACACACACACACACACACACACACACACACACACAGACCGACCCGCTTATAGTGTAGCTAGCTAAACTCCTGCAGAGCCAGGGCGTTAAAAGAAGAGGTTATTGTATTGCGCAATATTAAACCTGTTGAAGACCGTAAATATGTTTGTAGTATTTATGTAAGTGTGGCATAACCTTTACACCAACACTATAGAATTAGAATGGAAACATATGAATGTAGAATTAGTACGGTGATTGGGTCGGCTGTCACTATTTTATATCCTAAGCAGGAAAACACATTTGGGGTTTTCCGTGTCATATTGACAGTGGTACTTAGAAATGTATTAATTTAAGAAATGATGAAATGTGCTTATAGTTTGGTGAGATTGATTGTACTCAATGAGGTGTTATGTTTGACAAATGAGCTAAATATTTAGAGTACTTTATTGTTCTGTGGTTTGCAAGCTCAACTTTGTGAAACGTACCTGTAATTCAGTCTTCTAGTAATACGGTGTAAAAAAAAGTTGTCTCATACTATTCTTTTTACATGCCTTGCACCTGTCAATCATAATAATGTCCACAATTAAAACGAGAGCTGTGAGGCGAAACGGGTTGGGTTCCCTGTGAGTGCATCTTAGGCAACCCTACTCCATTTTCTACTGACAAAGAAATGGGTTGTGAGGTATATTTGTGCAGTTTCTTCTCCTGCTTATAAGCGTTGAGGTGTAACAGATGAGACTTGTTTACATGGACAATACTTTGTATTAGAAATCATATACACCAACCCTCCCCCCAATTATGAAAAAGCTTTAAGGGAATTTCACAGACCAGTGAATGAATCTCTTTGTGCTGAGGGAGGAGTATTGGTACACGGCACAATCTTCTGATGAATGTATTCAATTACTGTCTCCGCCAGACCAAAAGGCATGGCAAGAGAATGTTTTGCACCCGGTCTGTCCATCCGTGTGTGTCCGTCTGCCTGTCTGTGAGCTGCTAATCTCCGGCACTGTTGGCCCGGTCGCTACGAAGCTGTGCACACACACTCCATGGATGCCTAAGCCGAACTTCTACCCCATTTTTTTCAGATTGGCCTGTTATAGCGCCACCAGGGGGCATATTTTTGCAAAACATTTTTTTTTATTATCCTATAGATTTTGTCCAAACATCACGCAAATCGGTACACAGTATCTCTTTATTCCATACTAATTGGCTAACATTGGCTTCCAAAGTTTGCAGGATACCTCCGTTTTGAACAAAATGCCTCAAATCATAAACACAGCATGCAATGTCCGTGAAATTTTGCACGTACATTCCCACTAGGCAGAGGAAGAAATGCCACCCTTTTCACATTGGCCTGTTATAGCGCCACCAGCAGGTCTAATTTAGCCAAACACATTTTTGGAACAAAATCCCTCAAATCATGAATGCAGTGTCCGATTGCCGTGAAAGGCCTAAGAAGAAAGGGCACCCTTTTCACATTGGCCTATTATAGCGCCACCACCTACCTGCCCTGGCGGAGACCTGTGCTCCGACGAGCACTTTTTCTAGTTTGAATATGCGTCCTTTTATTATTTTGACTAGAACTGAACCAAAATAGCTTGTAGATAGATGACAATATGTTATGTACAGTTATGGATTACACCTCGGCAGTAATTAGAGATGCACCGATTGAAAAACCTTTGGCCGATACCGATTACCGTTTTTTTTTAAAGTCTGACCTGCCGATACGGGTTTTACCGATACCGAATTTCTATCTAAGAACTAAACAACTAACTAGAATTTGTTCAGGCCGAGTACAAGTAGCCTACTTAATTTTGTGTATTTGCCAATATAGAGTACCAATAAGATTAAACCAGGAAAAGAACACTTATGCCATATCATAATAGTGCAATATCCACAATAACAGACGATATCCAGTCTAATATCATCATATGGCTATAATATTGATGCCCTAACTATACAACGAAAGGCCTAAAGTCATTACAAAAAGAAAAATAATTTGTAAAAGAATACTACTGTAGTCTATTTAAAAAAAAGTATTTGTACCAGAGCCTACAAGCGCGTCGACCGCGTCATAAAAGCATGCGCAGACCAACTGGCGGGAGTCTTTCCGAACATTTTTTTATCCCACGATTTTGTAACCCATTTTCCACCTAGTGCCAATTGCCTAAGCTGTAATCCTGGGTGCCACTCTCCCTCTGCCAGCCTGGGGAGAGCCCTGAATTGAGCTCATGCTTCCTTGAATGCGTGAGGAGCTAGCAAGCCGCTTCTTATCACTTGACAGGGGGTAGTTTCCCCGGTAGGACGTACAGTAGCGTGTGGAAGCGACACATTATTCCAACCAGTTCCTTTCCCCTCCATCAGGCGCCCCGGCTGACCAGGGGGAGGCAGTATAGAGACCAGTATTACTGCATGTTTTTTTTTAGGGCACCTACCCGAGGGGACACGGGGAGAACATGCAAACCCTGGACATTTTCAACCTCTCTCTCTCTCTCTCTCTCTCTCTCTCTCTCTGGCCATGGTCCCCGTAGGCTTCAAAATGTCCACCATTGTGTCCATCCTCAGGCACTCCAAGGTTGCATGCCTGATTAACTGGAGACTCGCCCTCACCCCAATAGTCAGCAAAATGAATGCTTTGAGAGACTGCCTGCTCCACACTACCTGCCTCGCTGGCCCCTTGGCAATTTGCATACCGTCTAAACGAGGGGTGGGCAACTTTGATGATGGAGAGGGCCACTATATTTCCTCACTCACTCAATGTTTTAACATTTTTATTTAATTTCAAATGCATTTAGTTATGCTTATGTTAACTTTATGAACTGAAATACAAATACATTGGACATAAAAAAGACTTATAATAATAGTCATTAAGCTACTAATATAGACTCAAGTAATTAAAGCGGGTCATGTTTGCATGTTTGGAATTGTAACAGCTGAAATCAGATCCACCGATGATGCAATTGCCATGGCCCTTCATACCGCCTTCTCTAACCTGGATGGCAGAACGCTTACAGGCAAATACATATGTATGCTGTTGGTGGACTACAGCTCAGGGATGTGGCTCATTGTTGGTATTAACTGGCTCGTGTTGTGGCTGTCCCCCAGGGACGCACGCTCCTCTACTCCCTGTACACACACGACTGCATAGCCACGCACTGCTCCAGTGTCATCATCAAGTGTTACTGAGTACACGACATATAGGCTGGGATGTCAACGACGACGAGTCCGCCTACAGGGACCCCAAGTCCCAAGAACCAAGAGGGAGAGTTAAAGCGCCTTAGTCATGGTGGATAGTGTTGGTACTGCAGCTGGGGCCAGACACATGAGCGATAAAACACAATACACAAAAAAATACAAAAAGATGGAGCATGCACGAAACAATAATAATTTCACCCACTTCTTTACACCTGGCTGTAAACCTGTAATGTGACAAGGAAGATGATTCTCTGAACCATCTTTAAGTAAATCTGACCATCAAACACTATGGTTTGAACAAACTAGGGCTGTGAAATGATATGAACTAATTAATCACATTCATTAATCAAATTGTAATAACACATTTTCAATCATCATTTATAATGGATATTTAAATTTGGAACCAAACTACCACCAAATGAATGAGGAATATATATATATATAAAGTGTGTGTGTGTGTGTGTGTGTGTGTGTGTGTGTGTGTGTGTGTGTGTGTGTGTGTGTGTGTGTGTGTGTGTGTGTGTGTGTGTGTGTGTGTGTGTGTGTGGTCAACCTCAGTCAACCTCAGTTTGGACAGCATAAGCTTTGGCCTTACTTTAAAGGAGCACTTTGTAACTCTCCTCTCCTCTTCTACCCCGGATTTGAACCCGGTTTCCTGCGCAAGTGCTGGCATTTTTACCATTGAGCTAATAGAGCGTGCCAAAAATCCTGAAGGGGGCAGCGGACATCTTTGAGGGGTATAAACCAGATTGACTTAACATTGCCCAAAAACAAACATGTCTGCGCTACTATGCCGCGCCCTCTCGTGGTGACGACGCGTTGGCACGCTCTATAGAGCCGACCTGCTTGCTCGGGGGATACATTGAATTTGTGTCAGATCCTGTGTCTAGGTGAGTCATGACCTTTGACACAATCTAAATGTCTCAATAGAAGAGCAGGGAGACAAAATACAACCACCCCAATTGTATAAGTTATATTGAATTAACATGCTCATAATTAACAATACAGATTGGACACAATTACATTTTATTCATTACAAGAAAGTGACATAGCTCACTATGTATGTGTGCCCTTTGGTAAAGGTGATTGCAGGAGCCCTAATCCAGCTTAGCCTCTCTTTAGATTCCTCTTGCAATCCTCAATTGTGTGCTTCCATTACCTAGGACACCAGGTGAGTTGGGATGAGAAAAACGGAGGTACTAGATGGTTGGTTAAAACTGGGTTAGGGATTTGCTCATTGTCATTGACAGCCTAATAAAGTGTGTTGGTATCACTGCATGCACTTATTAAAATGGCAAAGCTTTATTGTTGTGCTGCAGAGTGGAGTGTTGGCCCTGACTAATCTGTGTTTTTTGGTCTCTGTCCACACACTGCTTGTTCAGGAAAGATTACCAATAATTGTAGTGAAGTAAAAGTACAACATTTTTCTCTGAGATGTAGTCGAGTAAAAGTAAAAGTATAGGCAATTGGAAATACTCCAGTAAAGTAAAAGTACCTCAAAATTGTACTTAAGTAAAGTACTAAGTACATTTAATGTACTTAGTTGCTTTACACCACTGGTTATTACAGTACGTGACGGAACATGGATGACATAAGAAACAGGCTTTTGATCCTCACCCACAGTTAGAACTGGTTTATGGCACCATTGGTGATGCCCAGCTGGGTGGCCCGTAGCACTGTGTGTGGGGGGACAAGCAGTGTAGCCGTGGGTTTCCCCATCGTCATGTTCAGCCGAGCATGTTCCTTTCCTCCGTTCTCTCCGCTGTTTTCCTTACTCACCGCGACAGACAGGGAGCCGCAAGCCAAGACCTGGAAAACAGCAAGGACATTTACACGGTGAATTATTGGTTCTTGCTTCTTTATTGTCATTTTGTTGTTGCTCGGTCTACAGTATATCGTTTTGGCACCGGTGACTCGCTTTGATGCCAAACATGAATTCTGGAAGCCTGTTTAATTCCGATCCTCGTTAAAGCTGCAAGCTGTATAGGTTTTATATCCTGCTGCCCGGGATTCGAACCCGTTTCTCCCCCCCTCGCATGAGAGACCACATATCTACCACTCATTAAGAGGGAATCACCTCTTGGCCGGTGGAGATATTGCACTTAAGCTTCAGGTAGTACTACTTGTCAGTGGTTGAAAAAGTACTCACTTAACTTAAGTAAAAGTATGAATACTGCAATGTAGAAATACTCTGTCCGGGATTAAAAATGTACTTGAGTAAAAGTACAAAAGTATTGGTATCAAAATATACTTCAAGTACCAAAAGTAGTTGAAGTACTCATTATGCAGAATGTTGAATTTCACAAGTTGTCAAATATATAAAATCTTTTGAAAATGGCTCACAATGGGTCGCGATGCGACGCAATGTGAGCTTGTAGATCGCTATTTGCTATTTTCAAATGGCCGAAATGTATACAGAGCTGAAGTGGGTAATGTATGTTTTGTAATAATCATCAAAATCTACAAAGTAACTACAAATAATTGTAGTGGAGTAAAAATATTTGCCTCTGAGATGTACTGGAGTAGAAGTAAAAGTACTAAAAATTGGAAATACTCCAGTAAAGTAAAAATACCTCAAAAGTGAACTTACGTACAGTGCTTGAGTATATGTACTTAGTTACTTTACACCACTACTTTAAGGAGTAGGTGTTGTAGGCCTACCCAACACCAGAGTCTAAATTTCTCTATGGAAGCGTAGTAAGAAGAACTCTTCCAAACCACTGCAGATGTGCTTAGTTGCATTGTATTACTACCATACAGAGTGGTTCAAATAATGGTTTTATTTATTAAAATGGATTGCATTTTTTACATTCTGGGCTGGTATATATTTAGAAACATTTGTTTTTGCATCACGTCTTCAAATATGAAGTAAATGCTGGTTCTGAGGAAGCTAGCCAAGCGTAATTATATCAATTATCCGCAAGTTTGATTCTGTATTCCTCCCACAGCTTTCGTGCCACATAGCCTATACACTATCTAAGTGTTTTTAATGTGTGTGTAAGGCTAAACTCACAGTTGGTTAGAGTAAGAAGATGGCATGCTTGAAGATTTCTAAATAGATATTACGGCCACAGCCTTTACAGTACAGACACATATCGCATACACATTTTGCCACAAGACTACTGATTCCCCTGACATCACCAGGGTGTGTGTGTGTGTGTGTGTGTGTGTGTGTGTGTGTGTGTGTGTGTGTGTGTGTGTGTGTGTGTGTGTGTGTGTGTGTGTGTGTGTGTGTGTGTGTGTGTGTGTGTGTGTGTGTGTGTGTGTGTGTGTGTGTGTGCGTGCGTGCGTGTGAATCTATACTATATTATATAAATGTTCAGCCATTCCTATGAATGGCTGAACGGTTCTGGAGAAAAGGGGTAGAGTATAGGTTTAATAGGGTTGTGAGTTCAAGTCCCAGGTGGAGTGAAATGTATTTGCACTGGAATGTGTTATTACATCAAATCGACCAGCTTTATCTGGAATCATGTGCTCGCACTGATGCTTTTTTCCCCCACGGATTCCTCGGGTCATGACGGCTGCAACCCACGAATAGCATAGTAGCAACTGCACTTTACAATTTCTAGAAATTGTCATAGTGTCTAGGCTGCATACGCAATACTAGATGGCTGCTGCAACTCTTTTCTGTCGTTTTTTGACAGCCACAAACCTTGTGAATAGGTAGCTGCAGACAGCACACACCTTCATGGCAGTGCCACGCCAGCACTGAAATGCCAAATGTAGCTACACCAAACTATTCTGAAAAAGGACATTAGGATTGCTGCTCGATGCTGTCATCCGCACAAGCTCACATTGACAGTGATTTCTCTATCGCAGGCTGCGCGTCTGTACATGGACATTGGCCTCGACGGAATGAAATGTTACAGTAGCAGACCTTTTGTGTGTCTTACACAGCTTTTCAGTGACATGCACAGCTCCAGCTTGCATGAAACCGATAAATGCCAAAATCATAACACACTTCCCCCTATTCTGTTGAGACTTCACACTCCACAAAATGTTCCCCTAATGCCAAGCACGAAGGGGGTCGATTGAGTTCTGATACTGCTTGTTTTACTCTGACACTTGAGCAAAAGGTTGATCATTCATTAACCACCAGCGTTTGAAAATACAAATACTGGTAGCAGCTGAGTTGGTATACGTTTACATGATGAAAGGTTTATTATAGTATACAGGGTTCTGAAGCATATATGCGTGCTGTTCATAGATATTGACTCACAGGTACAATCCATAAGTTTTATGTCCATGGCCCCCCCAATACCAATATCTTTCTGTTCTCTTCACATTGAAGATCACTGGAGAAACATGGCTCAGAGAAGGACAAACACACACTACTGTATATACACTGTAATACGCAGTGGTGGAAAAAATACTCAAATATTGTACTTAAGTAACAGTATCATTAGTGCAATGCAGAGATACCCTGTTACTAGTAAAAGTCCAATAATAAAAAATTACTTGAGCAAAAGTAGAAAAGTATTGGCATCAAAATATACTTAAAGTACCAAAAGTAAAAACACTTGTTGTGCAGAATGTCCCATTTCAAGTTTTCAAAAGTATAAAAATCTTTTGAAAATAGCAAATCTCTACAAGCTCACAATGCATTGCATTGTGACACATTGTGAGCTTGTATATCTGCTATTTTCAAATGGCCGAAATGTATATAGGCAGGGCTGAAGTGGTTAATGTAATAATAATCAAAATCTACAAAGTAACTAGTAACTAAAGCTTTCAAATAATTGTAGTGGAATAAAAGTACAACATTTGCCTCGAGATGTAGAGGAGTAGAAGTAAAAGTATTGAAAAATGGAAATACTCCATTAAAGTAAAAGTACCTCAAAATTGTACTTAAGTACAGTACTTGAGTAAATGTACTTAGTTACTTTACACCACTGATAATTTGTCAGGCTCCACTGTCAGTGGTCCATAAAATGTCACATAGTTTTGTAATGCCAGTAGGCATAAAGGGAGAGATACAGTTAACTGTATCCCACAAGTACCCAGGTGGCCCATGCATGTGTGTGTCTACCGCACATCGTAGGTGTGTATGATGCAGAGAGAGAACACACCACACATCAATTCTCGTCCCACAGACAGCAGGCCCAGACAACCAGTAGCCGACAGTGAGAAGCTTGACAGCATTTCACATCAACATTGGCTAACCAGCTGTGAAGGGAACACCTGCTGCTGGCTAATATAGCATCGCATCAACAGTGCCATCACCGGTGAAGATTCCTTGTTCTGATTGTTGAACCAAACACTGCACTGCGTAACCTTCGAACGCAACCCATGCTGTCTGAAACATCAGGGACGTGCTGCAAGGTGATACGGTGCAATTCCTCTGGGAGAGGACATCATGTTAAGGTGTCCGGGAAAAGTCTGGGGAGGGCACCTCTAGCAGAATGTTTTTTTTACTGTTATTTGTTGTAAAAGAAAAAGAAAAAGAAAGGTATAGCCCTTTGGGTTGCTTTGCTTATTGTCAAACATTGGAGCTCAGAACTGGGAAATGGAAGCTACTGTAGTGTAAATATTGCATCACTTTATAATGTAACAGTGGTTTAAAAAAAGTAGTGAAAATAGCAGATCACAATGTGTCAAATCACGTTGTGAACTTGTAGATGAGTAATTTTCAGTTTTTAATAGAAAAAAAGATCTTTGGCTATTTTTTAAAAATAGTGGAAATCTGTGTAAATCATTCAATATATATATATATTTTTAAAGCGAACATTTGTAACTCAAATCTTTGCTTCTAGGGGTCCCTGGAATAAATATGTTTTTTTAATGGTTTAATTTTTTTTAAACTTTAATTTAGAAAACATTTTTAGAATTGGCAGATTCGAAGGTGACATTCCAAGGTTACGCCGTACGGTTTTGGTTCAACAATCAGATGTTCACGACTGTTGCTGCGATGCTATATTAGCCAGCAGCAAATATAAAAAAAATTGATTGCAGTGTTAACCTTTAGTAACACTTGATATGTTGAACCATTATGAAAACAATGTAATTATTCCTTACATACAGTATATATTGTTAATATATAAGCAATATATGTGTTCATTTCAAAATGTTCTCAAGGATAAGCAGAAGTATGCATACTTCAACATTCTTAAGGATCAGGATACAGTGAGACTTTATTTTACTCTTCGGCCAAACTCTAAGTTGGACTACAGTATGCCTTGGAAGCTCAGCTGCACCTTTTGCTATTAAGACAGTGGTTTTCAACCCTTATCATATCAAGGTCCAATATTTATTCTGCATTTGAGCCACGAAACCACCGTTTGATGAGATTTAGACTCTCAGACCCAAGACTTAGAATATTCTGTTATTGTTGGATACGATTTTGTCCACAATTCCATGATGTATTGATGTTGGTACCATAGGAGAGATGGGCAAACAATTTTTTAATTAAGTAATGCAGATGTTTAACAATAATGTAACTCTTGAGAGCGTAAAATTAATCATTTTATGCTCTGAAGAGTTAAATATCTATAAGGGTCCATTTGGTTACCAACTCTCCATCATTTAGCTGGGGACCACCTGGAACCCCCTCAAGGACCACTGATGGTCCCCGGACCACCGGTTGAGAACCACTGTACTAAGAGAACCCGAAGGGACCTTGATATGAGAAGTCCTTTTAGGGAGGTGGCACCCCTGCTGTGTTTTCAGTTTCAGTTTTCAGTTTCTTCTCTTTCTCTCTCCCGAGAAAGAAAGGCATATATAAAGTAATGTAGTTGTCTGACACAATCTACAGTATGTGTACAGTAAACACGGTAAACAAAACAGATATTAAACCTGCTGGAGAAGTGAGTGAGACGTTAGAGTGATGGTGTGACCCATACAGTATAGCCTACAGTTCAGCATGGTGTTTACCGAGACGTTATCCCACTGCCCTTTTCCCTCTTCTCTCTCAGATTTGTCAGGCTTAGTCTTCAAAGGCAAGAGGAAGGGGTGGGGGCGAGTTTACAAGTCTTGTAATCGAGTCTTGCCTCTGACTTTTGAGCTCCCTCGGCTCCCACTGTCTCATATTTCCCAGAGACCAATAATAACACCATGTTTCCCTCGCTCACTTTGCCATGGCATCATTTTGATGTACTCTCTGCAGTCGGCAGGCTAGAAGAGAGACGCTCCGGAGATATTATGTCCTCTAGTCTGTCCAATCATTCACTCTCGTTTATGAATTTACTGCCCTCCGGCTGCTCCGAACACTTTCCAGGAACGTCTGTGTAACCTTAGAGAAGTCCACTATATATGATAGGCCATTATCAATGTTCCTGTCACAGCCCCAGAAAAGCCACTTCTCTTAGAGGTGTCATCAAACGGGAATTCAGGCAGTATAAGTGAGCCAGAGGGAAGCCCTAAAGGGCATTGCAGTGATTCTGTGAAATATTGATTTCACAGAACGTTGATTCTGTGAAATATGTATATATATATTTTTTAAATCACAGAATCAAATGTTTTATGGTCATGTGTATGGGGTCTGGAACGATGGAACCAGAAAATGGCCGCCACTATAGTTTTAGATTTCACATTGAATTTGAGGTCCTCATTGCTGTCGATGTTGTCCTCTTTTTGAATTTCAAGCATAGGCATAACGACCAGAATGACTTTAATTGCAGGGTGCAACAAATGTGTTTTTTAGGGTTGTCCGATATTGGCTTTTTTACCGATAACCGATATACCGATATTGTCCAACTCTTAATTACCGATACCGATATCAACCGATACCGATATATGCGGGGATTATTGTGATTAGGGTAAGCTCAAATTTCATATCACACACACCATATACAGTAAGAACTCCTGTAACTTATTTATAAAGCAAAAAAAAAATGCTAATATCGGCCGATAATATCGGGAGGCCGATAATATCGGACATCCCTAGTGTTTTTGTTGGAGACATGGGTGCAGAGACACTGGCAACATACTACTACTGTGCATATCGCTTCACATTCTATACTTTTGTGTCGAATCAAGGAGCAGCCTGATCTGGTTCTATACTGGACCAGTGCCTGTTGTACACTGGCTGTATCTACATATTATGCCCAGTGCTTTAAAGTAACAAAGTACATTTAGTACTGTACTTAAGTACAATTTTGAGGTGTTTTTTACTTTAGTGGAGTATTTCAAATTTTCAATACTTTTACTTCTACTCCACTACATCTCTGAGAAAAATATTGTACTTTTACTCCACTACACTTATTTGAAAACTTTAGTGACTAGTTACTTTTTACATTTAGATTTTATTAATAAACATACATTATATATTTCGTCTCACAACGCGTCACATCGCGACCTGTTGTGAGCTGGTAGATAAGCTATTTTCAAAAGATTTTTATACATTTTGAAAAAAATTAAATGGGGCATTCTGCATAATGAGTACTTTTAATTTTGGTACTTTAAGTATATTTTGATGCCCATACTTTTTATCCTTTTATTCAAGTACATTTTGAATTCTGGACTTTTACCCGTAACAGAGCATTTCTACATTGCAGTATTGATACTTTAGCTTACTGTAAGTAAAACATTAAGAGTACTTTTTTCCACCACTGTATATGCCTATACAGTATATTGGCATAGCGGTCGGATCGGCGGTTCTGGACAACGCCTCCGAACGACTCAGCGCCAGGCAACGCACTCCCTCGAGTGTATATGGGCGTATTGGTTGGTCTACGGTGATGTGGGAGCCGAGTTTGAAATCGGTCGCTCGGATGGTTCTCGAGATACGGACAGACAGAGATTTCGCACATTTATAGTAGAATGATATCTGAAGCCAATATAATCCCATTTCCAATTACCTTGTGCAAATAACTCTAACAACTCCATTTCATTTAATAGTCTAGTCTTCCTCTAGAGAGCTAATTGAAAAACATGTTAAGAGAAAACAATTCACTGAATTAACTGTCTTTATTTGATCAACTCAATCCTCTGCTCACCTCCATCTAATAGTACCAGCACATCATTTTGAACAGAAAAGGTTATAATTACTTTAGTAAATATTTTTTACTAAAGTCTTAAGTCTAGAGTAAAGAGACCTTTTGTTGTTTTCTATTCAAAGTATTGGTGGGTGGCAGTGGCTCAGGAGGTAGAACGGCTGTCTTGGAATTGGAAGGTTTCCCGTTTCGTCAAAGTGTCCTTGATCGAGGCACTTAAGCCATTAAGACCTGAGGCCCATTCTACAAATGTCTTCTAAATCAGTTTTCTGAAACAGTTTTGTTGCTATTAATATCAGTGGTTCTCAAACTTTTCATGTCAAGGACCATCCAAAATGTTATGTATTTGGCCGCAAACCCCACATCTCAAAATATTTAGTTCCAGGGACCCTCCAGAAGCAAAGATTTGAGTTACAAATGTTCGCTTTAAAAAATATATATTCAAAGATTTGCAAAAATGTTCGTGACAGCAGATCTACAAGCTCATAGCACTAATTCACCCGCACTACTGGGTGAATTTAACACACATTGTACAGCACTTTGGATGAAGGTGTTATATAACTATTTTACCATGTATTGCACTCGATAAAGAGTTTATTTTATATTTAGTTGAAGTGCAATCCTTTGAGCAGGCTTAAGTTTATGCACAGACCAGTGCAAGCACTTGCTCGGCATCTGTAATGTCTCACCGACAACTCAACAAAATATTTCTCAATGTACTGTACATTTTAACTGAGGGCAAACTTGTTGTCCAGGGCCTAGACCTTGCTGTTATTCACATTCCAGTTTTGAGTTCAGTGAAAGGTCATGTTCACACCAGGAAAAAGCTCTCCTGCTTGACTTATCGACCCAATTCAACACCTGCCACAGGATAACTCTTTAGAATCTGATCCTTCCAAAGAACTACCCGCATTTAGCTACACTAATAATAGCTATACTGTCAGGCCAGCTACTTTATAAATGATGCTGTTCCTTTTAAGAAGGAAGACTGCCATGTCTCTTATGATGAGAACTGTGTTGTACTGTGTTGCTCAACAAATCATAGAGTAATAAAAATAACTTGATGGGAAATTCAGTCATTGGAGCAGCAAGGTTAATGTGACGATTAAAAAAAAAAACTAGAAAGAGGATGATAGTCATCACCAATATTACTTTTAACCTACAAATGTCTTCTATATCCTAACAGTTTTCTGAAAAACTTATGTTGCTATAATATCAGTGGTGCACTCAAACATTTTCATGTCAAGGACCCCAAAATCTATTGGCCGTGGACCCCCATCTCAAAATAATTTGTTTCAGGGACCCCCCAGAAGCAAATATTTGAGTAAAACATTTTCGCTTTTTTTTGTTTTAAGAAAAAATCCTCATGATTTAAAAAAAATAAATAGCAGATCTACAAGCTCATAGTGCGGCACGAAGTGATGTGCAATAAGCTTGTATATCTGATATTTAAGTATAAAATAATGGTTAAAGTGGTTAAAATCTAAAATGACATGCATGCTTTCCCGGTTTTAATGGGTTTATGTAATTATAATCAAGGAATATGCATTTTTGAGATAACATCTCATGTTAGTACTGATAGAAGTTTCCAAAAGGATACACTGGCTGTTATGTTGTAGAAATCTAACCGGAGAACCTTTTAATTAAGAGACAGTAAATTTGTCTCCATTAGGCCACCTTTAATATGTAGATTTATAGTTGTCCCCTGGTCCAAGCACAAGGCCAATGTTCTCCCTTTACTGTGATTTAATATCTCAATTATTAGGAGGGAATGACAAGTGGTGCAGTTTGATTTAAACGAGAACGGCAGTTTTATTTTCTTAAGTATGCCATTTTGCTCGGTGCATTGTCTTTGATTGATGGTCATGGACCAGGGCTTGGTTCAGCACTGCCTCAGCCGTGATAAAAGATTTAGGAGACTCCCAACGTTCAGACAGATTCAACCTCTTCTCTGCTGGTATAACCGCAGGGATAAGCATAGTCTGGCACTGCCATCTTCTTATCTTGACTAATTTATAGCGGTGCTGGCTCCCGGGGCAGACCTCTCTCTATGCTTGAAACCCCCAAGCAGGCTCGTGCACCATGGGTTTAGCAGATGACGGCAGCTCTCTGAGGCAGTGTTGATTTCGTCGACTAAAACTACGACGAAAAATGTTGGTTGACTACCTTTTTTCACTGACGAAAACTAAATAGAAACGAAATAAAAACTAAGCTATGATGACTAAAACTAAGACTAAATATATTGACAATTTTGTCAACAACTAAAAACTAAAATGTTTGTGAGGGACTAGTGGAGAAGAGATCCAGTAGAACTCAACCAAACTTATGTTTGGTTGTGCTCAGGTGTTGCGCTCTGAAAATAGCAGATCTACAAGCCCACAACATGTCGCAGCGCAACGCGTTGTGGGCTTGTAGATCGGCTATTTTCATCATGCAACCACTTGTGTAAATTCAGCCATTACGACGCCATCAAGGCACCGCCAAAATACATTTTAGTCGACTAAATCCGCTGTAGATTTAGTCGACTGTAATCTTAGGATATTTAGTCGACTAAAACTAGACTATCAGTAAAACATTTCAGATGACTAAAATATGACTAAAACTAAATGGAATTTGATTCAAAAGACTAAGACTAAAACTGAATCAAAATGTTCCGTCAAAATCAACACTGCTCTGAGGACAGTGGTATAGCTACTATTGGTAGCCATGTTGTGACACGTGGTTACAGCTAGTTTGTACAGTGCTGGGTCAGGTGGACTGCTGAACTTTGAACATGAAGTGAAATGTCAGTGGTGGAAAAAAGTACTCACATTCTTTACTTGGTAAAAAACATATCCAAGAATGCAATGCTTCATGGAGTGTGTTATTGATAGAAAATAAGTTGTTTTTTGGGTGAACTACTTCTTTAAGCAGTCACAACACGTAGCCCTGGCTCGATGGCTGGTCTACTCTTCATCAGTTCCCCGCTGATACAGCCAGGCTCTGCTGAGCTGCCGTCTTCCTTACCAATGCACCAACTGGACAGGGAGTCAGGACTCCATGACAGGACACAGACGACAGCCGCGAGGCTCTTAGATCAAAGTTCAATATTACGACCAGTGTTGATTTTGACAGCAAATTTTGATTAGTTTTAGTCATGGTCTTTTGAATACAATTCCATTTACTTTTAGTCATATTTTAGTCATCTGAAATGTTTTAGTTTTCGTCTAGTTTTAGTCGACTAAATATCATAAGATTACAGTCGACTAAATCTACAGTTGATTTAGTCGACTAAAATGTATTTTGCCGGTGCTTTGATGTCGTCGCAATTGTTGATTTTACACTTAACATAACATAACATTTTAGTCTAGTTTTTATTTGTTGACGAAATTGTCAATAATTATAATTTAGTCTTGGTTTTAGTTATCATAGCTTGGTTTTTATTTAGTTTTTATTTAGTTTTCGTCAATGAAAAAAGGTAGTCGATGTATGTTCTGATTATTAAAGAGCTGGAGAGACAGGGAGACCCCTGTTACTGAACAAACACTCTATAGCAATGATTACTATCAGAATATAGTGCTTTAACCTTTTAACAACATACTTTTTGTTTTAACCAAAACATATCTCTTACCCTACCTAAAACAAAGAATGAACAGCAGAATGAATTACAGATTGTGCAGTGGGAATGATGAAAATATCTGATTACATCGCCATTACAAAAGAAAAACTGAATATTACCAGAAGCTGCATGGTAGAGCTGTTCACCATAATATCAATATATCTATATATACCAGGGGTCGGCAGCCTTTTTGACATGAAGTGTCAAAGTGTACATAAATGTAGAATTATGTGCAGGATGCAATTTGCATATAGATGTGAGGGGACTTGATTTAATTGACATTTTCTTTAAAGAAAATCCTCTCTCTCACATTTATGCCGGTGTGCCAGTGATCACCCTCCCCTGTGCCAATGTTGGCACCCGTGCCTAAGGTTGCCTACCCCTGCTATATACCATTCAGTGCTGACTCTGAGTCCAAAACCAATAGCAATAAACAACAGCATAATATCTCAGAGCTTAACTTCCCCGTATGAAGCCGTATGCTGATGCATTGTTATTTTATGCCACAAGCACTGAATGGTCAGCACAAACTGCTTACACAGCACTTTGTCCTTTGGCAGCCTATCTGGAGAATGGGAGCTGAATATCATAACTTAACACTTTACCTCATTATGTTGACCAATTACAGTTGGTTCCTACAGTACCAGTCGCTGTACAAGCCAATGCCATTGAAGATAATAGGATATTATTGGAATGAATCAGTAGTAGCGTTATGTAACAGGATATGAACAATATAACACAACCTACAGAAAATGAATGTAGACGTATCAACTTCAATCACTGCTTTATTTCCGCTTCTGCCGCAAGACCAATTGCTTAGGAATATGAAATGAGCCAGGAAGTCACATGGAATGGTCTGGCAAATAGTTGAAAAGCAACTTATGACTACAATGTCTTCTATTGTACATTTTGAATCCATATCGTTGCCATCAGGCAGAAACCCTATATCTCCATATTTCAACTTTTTATATTTTTCTGTAAATGAATACACTACTTCGTCATACATGAGTCTCACACAAAAGTAGAGAAAACAGGAGATCTACAAGCTCACAACTAGGCCTGTCACAATTTATTACATAATCGTCTAATCACTCACAATTATTTTTGCATAATCGTCACAATCGTTTCCTCGTCAAATATTAAAAAAGCAGAAATAGCAGATCTACAAGCTTACAAGTGACGCGTTGTAAGCTTGTAGATCATCTATTTTTACATGTATCAAATTATTAAATATGTCAATAAAAGCTTGTAGATCGGCTACTTCCACTATGTTATTTTGAAATGATAATAAGAAAGAAACGGTTTTGGACATACAGTACACGTTTTCCACCCGATAGCGACGATATGCATCCTCTGCTGAAGTGAATTGTGAAGCAGCATTTTTAATTGCAGCAACTTCTAAACTGTGTCAGAGCGACGGCAGCGTTTATATCTCATTAAAGTTGTTTTCTACGACGAGGACGCTGACTCATAAACCACATGAAAGAGGCTTGACTGTGGGGTCAGAGGTCGTGAGGGACGATTCATTAGCTAATTAGAGACGGTTTTCTGAAAATGGGATTTTAAGGGCTAAGTGTCTGTGCTGCACTTTCCCTCGTCTCAGGCTTCAACAAGCTACAGTATATATCACTGAGCTCCCAGGTTCTTTAATGAGGGGCCAAAGCATGGATTCCTCCTCATGGAAGACTCCCCCTGCACCATCCCAATTATATGCCCTTGTGGAGGGAAAATATATGTAATTATGAATCTGATCATCGCTAATTAAACCTGAGGGATTGGATTCAAGGCTTTGGCAGTGCTACGGGGAGAGGTTTTTTTTTTTTACAGGGAAATAACAGGTATAAATACGAGGGAAAAATTAACAGGCAAACGACCAAAGTATGTTTTGTTTAGGGGTGGATCCATGGTTAATGACATGAATCGCTGACTGTTTTTGGGGATTTTTTTGGGGTGACGTTAGATGATGTCTTTAATCAAATAGAGCCATTAATCATCGTGAAATGAACAGTGGTGGAAAAAGTACTCAAATGTTTTACTAAAAGTAACAAGAGTAAAAGTACTAAAATGTTTGAAAATAGCAGATCTACAAGCTCACGACCCAACCTTAAAGCAGTAGTTCTCTTAACTGTTTAACTGGGGACCTACAGTATAAAAATACCAGCCAACTCTCACAACCCCATATTTTCCTCACACAATAATCTAACAACACCATACGAGTGTTTACTGAATAAACAACAACGTGCACACACAAATTAGGTTGTATTATAATGAGAAGGGATTCAAATGTAACCTTGCACCTTCTCCACATATTCAGGGAGCTTGTCACAGCTGAGACACACACACACAGACACACACACACACACACACACACACACACACACACACCTGCACACGCACGCACGCAGCCCCGTTGTTTGTGAAATCAGTGAGATGTCTTTATTATGTGAAGAGTGGCACACTTAAAGATGAAGAGGCAGATTTATATGCATTCAGATTCTTCTAGTACTGAGAGGGTCAGGTGAGGTGGAGCACGCTCAGCAGCTTAAGAGATAAACATTGTTATAGGCATCCGCATCACCCATCCATGTAAGAATGTAAAGTGGCACGCAGTGCTAACAGAGAGATGTATTTTCAACAAGACCCTTTCCTATAGGATAAATAAAGGGTTGACGAATATGTAAATGAACAGAAACCTGGTGCCCGACAATTACTGAGTCAACACACCTGCCAATTCGTTCGTGTCCATCTCCGTTGTTTTCTTAATTACATAATTAAGTGATGGCATATGTGATTTCACTCTGTGACACGCTGCCATTAGCTTTGAACCAGCAAAGTAGAAACCCCCAAGAGAGAACCAATTTGTGGTGGAGATTAATTTAATAGCTTTGGTAATTAGTGGTTACGTTATTATTATTTGCCTTGCATGCTTTGCTTATACTGCACATGCGTTGCACACTGTATATTCTGAGCACATTTTGACCTTCAAGACAAGCACCTAACGTTTGTTGTGATTATGTTTAGATGAAGAGATTCATTTCAGTGTCTCATATTTCCATTGAGAACGTACATGAAATTAATCATTCAATATTTTATTTACATGATTGCATCCCTAAAGTGTGTTGGCATGTTGTTGGCAAATGTTCACAAAGAGTTGCTAATTACTTCTTTAAATAAAGCCAGTGCCCATTGAGGAATACTGCTTCCTATATTCATAATGTGTTTCATCTACAAAAACATTGTTGTTCCTGAATTACAATTTTCAGTTATTGCCTCATTTTATCCACAAAATCACAATATCCTGCATATTCTATTGCCTTGTTTAGAGAAAGCCACTGCAATAAGTTTGCTCCAGAATAATGACCAGAAATTGCTGCATAATCCTGGAGTGACTGTGCAGCTGTTATTTGATGTGCAAATATTGTTGGGGCCATCGCTGCTGTTTGAGCTAGCTGTGATATTCAAAACACAGGGATAAAGCCTCTCTAGTCTCCAGATAGAGAACATTCCATCAATGCCTCCGCTCTCCTCTGGAATACATAATGTACTAGCTCAAGGTTAAATAGGGAAAATATTTTCAGTACAGCATTAAAACATTAAGACCGGGAACGCAGCCGTGTCACTTTAGTTCTTTTTTTAATATATATTTTTTAATCCCACGATTTTGTAACCGTCTTTCACCCGGTGCCAATTATCTAAGTGATCCTGGGCGCTACACTCCCCCCGCCAGCCTAGGGAGCCCAGAGCTGAGCTCATGCCTCCTTCAATGCATGAGAGCCAACATGCAAACTCCACACAGAGTAGGCCCTTTCGCCATACAGCTCATACGAGCTTGTAGATCTGCCAAAAAAATGTAATCGTGAAAATAATATGTGCAAATCTTGTGTGCAAAGTTTGAATGTATACATATTTTTAAAGCAAACATGTTTAACTCAAATCTTTGCTTCTGGGGGGTCCCTGGAACAAAATATTTTGAGATGGGGGTCCACGGGCAAATACATATCATTTTGAGGGTCCTTGACATGAAAAAGTTTGAGAACCACGGATTATAGCAACATACTGTAGGTTTTTTCAAAAAACTGTTAGGATTTAGAAGATATTTTATAGAATCGGCCTCAGGTCTGAATGGACTAACTGTACGCTGTACTGTAGCACCTTGAATGGCTCATCTAAAAAAAGAGGTAACCGCCTTATGTGACTAAACACTTATTTTTTGTGGGTGCGGTGCAGTGTGGGATATGTTGTGAAATAGAACAGCACCTTTAAAGATGCACTGTGTTAATCATAGTGGAACATGTAGAGATGCTCTCACTGAGACGATATTCCCTCTAGACCACTTAAAAAAAGCACTGACATTTACAAATCCTCTGCAAAATGTCAAATAAGTCACATACTGGATATAGGCTTTAATTGTTAATGAAGTGGTCTCCTGTTTGCTTTCTCATTTTGCTTCAGCTTAGCACGAGTGAGAAATGAACAGTGGTGGAAAGTAAAAGTATCAATACTGCAATGTAGAAATACTCTGTTACAAGTAAAAGTCCGGTAATCAAAACTTACTTGAGTAAAAGTACAAAAGTAAAAATTTGTATTGTGCAGAATGTCCCATTTCACAAGTTCAAAATGTATAATGGCCGAAATGTATATAGGGCTGAAGTGTGTTTTGTAATAATAATCAAAATCTACCAAGTAACTAACTAAAGTTTTCAAATAATTGTAGTGGAGTAAAAGTATAATATTTGTACCTGAGATGTAGTGGAGTAGAAGTACAAGTATCGAAAATTGGAAATTCTCCATTAAAGTAAAAGTACCCCAAAATTGTACTTAAGTACAGTACTTGAGTAAATGTACTTAGTTACTTTACACCACTGGTGAGAAATGAATCCCTCACTCCTTAAAAAAGAAAAAGAAAAAGAAAGAACATTTCCAACTGGGAATCCCTGATGGGTTTTGGCCACCCCACCTCTCAAATCATTGAGTTGCCTGCGCTGTTACTGTACATTGGCTGCTGTCACTGTACAGAGTTTTGCATTCAAACGGTACTCAGGGGCACAGCAGAGAAACTGCACAAGAGGAGCAGTGTTGACACAGCAACTCTGTGTCTGCTGATGCCTCATAACAGCCGTGTCACCGGCTGGGTGTATAAATGACTTTGCAGAGAGACGGGGGGAGCTCGGCATTGACTTTGACAGCGAGTCCTAGGGAAACCGCAATGCAATGACTTTGTCTGTCATTGAACCCAGAGGCAGTTTTTATAGCGGCAAGGAGAAGCCTCAGTGGATGTACTGTGTGCAAACATGTGTTCACACTGCATCACGCGGCTGGAGTAAGAAACAGTCAGTGGCTATTGTGGGGAACACTTCTCACAGACCGAATCTAATATGCTACTGTACCTCTGTTTAATTCTACTAGGAATGTAATTATAATATAATACAATAACTTTGTAATGAAGGCCATTCTAAGAATTTCTCATTTACAATTGCCATCTTAATGTTATATGAAACCTCTAATTCATCAGAGCCTCATGGAAAATCACCAACATGGTTTTAAACAGGAAAAGGGCATTGCTCTTCTCTTCCTTCACAATTGTGTTTACCCTTTTACGCTTGCCTTTAAAAAAAAAATCTTTATGAAAATGTAAATGAATGTTAGTCCTCTCTAAGATTAGTCGCAGATGAATGTCTCTACCACTGATTGTATGAAATAGGCTGTATGTCCTGAAAATTGGATACATGTATGTAGTTGTTCCTAGGCTAATATGGACCTATTAATCATACTGGACCATACCTGTCGGGGTATGGTCCGCTTGTTTCACGGATGTGGCAACACCGGTGGCGCTTGTTTCACACACATGATTTGGCAACCCGGGAGCCAGCGAACACAAAAACGCTAATAAACAGCTGACATTTGGGGAAAGCGAAAAACGGGCTTCGGTGTTCCGTAAACATGGTAATGGTCAATGGCTGTGTGCAAATGCAGATCAATTGCTCCAGCCACTGGGGAGAACCGGGCAGAAGAGATTTTTGTGGGCACAGACGCACAGAGCTTTGTAGAATTATAGGATGATGATGATAATTGTTAATAATTTATCATTCATATGGCCGGTTTATGACCCACACATGAACCACTTAAACCGTATTGTTGAGTGGTGTCCCCCAAGGGTCTATACTTGGTCCCCTCTACACCAAATCTCTTCCCAAAAATAGCTGATCTAAAGCTCACAAACCTGTTATCACCCTCTCAGCACTTCTCTAACTCCCCTCACCCAGGGCAAATGAATACTGAGTATGTGATAATGAGATGTATTATATTACTGCAGTATGTGTGCGCCAGGGCTGCATATATACCTGGATGGGTATCATACAGTCATCATAGCAACGCAATACATGCAGCAGCCAAGCAATGCAGCAACGATCTCCCAAACCAAATTCTCTACTTCAAAATGCAGTTTTAAAGTACCGAATAAGTCCTCCATCATAAGAGTGCATGCTGTGCCATCTTTCAGGCAAATAGTGGGTTATATAAAATGTGCCTGCTCAGCTCTACCTAACAACATTTTTCATCTCCGTACCTTATTTGATAAAGCGTAATCTGCAGCGGCTGTAGAAGTACTGGTGGAAGATAATTGCAGAATAAATACACGATGTGGGTGTGTGTGTGTGTGTGTGTGTGTGTGTGTGTGTGTGTGTGTGTGGGTGGGTGTGTGTGTGTGTGTGTGTGTGTGGGGGGGGGGGTGGTGGTGGTGGGGGGGGGGAATGGGGGTGGGGGGGTGTACAGTAAGCTTAACTGTAGAGGCATTGCATCAGCCAAGCCAGCGTTCCTTTCCCTTGATACTAATCTTTGATGCATTGAGTCATTCCTGCAATGCCCGGTCCCCATCCTGAATCATGAAGCCAAAATGATGCACGCACGCACGCACACACACACACACACACACACACACACACACACACACGCACACGCACGCGCACATACACATACACATACACATTCCTGAACACACATGCTCTCTCGCACGCACGCGCGCACAAGCACGCGCGCACACGCACGCACTCAGACTACAGCAAGACAAGCCCTTTCTTCTGGGTGCACTGGGTGAAAAAGGTGATATACCTGGATACATGGGCAAGGTATACACCCCACCCAACATAAATGATAGGTGGGAGTTTTTCAATGAATGCGGGAGAGGACTGTTTACCTTAAAATGCCTTTAAGATACCTGGATATACGTCTCTCTTTTCTCTGCTTGGGAATCTTCCTTACACATGTAAATTAGAGGTTTGTTCAAACAATGGGAGGTGTGGGGTTCATAGAGGGGGGGGCTCAGGGAGAGAGAGAGAGAGAGAGAGAGAGAGAGAGAGAGAGAGAGAGAGAGAGAGAGAGAGAGAGAGAGAGAGAGAGAGAGAGAGAGAGAGAGAGAGAGAGAGAGAGAGAGAGAGAGAGAGAGGGGGAGAGAGAGAGAGAGCGAGAGAGAGAAACACAGACTATTGCACAATTACTGATTAAAAAACAATGAGTGAGATGTCTGTCTGTCTGTCTGTCTGTCTGTGAGAGAGAGAGATACCACACACACACACACACACACACACACACACACACACACACACACACACACACACACACACCACACACACACACACACACACACACACACCACACACACACACACACACACACACACACAGATCAGGTCTTGGGTCTAAATCTCAACTACTGTGCACAGTGGTTTAACTACTGATACTTTCTCTTTGATCTGGCTTAACTGTACAGTTGTGGCACTGTAAACACATCTGTATGCTATTCTTTCAATCGGTAGGAATGATGGCGCACAATCCGTCCGTGTACCTTGCAAATTCCAAATCTCGACAGGCCTCCCAAAGAAATGCCGGTCTGGGTGAGGATGCAACTCGGCAGTTGGGTCCAAACGGGGTACCTCAAAGCTTGAGTTGCTAGAACACCACTTATTGATACTTTTACTTAAGCAAAACAGTTGAGTACTTGTTCCACCAATGTCCCTGTTTAAAAATGATTGAATAAACACTAATAACCAAGGTTACTGTAGTAACAGAGGTCCTCTCTGTTACACAAGGTGCTGTACAACAAACAGTGGTGTGAAGTAACTAAGTACATTTACTCAAGTACTGTACTTAAGTACAATTTTGAGGTAATTTACTAATTTTACATTACTGAAGTATTTCCAATTGTCTATACTTTTACTTACTATTTTATTTACTATTATTTGAAAACTTTAGTTACTAGTTACTTTGCAGATATAAATGATTACATTATAAAACATGCATTAACCACTTTAGCCTTATTTTATACATCAACAAGCTCACACGCTATTTTCAAACGTATTAGCACTTTTACTTTTGTACTTTAAGCACATTTTGATACCAAAATGTGTTGTACTTTTTACCCATATCACAAACAAGGCTACTTTATGTGTGTTTTCGTTTGTATTTTGGGGGATAGAGATTAGATTACATGCAGACACAACATTTGCATGATAGGTGTCGATGGTTTCAATGTTCCTATTGTTTCATGTTTCACTCCTGAGCACCGCCTCTTCACACCGTGTCTGTGAGATGTCTTTGAGCCAGTGTTGCCAGGTTTTTTTTATAATAAATTTGCACCAAGAATTTTATTTGAAAATAGCAGTCTACAAGCTCACAACGAGTTGCATCACGAGTATATCTTGTATAGCTTGTATATCTGCCATCTTCAAATAGCCGATGTATACAGTAGGTAGGTTTAAAGTGCTCATGTGAGTCATGTGACCCATAATCGCTTCTATTGGGCTTGTTTTTCTAGACCTGCTTGCTTGTTTCTCTCACAGAATCTGGCAACCCTAGCCACAGCACGGGGGCGTGTATTAGCCAAGGCACCAAGTTGGCTTTACAGGATAGCAGTTTGTTGTTAGAGAACTCTGCTTGGAAACTATTAACTGCATGATGAATTTGTTTAATTTGTGAGTAAAATGGCAACAAACACAAGTAGAGATTTATTTTATGCATCGGGTGCTGCTTCGAGTCCTCGCAGACGCCAGCCTTCGACTTCGAGAAGAACAGAATTATTAGGTGGTCCTCTACGTTGCTGCCTCTGCCTGCACCAAAGGAGCAAATAACATCAACCTTGCGGTAAGTGAAATTATGTCTGACTATATATGCCCTGTGTCTACTATCTAGAAAATTCTTTGTATGAGTTGCTTGTAGAAAAATAAGTGTAACTAATGTTCTGGTGGGCAACCTGGAAGGCTCACCCCAAAACACGATCGCCACCATTTTAGGGGGAATACCAGGTAGAGAAGATTTTATCGGATATGTGCTGGATTTGTGCCCGGGTGACTGTGTTTGGGGCGAGTGTTTTGGTATTCCTTTGGTGGTTTGCCAAAAGCATTGATTTCCTCAAATTGACCTTTTATAATCATGCTGTTTACAGGAGGCTGTGAGGCGTCTACACAACTCGGAGAAGAATAACCACATTCAATCCAAAAGAAGTGTAAGTAACCAAATTCAACTATATCACAATCATGCTTTAGTAAGAGGGGAGACCAAGCCCCACCAATTTGATTTGTGGTGGGGGATAGTGGGGGGAGGTAGGCCTGTGGATTGAGTTCCTGTCCTGGTGAAATGTTTTAACTGATAAAAAAAATTGCACATGACTAAAAACTAACACGGTTCTTCTCTTCCAACAGGGTAAATTATCCACATAGTATTGATGTTGCAGCTCATCTTTTAGGAGAACTAAGCATTAGTTTCTGTAATGTTGATCCTGTTTTTATAAAAGGTAAAGCGCACATGCATAATACACTCACAGTATTCACATAAGCTATTTGCATCTTAATAGAGTGGGCTAGACCTGCAGAAAACAGCAAACCTGTATTTCTTATTGTAGCCTACTTACAGGGCATTGTTTTGTCTTTTTGTATTCAAAGACCCCTGTGTTATAATTGAAAATAAATAATTGTAATTCTTTTTTTCTTCTGTTTTTCTTCAAGGCTTCAAGGACTGCCGTTTTGGATCTTCAGCCCTCCAGCAGTCCAAAGTTCAGGAGATCATCTCCAAAACCTCATACCAAACGCTGCATTCTCCAGGACCCAATGCTTGAGGACACAGAGCAACTCCAAAGATGGACTTCCATTTTGGATCTTCAGCCCTCCAGCAGGAAGAAGTTCACAAGATCATCTCCAGGACCTTGTACCAAATGCTGTGTTCTCCAGGACCCAATGCTTGACGACAAAGAGCTTGAGGACTATGTTTTTAGTGCAAACTTTTGAACTCAAATCTTTGCTTCTGGGTCCCTGGAACAAAATATATTTCTTCCTGTGGATTATACCAGGGACACATGACTTGGATTTAGCTCTTCCTTGGACCCACCCGTGGATTACATGAGTAGCCTACAAGTGACTTTGTTTTCCTTTTCCCGCTATTTTTCTTTGCTCCTCCTCATGGCACTACTTGCTGACTATATGTCAGTCTATGTGGATTATGCGGTCGACACACACTGACATTTTGCACCGTAATCCTGTGTATAACGCACTGACTTTTGACTTTTTTTTCCCAAGCACCTTAACTAACGTCCATAAGTATATCATGCACAGTATACATTGCTGCTATGTTCATGCACATATCTTATCTCAGGTAGCCTACTAGTGTGAGTATATAGACACACATTTCACCCACGTTTTTTAATTAAACCTGTGATGTGACAATAAACCTGATTCTGATTCAGAATATTTGAATATATATATTTTTAGAGTGAACATTTTTAACTCAAATCTTTGCTTCTGGGGTCCCTGGAACAAAATACTTTTCTTTGAAACAGTTTACCTTATCTGTGTGCTCCTGTTCCATTGTTTTGTATAAATGTATTTTTCTTGATCAATAAACATAATTACATGAGTTCTGCCTATGTGTTTTTCTATATTGTTTGTGTGGATATATATATATATATATATATATATATATATATATATATATATATATATATATATATATATATATATATATATATATATATATATATATATATATATATAAAATTAGTGCAGGTAGTGGGGGGGGGGTATAAACCATCCCTCCCGGTGGGGGGGGGGGGGGGACAAGCCACAGCCACTGGGAGGGGGGGGGGGGGGGGGGCTATAAACCACCCTTCCCACTGAGGGGGGGGGGGGGGTATAAACTAGGGGGTTTATACAAGAATTAGCATGCAGAATGTGGGGTGGGTGGGTGGGGTTATAAGCCACAGCTTCCAATCAAATGTAGTTTTCTGCACATGCTCAGAAGTGGTTGGGGTGGAAGGGTGAGAGGGGTGGGAGGGGTGGGTGTGTGAGGTCCTTGCTGGCCAGACACCACAGGGGGTAAATGCAAATAAAGGTCTCAGAAATGGTACATACACCTGAATATGTGGGAGGTATGTGGGAGGTGGTACATTAATGAATGAGGGCAGCATACACACACATACTCCCTTAAGTATCAGGGGTATGCCTGAGGGATACCCTCCCAAAATCATTGCTTTTCACCCAGTGGTGGGTGATCAATACACTTTGGACTGTGGAAACCCTCTTTTCTATGAGTCTCTGGAGACTCAGAAGTATAGTGGTGGTGGGTGCAGTAGAGGCGGCTCAGACCTGTGTCTATAATGAGCTCTCTTGGGGAATGCCACATTATAGGAAATGGTTCCAATTAGGCCATCCAGCTGTAAATGTTGCCGGAGAAAAAAAAAGGCTTGAACGCTAACCAAGTTAGCGGGGACATTATGGATGTGGTGGACGCTACCATCAGCTGCTATTAGGACTGCATTCAATCACTGTATTTCAGCCTAGCAGATTTTTTCTCCCCTTGTCCCTGCACTATTTTAAATCCCCCTGATTGCACAAATCTCTGGATATTTTTCTCCCACAGGCTATTTTTCTCCCTTTTCGCAGACAGTCATACCGGTTTATCCGGACTACGCGCAAGTGTGACTGAGATGAGAATTGATTCAAATGGTAAATTGTGCATTTATATAGCGCTTTTATCCAAAGCGCTTTACATAGATTGTGCATTACATTCACCCATTCATTCACACACCGATGGAGGAAACCGATGGAAGAAACCATGCAAGGCACCAACCTATTTATCAGGAGCAATTAGGGGTTCAGCGTCTTGCTCAAGGACACTTTGACACTCTGGTGGAGCCCGGGATCGAACTGGAAACCTCATTGTTCCCATCTGAGCCACTGCCGCTCCATTCAAAATGGTTTATGTTAGTTAGACCTTTATTCATCCCACATGAATTGTTGTGTTGAATTTGGTCATTATTGTGTGTGTGCATGCATGCGTGCGTGCGTGCGTGCCCTAACCCATTAATAATAATAATAATAACATGTATGTAGTTGTTCCTAGGCTAATATGGACCTATTAATCATACTGGACCGGGGTATGGTCCGCTTGTTTCACGGATGTGGCAACACCGGTGGCGCTTGTTTCACACACATGATTTGGCAACCCGGGAGCCAGCGAACACAAAAACGCTAATAAACAGCTGACATTTGGGGAAAGCGAAAAACGGGCTTCGGTGTTCCGTAAACATGGTAATGGTCAATGGCTGTGTGCAAATGCAGATCAATTGCTCCAGCCACTGAGGAGAACCGGGCAGAAGAGATTTTTGTGGGCACAGACGCAGAGAGCTTTGTAGAATTATAGGATGATGATGATAATTGTTAATAATTTATCATTCATATGGCCGGTTTATGACCCACACATGAACCACTTAAACCGTATTGTTGATTGGTGTCCCCCAAGGGTCTATACTTGGTCCCCTCTACACCAAATCTCTTCCCAAAAATAGCTGATCTAAAGCTCACAAACCTGTTATCACCCTCTCAGCACTTCTCTAACTCCCCTCACCCAGGGCAAATGAATACTGAGTATGTGATAATGAGATGTATTATATTACTGCAGTATGTGTGCGCCAGGGCTGCATATATACCTGGATGGGTATCATACAGTCATCATAGCATGCATGCGTGCGTACATGCGTGCGTGCGTGCGTGCCCTAACCCATTAATAATAATAATAATAAACTTTATTTGTATAGCACCTTTCATGACACGAAAGACCTGGAACGCATCTGTGTCATTTTTAGATTTGAGCTAAAAAGCATTATTTTACACTTTGGCTATTCAAAAATAGCAGATATACAAGTTCATAGCGCGGCACCGAGTGCAGCGCTACAAGCTTGTAGATCTGCTATTTTTGAAAAATCGTGAAAATGTGTGCAAATCTTTGAATATTTATTATTTTAAAGCAAACATTTTTATCTCAAATCTTTGTTTCTGGGGGTCCCTGGAACAAACCATTTTGAGATGGGGGTTGGCGGCCAAATACACATCATTTTGGGGGTCCTTGACATGAAAAAGTTTGAGCACCACTGATGTAGAAACATACGTTTTTCAGAATACTGTTGGGATTTAGAAGACATTTGTAGAATCGGCTTCAGGTCTTAATGGGTTAACACTATATGGACTCTACAATCAGGTGCTATTAAGACTGCATTCAATCACTGTATTTCAGCCTATAGTGGATTCTTTCCCCCTTCTCCCTACAGACAGTCATACTGGTTTGTGTCCGGACTAAGTGTGCAAAGTGTGACTGAGAGGAGAATTGATTCAAAATGCTTTGCGATGATAACAATAATAATGCTAGCGATGGCCGAGGATGATTGTTGCGTTTAGACGGACACCGCCTCGCACTCTGCCTCTCATCAGGCACATATTGTACGCTGCCATATGTCAGCCCGGGCGGACTGTTATGATTGTAATAATTCTAGCTCTTGCGGTGCAATTTGTCCTGCATTTATCAAGCATTTATCTGTCAAAATGTGCTGTAAATCCAGATGACATTTTTTCTTCTGGAGGGCCATTAACGATACTGGCAAAGCTGGCATGTTCCTTCAGAAAGCGTAGTGCGTTTAATGAATTATTAACAAGGCTGACCCCACTGGCCCTGTGACCTTTAAGTTAGCGCACGGTAGTGATTTCTAGTTGGATGGAAAGGAAACAAATCCAATCCAATCCAGACATCCAGTCACAATGATATAATACAGCTCTGTAAATGTAAATGTTACTGTATGTGCTACTTGTAGTACAAGACACATCTGCCTAATGATACGATCCAGTATTTATGGACATTTAAAAATATCTCTTATCTCGTTCTTTACAACATTGGTTCTCAAAGTGGGGTCCAGGGACCCCCAGGGGTCCTTGAGGGAGTTCCAGGGGGTCCCCAGCTAAATGATGGATAGGAATCAAATGGACACTTATGGGTCTGTAACTCTGAGAGTGTACAAATGGAACCTAATGGACCCTTACCCTTAAAATGGTTGAGAATCACTGCTAGTAGTAGAGACATAAAAATCTTCTCTTATGGGGGGTCCGTGGGCTAATAAGTGTCAATTTGGGGGTCCTTGACATGAACAAGTTGGAGAACCACTGCTTTACAATATAATATAAATATAATATGTGAAAAAATACTGTAGTCAGTCCATGTATCTAAAGTTCAAAACATAAAATTGGACAAAAGAAAACATTTCTTATAAATCACAGTGTAAACAAGATCAGTAACCTTGGCAACAGTGTTTCAACTCCCCAGAGGAAACTCCATACTGCAATTAAAGGTTGGACCTTTAAACTGAATAGGTCTGCTTTGGCTTACTCATAGACCATCTCTATCTAATGAGCGTGGAAGCTCAATAGATACTGTGCTCCAGTGAGCTGGCCACCATAGACGGGCACAGCATACAGAAAGGCACAAAGGGAAGCCATGACTTGCATGGGAATTGATCCAAGACTAATAAGGGGGTAGCTATAATAACTACGACATTATCACTGATGCACGTGGCATTTTCTTCCACTAATACCATGGTGTGCTGTATTGCGTTCTAACCGCTCAGTGTGCTGAAAGGAGGATTCTGCAGCACCTTATTGATTGGGATTTCTTGTCCAATTCAAGCAGAAGGACGCAGATTGATTTTTGTTACAATTCGGGGGTTGAAGCTGCAGGCGAGCCTTTTTCTGTCTTAGCTCAGCATAGACTGAGCACACACACAAATCTGTGTGTTATAATGAAATCCATACATTACAAACTTGCATTCAGCTTGCTCTTCCACTGTGCAGGCTCATTCGAAGAGCAATTTGTGTGTGCGCGTGCGTGCGTGCGTGCGTGCGTGCGTGCGTGCGTGCGTGCGTGCGTGCGTGTGTGTGTGTGTGTGTGTGTGTGTGTGAATGAATAGTTTATTTTGGTACTCTTTGAACAATGGACAGTGAGACATTACATTAAAGGGATAGTTCACCACCCGAAATGACTTTTTTTCAATCGATTAGTCACCCCATGGAGACTTGAATTCATGGATATATATATATATTTTTTTTTTTGTCACATTCCTAAGCCAATAATTTGATGACCGTCAGTGTCTCCTACCGGAACCACTGCCTACCGGTCCGCTGGTCATCAAAGTATTAGCTTAGGAATCGATAGAAAGAAGTCATTTTGGGGGTGAACTATCCCTTTAAGCATGTTTTAGCCTGATCAAAAAGGTACAGGCAGAAACTATAGTTTATTGTGTGTGATCTACTGTCTTGTAGATTCTACAAAATCGGGATTAAGTCAGATGAAAGCATATTATTTTTGATCAGCATCGGCTGGTTTTAAGCCAATCTTTTTTGTATATTTTACCTTGGTCCATCTACGTCAAATGTCCTGCTACATATGTCTCTGCAATGTGGAGATATTTAAAATATAATATATCTAATATATTATGATACAATTTTACCTGGGAACCATTTTCTTATCAAGCCACATAGTGATTGATTTATTTATTTATTTTCAAACATTTTAGTACTTTTACTTTTGGTACTTTAAGTAGCCTACATTTTGATACCAATAATTTTGTACTTTTACTCAAGTAAAATTTTAATTCCCGACTTGTACTTGTAACAGAGTACTTCTATATTGCAGTATTGATACTTTTTAAAATATCTTGAGTACTTTTCCCATCACTAGAAACAAGGCAGGCACACTGACAGAAGCAGGCCTGAGCCCCATGAGGCGTGTCCAAGCGAGACAGGCGAGAGGCGAGTGCCTGTGCGTTGTGGTGCGATGGCCACACTGTCCACTCAGGGTATAGGGAGTACCAAAAAATCCTAAAGGGGTCGTCAACATGTGTCACTTGGTAGCGGCGGCCATTGTTGGGGTCGGAGGGTACATAAACGGCTTGTAAACAGTGACTCCACCGTGTTATTTTCTTTTACTCACAGTCACAATGGTGAGGACTTGCTCAGTTCATGTAGCATACCATGAGTTATCATAGCAACTGATAGAAAATTACTCCCGTTCTGAATCCGTTCTTCATGATTTAAAACAATGAGCATTGTACATCTCTCCTCCGAAAATAGCCGATCTACGCAGTGCGCTTGCAGATCGGCTGTTTTTCGGGGGAACATATTTAATGTGCAGATTATCAATCTCTTGACACCCTATCTACATTGTTAATACGAGTTATTAACTACAGTGCAGTGCACTTGTAGATCAGCTATTTTCGAAGAACAGACCATACCATGTGTTGTCATAGGAACTTACAGAAAATTACTACACATCTTTCAGCCTTTATCTGTGCAACAGATACAAAATAAAGTGTCTGGCTGTATCCTTCAAGTACAGTTGACAATTGAAATATAAATAAAGTGAAGTCAAGTAATAAAAGTACTGTACATTCAACAGTCCCAGTGGTGCTCTGTCTTTAACAACTAAAAGAACAAAGTGTCTAGCCGTTACAAGTGAAACACAATTTGCAAATGAAACACAATCCCTGTATGGTACTGTATGTTGAGCGCGAGGTTCCTTCTATCCATCCTGTACACTACGTAGTCGGCAAATAAGTCCATGTTTACACAGACCACCGTCATCCTCCGTCATCCTCCGTCACTCTCTGCGTCTCTATATATGTACTGTCTGACCCCAGTAATGGCTGCAGCGTCAAAAGGGGCCTTGGCGACCCTTTGGCGACGGCACGTTGGCCCGCACTATAGGCCACGTGATCACAACCTCCTGCTCATGATTATGGGTGTAATATACAAATTATATAATTCTCTTCATAGGTACTAAACAGTTAGTGAGAACAGCCTCAGTAGCCATTATGTTAATAGACCTACTGTAGAGAAAATAGAGCAGAAAGCCTCAGAGAGCATTGTTACTCAATGGCCTCGGGCTAGCTGCTGTCGCAAACATAGGCATTCCTCTTTCATCGCTATGTAGACATGGAACAAATCTGCACGAGGTCAGTGTTCTGACTATATGTGTCACCCTGTTAACTGGTGCTCACTGGTCTAAAAGGCCTGCAGCTTTTTAATCACATACACAAACACACATTCACACGTACACAAATCACTTACAGTAAATGCACACATCAATGGAATTTGATTGGCATAACGAGGCCCAGTGGTGTAAAGTAACTAAGTACATTTACTCAAGTACTGTACTTAAGTACAATGTTGAGATATTTTTACTTTACTGGAGTATTTCCAATTTTCTGTACTTTTACTTTTACTCCCTTACACCTCAGAGGCAAATATTGTACTTTTACTCCACTACAATTATTCAAAAACTTTAGTTACTAGTTACTTTGCAGATATAAATTATTACATTATAAAACATACATTAACCACTTTAGCCCTATTTTATACTTAGCTTGTAGATCGGCTATTTGAAAATAGCCAATCTACAAGACCTACTAGACCTACTGCAGAGCTTGTAGATCGGCTATTTGAAAATAGCCAATCTACAAGACCTACTAGACCTACTGCAGAGCTTGTAGATCGGCTATTTGAAAATAGCCAATCTACAAGCTTTTACTTTTGGTACTTTAAGTATATTTCGATGCCAATACTTTTGTACTTTCATTCAAGTAACATTTTGAACGCAGGACTTTTACCTGTAACAGAGTATTTTTAGCGGTGCCAACCGCTCTAAGCTTGACTTTGTCCGTATGTCCGTGTGTCCGGATGAGCACGGGATTGTGTGTCCGGATGAGCACGGGATTTTAAACAGCTATAACTCCAGTTTGCATCATGCCACCAAGGCCAAATTTGGTATGTGGACTTAGACCACCAATAGGGACGAGCATGCATTGCTGAAGTTATCAAAGAGGGGTCCAGGGACCCCCAGCGCCCGTATGAGCACGGGATTTTAAACAGCTATAAGTCCAGTTTGCAGCATGCCACCAAGTCCACATTTGGTATGTGGACTTAGACCACCAATAGGGACCAGCATGAATTGCTGAAGCCCCGCCCCCTCTGTCTTCCCATTGGCTGGCCTTCAAACAGCCATAACTCAAGTTCGCAGCATGCTACGGAGTAACAATTTGGTACGTGGACTCAGACCACCAATAGGGACGAACTGAAATGAGTTAAGCCCCGCCCCAAAGGCACCGCTTCCTTCACACAGGGTGTGATTTTTATATTGTGGTATTGTGGTATTGCTACTTTGCTGTGCTGTGCTGTGCTGTGCTGTGCTGTGCTGTGCTGTGCTGTGCTGTGCTGTGCTGTGCTGTGCTGTGCTGTGCTGTGCTGTGCTGTGCTGTGCTGTGTGTGTGTGTGCGTGCCTGTGTGATCAGATAGGTTATAGCCAACAAACTCCCCACTGAGTCAGACTGCAGCCGTAGATATCTTATCTAGCAGAGGCTGGCTGTGTGCATGCACCAACCACCTGGCTGTGGGATAAGGATGTAAGGATGTAAAACCTGGTATTTAGGTCATGTTGGTCACCTCTGGTTGTGCTGTCTGCTAGAAGCTACTTGTTCAAAGGTAGAGCTCAGTTTAGCAGTGATGCTCTGCTCTGAGTTTACGTTAGAGCACCTTGTGCGCTACCGTTTCAATCAGCATCTACGGTATGTCAGGATTTGCATATGTACTGCATATGGTACTCAGTGATGGAAATATAGCTAAGTACTGTACTTAAGTACAATTTTGAGGTATTTGTACTTTACTTGAGTAGATCCAATTTCCAATACTTTTACTTCTACTCCACTACATCTCGGATCCAAAAATTATACTTTTACTCCGCTACATTTATTTGAGAACTTTAGTTGCTAGATTTTGATTATTATTACAAATAATATTGTGAGCTTGTAGATCTGCTATTTTCAAAAGATTTCTATACATTTTGAAATCTTTAAATAGGACATTCTGCATAATGAGTACTTTTACTTTTGGTACTTTAAGTACATTTTGATGCCAATACTTTTGTACTCTTACTCGAGTTTATTCCAGACTTTTACTTGTAACAGACTATTTCTATATTGCAGTATTGATACTTTTAATAAGTATAAAATGTGAGTACTTTTCCACCACTGTATGGTACTGTATGTACAGAACTTATTGACATTCTGAATGAAGAATATGGAATGTAATTACGTATTATCTCATTTGTTTTGCCACATTGTGTGTTATGATTTTATTATAGGCTAATACTGTATGCTGTGCATCAACACTGTACGTACTGTATGGTGTGTGTAGGAACACTGGTGTAATTCCCATGCGAATGGGCTTACCCTTCAAAACCGGGTTGCTCAGCACTAAATAATTCATGGCGCTCAAGAAAGAAACATTTAGAATCTTTGCTCATGATAGCAATATAATTGCCAGCAGTTGCATCATGACGCAACACTTTCACCCCTTCTAATATTACAGTTCCACGTGTCTGACATGCTTTTTCTGAAATGCTAGCACACTTTGTTTTTCACATTGCAGTCCTGATGGAAGACTTTGAAATACACTATGCCATAGTGACTTAAATAATAATATCTAGTAATGATAATAAAATCTTGAAGCAATTTCAAGATTGATTTTTGAAAATGATTTTTTTTTTCATGTTGCTCTAATTTATGTATGATCAAAAACATGAATTGGAGTTTTTGGGATAGTAACATGTTGATATTGTTGAATGCATACTTAAAATGAATAATGCCTTGTGTTGCTAGCTGTGGTGATCTTGCGCCAATTAAAGCTGCTTTTTCCCCGTGGAAGATGCCACATACAGTAAATGGTAACAGGAGTTGATTGGGCTGGACGTGCAGCAGCTTGTACACAATCTAAAACATGTCGGGTGTCATGTGGCGTGAGTCTTTTAATCCAATCCTGGAAGACTTTAGGTTTGAGGCAAGGGCCCAGCATCCGCCTTTGAAATTGAGTCTATATAGGAAGTGACAGTTCACATGAATGGCCTGTAGTTTCACTGTTTTACCCCTGCTGGTGTCAGAAGAAATTACTCTCAATGCAAGTTTTTGCCAAACTTTAGACTTGATTTTATTACCTTAATAAACATGGTCATAAATACTATATGCTTCCAGTCACTAGTTTAAAGTCTTCTTTCAATCACCATGATATGTGTTTTGGTAAATTATGGTCCCATTTATTTTAAAATTGATGATAAAGTAGGGGCGTGGCTACCTTGTGATGATTTGATTGACAAGCTACACAACCAATAGCATTCATTCCCCACCCCCGCTCTGGTCCCAACCAATAGCATTAACTTCCGTGTGCATAGGAGATGGTCTGTCGAGTCTATGGACGTAACTTTCTTTTTACAGTCTATGGTTTGAGGGAGAGAACTAGCAAATCAACAAGCGAGCAGACCGTAGAACATCCTCTGTATTTAGCCTTGAATGGAAGCTATAGATCACAACACACGAAACACCAAGTCCCCAGGAGCAATGCGGTGTCAGGTACCTGTGCACGTCTCGTCTGGCAGGCAGACCAGATGATGGCACCCCATTAAACCCACCAGGATGGGCATGGCTTTCGGCGCTGGGCACCATACCGAGATGCAAGCAGTCTCTCAGACATGTCACATTCCTTATCCAGACTTTAGTAGCTTCCAGGAGCTGCAGGCTGTGGAACCGGCAGCTTGCACACTTTTCTTGTTTATCTCAGGATGACTCGATAGCCTATGCCTTGCAATGATAACGTGCAGAGTTGGTCATACGGTTTCAGTAGCTCTGGTCCATAGCGTTAGAAGGAGTTCTCCTTAACGCTATGGTACTTTTGATCCTTTCCCCTGGCACCCGCGATATAGGCGCAGTCTCTTGTCTTTAGTAAAAAATAAAAAATACACTTTCGCCACTCACCAAAACAAAGACGGCTTTATGGAGTTGAAAGCCTACTCTACTTAGTGGGAACAATCTGAGCCCCCCACCTCACGTCTAAAATCCCCTTTTTGGCGAGAAAAGAAAATATTTCACCGGTAGGGAAAATGATTTTGGTTACTCCACTGTGCCCTCTACAGATCTGGTCAATGGATCTTTTCTATTGACCAGATTTTTCCTTCCGGTAAAATTGTTTATTTTCTGGCCAAAACGTGTATTTTAGACGTGAGATGGGGGGCTCAGAGTGTTCCCACTAAGTAGAGTAGGCTTTCAACTCCATAAAACCGTCTTTGTTTTGATGAGTAGCAAAAGTGTATTCTTTCTTTTATTAAAGACAAGAGGCTGCACAGCCTGTGGTGCGTGCGCAAAGGTTTGAAGTCCCATATAGCGTTAAGGAGAACTGCTTCTAACGCTATGGACCAGAGCTACAGTTTCAGCAAATAGGGCTGTTTTCATGCCTGTGCATTAGACAAAGGGGATTGGAGTGTTGCTGTGATGGGCCTTACATTACATTTCGGTTCTCAGCATCACAGTAGAGGTAAGATTAGTTAAACCTGTATTCATCCCACATAGAGTACTGTAGCAGCAACAGCAGTATAAGGCTGTTGCAGGTGAGACAAGTGAAATTAATTCCTTCTATTAAGAATAAATCACAAACGAGGAACCAACTGTAAGCTCACCACGCACCGTCTAGACAGGGTAGTTAAATGGATGATCTACTTTCTTAAGCTCAAGGAAGGGGGGGGGAAAGAAGCCCAATACAGCGGCTGCTCTTTTTGGAGAGGCGGGGGTGGTGGAGGCGCCTTCACGTTTTTGTTTAATAATTTATGTTAACCCATTAAGACCAGGAACGCATATGTGTGTGTTATTTTTTTGATTTATTTAAAAAATAGCAGATCTACAAGCTCTGAGCTTGTAGATCTGCTATTGTTTTGATATTTTTGCAAATATTTGAATATGTATATTGTTTTAAAGCGAACAAAATATTTTCAGATGGGGGTCCGCGGCCAAATACATATAATTTGGGGGGTCCTTTGACATGAGAAAGGTTTGAGAACCACTCATTTTATAGCAGCATACGTTTTTTTTTCTCAAACAAATGTTATGAAGACATTTAGAAGACATTTGTAGAATCCCCAGCAAAGATTTGAGTTAAATATGTTTGCTTTAAAAAATATATATATATTCAAAGATTTGGACACATTTTCACGATAAAAAAAAAAAGAAGCAGATCTACAAGCTCGTAGCGCGGCACTCGGCGCCGCGCTATGAGCTTGTAGATCTGCTTTTTTTGAATAGCCAACAAAATGTAAAAATGACTGATTCTTTCCCGGTCTAAATGGGTTAAGATGTCTGGCTTCTACAAAAACAAATGCAGGTGTCTAGCCTTGGTGTTTATCATTCAGGGCAAAAAGGAGAAATGCTGGTGCGCGAGCAGAATAGGAAATGCGCTTTACTGTTAATAACAGTGCCTGGAGGTGGGATATATAGAGGGATTGTCTTCTTGAAATCTCTTTGCGTGCCCATAGGGCAGAGTTATACGTTATTGTTATCTATGTTAAGCCCATACTGTGCGCTTCTGTATGTGGATGACTGTTCCTCTCTTGTTCACAGGGATTTTCTGGATCTTGTGTTGAAGATGAAGGCATTAACGCATACAGTACTGTACAGTATACAGTACTGGGGCAGGCATTGTAGAGGCCTCAGTCCAATACAGTATGTGTTTATCCTGCATCTATGCTGTTATTAATAGGCCCACTGCGGGGCAATTCTTTCTCGAAAGTACTGTAACACCAAACTAAACCTAATTAGCATCTCACATCACAAATGCTTACTGTCTCAGCTAACTGGTGAACATTAATTGCAACACATAACTGAAAATCAATTTTTTTAACATTTCAGCAAGGGTGCAGTAAAAAGTGTGACATCTACATATTTTTTTCCCCCTTTTTTTTAAAACCATTTTTTCATCCAGTGCCAATTGCCTAAGCTTGTAATCCTGGGCGCTACTCTCCCTCTGCCAGCCTAGGGAGAGCCCCGAACTGCATACTTCCTTCAGCGCATGAGGAGTGAGCAGGCCGCTTCTTATCACCTGACAGGGGGGAGTTTCCCCGGTAGGACTTAGCGCGTGGAAGGAACACGTTATTCCAACCAGTTCCTTTACCCTCCATCAGGCGCCCCGGCTGGCCAGGGGGAGGCAGTATAGAGACCAGGATTACTGTGTGTTTTTTTGTGAGGGTATTACCTACCCCAGGAGACACGGCGAGAACATGCAAACTCCACACAGAGTAGGCCCTTTCACCAACCCCACCTAGGGTATGGGCGCTGATGACGCAGAGGAGAGAACACGTCCCCAGTGCCCACAGCGTCCCCGGCGGGAATCGAACCCAGTGTCTAATCCTGTTTGTATGGGCACTGCCTAATAAAAAGCATGTCTGTATACAGTACACACACACACACATGCACACGCGTACACACTATGCATCTAATACAGTATCTATATTCATATCCTGAAGTGAAGAATGCTAGTGATATATGGTCCCCTGTCATGTGTCTCATTGCGCTGAATAATGTCCTCTTGTCCTTGTGCCGTGCATGTCAGTAGGCCTACTTATCTTACTGCATAAGCTGTTGATGCTTCCCTGCACCGAGTGTCATTCGTGGCAGATTCCTGTACACTTGTTGTCCTTGGTGAATAAAGACATTGTGCCATATTATGCACTGGAGGGGTTGTTATGGTGGAGCTTGTCTATCCGTGGTGCTAATTTATGAGCAGGGTTGATGAACGACCGCATGCAATGCAGCAAGCACTCTCTAAGTGTTCTCTCTCTCTCTCACGCTGTCTTTTATCTCTACTGTATCTTTCTCCACTTTCTTTCCCATTATCTCACTCTATCGACCTGCCATGCTCTCTCTCTCTGCCCCCCCCCCCCCTTTGTGTGACTCACGGGGGTCCTCTGTGGTCCTCTGTGGAGCTGGAAAGGACATCCTCTCAGTTTAATTCAGCTCAGCCCAGGTCTCCTGCTGCTCTGAGATGCTCTGTGTATGTGACAGCTCTACAGGGACCACCAGAAGGATAGAACGGCTCTCTGTGCGTGCGTGTACGTGCGTGCGTGCGTGTGTGCGTGCCTGCGTGCGTGCGTCCGCGCGTGTGTGTGTGGGGCTATGCGTCTTCATGTTTGTGCGTGCGTCTTTCTTAATCTACCTATTCTTGCAGCTGCAATGATGACTACATTTTCCCTCAGGGTACTAAGACTTTTTTATCATAAATGTTTTCTTATGGCCTGGACCGCTGGCCTAGCGGTCCGGGTACTGAGGCTCTAATGTACAGTAGCTTGACAGTGCATCACGGGTTCGAGTCCCGTTTCCGACAATCTTTACTGCATGTCTCTCCCCATCTCTCTCTCTCTCTCTCTCCCTGTTTCCTGTCCCTCTCCACTTAAAATTATCAATAAAGGCAGAAAAGCCAAAAAAATAATAGTGAGGGAAAAAAAACAGCCAGATCAGGTACTGTAGGTTATTGTGACCTCCTGGTGGTGCTATAATAGGCAAATGTGAAAAGCGTGCCATTTCATCTTTGGCCTTTCACGGCAATCTGACACTGCTTTCATGATTTGAGGCATTTTGTTCCAAAAATGTGTTTTGCTAAATTAGACCTGCTGGTGGCGCTATAACAGGCCAATGTGAAAAGGGTCCTCGGCCTAGTGGGAATGTGCGTGTCTTATCTTACGTAGGCTATATTATCTGTGTGTGTGTGTGTGTGTGTGTGTGTGTGTGTGTGTGTGTGTGTGTGTGTGTGTGTGTGTGTGTGTGTGTGTGTGTGTGTGTGTGTGTGTGTGTGTGTGTGTGTGTGTGTGTGTGTCTCGTCCTTGCATTTCCGTACATACGTATAGTGTGTGTGACTGTGTGCATGAGGTAACTCTACACACAGTGTACTGACAGCAGGGGAAAGAGACTCAGATATGAGTGTGTTTGTGTGTCTGCTCACGTGCGTGTGTGTGTGTGTGTGTGTGTGTGTGTGTGTGTGTGTGTGTGTGTGTGTGTGTGTGTGTGTGTGTGTGTGTGTGTGCGTGTGCGTGTGCGTGTGTGCATGTGCATCAGCCAGGAATCTTTCAACATCTCATTTTGCATGTTCCCTGCAGACTGAGAAGAGTTAATTTCCCCCTGGCAGCGATCATGACAGTCTATAAATCTATGATGAGAGGCTGCTGTGTTGATTAGTCACTTCTTTTTTCCCATTTATTTAGTGGTTCTAGAAGAGTGGGTTCTCAACCTTTTCAGGCCATGACCCCCCAAAATAATCATATTTGAACTGGGGAACCCCCAAAATAATCATATTTTAACTGGCGAACCCCCAAAATGATCATATTTGAACTGGGGAACCCCCAAAATTATCATATTTGAACTGGGGAACCCCCATAATTATCATATTTGAACTGGGAAACCCCCCAAAATTATCATATTTGAACTGGGGACCTCCCACCCTGACAAGCATTTGGAATTGTTAGGAGTTGAGGCATTCCATTTAGTTTGACTTGGTTCCACAGATAAATATTATGAAATTAGCCGATCTACAAGCCCACATCAACGCCTCGCAACGCTATTTTCATTATTTGTGTCTCTGTCTTATATTGTTGATTACTTTTGATGCAGTAATGCATATTTTTTTAGGCCTTAAAAAGGTCTTAAATGTCCTTAAATTGTCACTTTACCTCTAGAACCACTGTTCTAGAAGACTGAACTGTTCTGTTCTGTTCAGTTCTTCAAGAACTGTTCTTGAGTTCTAGAATTTAAATGGTTCCAATTAAATGGTGTTGATAGTGCAGTATAAATGATTATGCTATTTGCGTCAGATTGCAGATGTAAATGTGATCCCTGAAGACTTCATAGAATTACGTGTTTCGTCACCTAATAAAAGTCAGTCCATCATTCTGATGATGACATCGACCACAATGCAGAACAGCATCGTTGAATTTATTTAGTATTTCACATGGTTCACTTTTTTTTTTAAATGTTTAAAATGCAAACTGGGTCTTATTATCATCATATTTGCCATCATGCCATGATAACATTTAGCTTCGTCGAGATTTTGGAGATGGGGTCAACAGCATCAATTAGGGCCATGGAACACGAGCAACACACACATTTTTAAGACTTGTCAACATCCTTGTAATAGCCTGATTAAAAACTCAGATGCTGCAGCACGTTTACTGGGTAGTATTTTACACAGTATAATGGGAACAATTTGTAACACTATAAACAGAACTGTGTGTGCACATAATTTTAAATGTAGAACGGTGGTACGAATCAGCAAGTCACAACCAATGTAGAAATACTCCATTACAAGTAAAAGTCCGGAATTAAAAATGTACTTGAGTAAAAGTACAAAAGTATTGCCATAAAAATATACTTAAAGTACCAAAAGTAAAAGTACTCATTATGCAGAATGTCCCATTTCACAAGTCTTCTATGTTCAAAAACATTGTTTTTAACATACAGTAGAAGATCTACAATGCGTTGCAATTGATTGCAACAATCAAATAATTGTAGTTGAGTAAAAGTACAATATTTGCCTCTGAGATGTAGTGGAGTAGAAGTAAAAGTACTGAAAATTTGAAATACTCCAATAAAGTAAAAAATACCTCAAAACTGTACTTAAGTACAGTACTTGAGTAAATGTACTTAGTTACTTTACACCACTGCGGGCCGCTATGGATTAAAGTTCCAAACATTGGAACTTCCTCATTGAGATTGAGAACGAGCATTTTCCACATTCCATTCTTACAATGGGAGTCTATGCTAGTGTCGTCACTCTCATAGTAGATCACGCTGCAAAAGAAACAACACAATTAACATTTAATGGCCCATAGTGTTATCTTATTGCACTGGGGGTTTACTGTATATAGGTTTTATACTGTATGCTGTCCAGCCTCTTATTTCAGCAATATTTGTTTGCACCGGGCAACAAAAGACAATATATGAGGCATGGATTCGTCTTAAGCCCAAGGCTTGCCAAGTAAGAAGCACAATATTTCCTCTAGCACCCAGGAGACACGCACACCCCCATCTCTCTCTCTCTCTCTCTCTCTTACGCTATCTATTCTCTCTCTCTGTCTTTTTCTCACTCTTAACATCTCTCTCACACACCCTTTCATTACACCCCCATGTCCCTCTGGCTCTCCCTCAGTCACTCTCTCTCTCCGTCTCACTCTCCTTTGCTGTGTCCACATCTGAAGACCATCTCTCCAATCTCCCGCTGTCTCCACCTTTTCCCCTCCCTCCGGACCTTCCATTTCCTTCTCCTCCTCCTACACCGTCTTTTTTTCTCCTCCCGCGCCTCCCCTGTTGCTGAGCGAGCTGACGTGTATATTCTGCCTCTAATAATATCAGAGGCCGGGGGAGATCGTAACAGCTTGAAGTAAGTGGATGTGTCGGATCATTTCGCCCTCCTGTCCTCCGCCTTAATGCTTTGCCTGCATGCATCTCTCCCTGGCAATTTTTTTTTAACTGCATTGGCATGGGTGAAGAAGAGATAGAATGTGTGAAGAAGGAGAGAAATGGAGAGAGAGAGAGAGAGAGAGAGAGAGAGAGAGAGAGATGCAAACAAAAAAAAGAAGGGGGTAGAGGTGCGGTTTGGTAAACAATCACATCCCATTTATCCAGTACCTTGATACATGTGCTGTGTTCTTATAGCATCACTTAATCATATACTTAGTTGTGTGTCAAATTGTGACACATTGTGAGATTGTAGATCGGCTGTTTTCACTGAATGTTTGCCGAACATTCATCCATCTTCGCCAAAAATGTTCATCCATCTTTGCCGAATGTTCACCAGTTTACGATGTGCCAAGAATAGGGGTTATGCTAGGGATTATATGGTTAAATTTAGCAACAAAACCCCTACAAGAATTAATAATGCAGCCCTGTTGTTTGTTCATCTGCAGTGAAATGAAGACACAAGCTAGCACACGACAAGATCTGTCTGGGTCAGTCCCACTGTCGTGTCAACCCACCGGTTTACAAGGACATGGAAGAACACAATTGTACGCTCACATGTGACAAATATGTCAGTTAGAGCTGGACTATAGGCTTAACAAAGCAATCGTTCTACACCACTCCGTGGAACATTCACTCTGGGTTGAAAATCCCCAGCCTTGTTCTGATTACAAAGTGCATTCCTTATTTGCTGTGTACTGGGAACAGTAAAATGTCTGGGACCAGAGGGGGGGGGGGGGGGGGGGGGGCAGTAACTTGGCCACTGGTATGACAATCTGATTCTCTACGACATTGAGAACAATAGCGTTACTCACAAGCAGCGCTCTGCCAGTCTGCAACACGGCCACGGAGTCTCTCCTTTTTTTTCCTCTCTCTTTCTCGACTCGCTTCCTTTTTATCGGGTGGGTCAGACACTGGTCAGAATGTTGGCCTCTCAGTCTTGCAGCCTTATCCCTTAATTGTTAACGTTTGGAGACGACGTTGGGGGACGTGTGCAGTGGTCTGGTGACCCAACGGAGTGGAACCCAGGCTCAGCAGCAGCAGCTGTGTTGCCGGTGACATCCAAAAACCACATGCAGCAGCTTCACGTCCTCTGGGCTGCTGGCCGCCCCTCTGGAGAGACAAGAACGAGAAGGGGGGGGAGAGAGACGTGAGGAAAGAATGGCCCCTTCTCATGCCAATATACAATGGGCGGCATTGACCGTGGGCGTTGGGCAGGATGGGAATATCTCAGCTGGTGACGAGACGGTGACATACTGTAGCTGCCGGGGGGTGGCATGGGTCTGAGTCAGACTCAGAGGGCGTTCACTGTCATTTGCTTCTGAACTGCAGTCAAAAGACATTAATATTGGCTGGATGTATTCCACAGAGGGCTCTGGGTGAGGTTAAGTATAGGCCTGAGATAATCGCTATTATTTTTGCATAATCGTCATAATCGTTTCCATGTTGAAAAATGTTCATATATTTTTTTAAATAGCGGAAATAGCTGATCTACAAGCTTATGACGCGTTGTAAGCTTGTAGATCATGCGTTGTAAGCTTGTAGATCAGCTATTTCCGCTATTTTAATAGTTTAAAATTATTAATTATGTCAGTAATCTACCCTGTGCAATTTGTGATTACGAAGCCTAAAAGGCAAACAGATCATAATAATTATCATAATTATATATCCCAATGTGCAATGCTAAAAACACAATTAAAACATTAATCGCAATTATTTGTGTGACAATTTAATCTTCAACTTAAATTTGTAATCGTGACAGCCCTATAGTTAAGTATAGTCACATACTGATTGACATAAAAGAAAATGTACTTTAGTTGTTTTGTTGTATCCATGTAGTTCACTTCAGCTGGATACATTATTGCACATTTCACTCTAGTTCCTATTCACATGGCAATTACCCACCAGAATCAATCTGATTATTATTGAAATTTCCATTTTATTCTGGGGAATGCGTTTGCTTATGCGTCTTATGTAGGGTAAACAGCTAAGAAACACAAAAAAGGCCAGGCCCAAAGAGACTGAAACGTGACAAACATATTCAGACTGTATCAGACTATTAATAGCCTTCCTTTCCTCTACGTGCACACAGCTCCCAAGGGACCGACATTTGAAAATGTCCATCTGGGAGGAATGATACAAAAAATACACCAGCTGCACTTCTCAGGCTCACTCCACCATGATCCCTCCCCGTTACTTTCTATTATTGATGAGGACTTCCTCGTTCTCATAAGCCTCAGTATTGGTTATATTTGCCCAAGAGTAGGCTGTTGTTGTTGTTGTTGTTTTTGTTGAAGAAAAGAGGAGGTCGACCAGCTGATGCAATGCTTGAAAAATGAGAGCAGGGTCGAGCCCATTAACAGCCTATTGACAAGACACAACATGGAGCGGGTGCGCGCCATGTCAGGGGTTCATTATTGGCATAATCTAAATTCAATAGGGTTATCATAAGAGGTGGAAAGTAATTATCTCAAACCCACGGGGGAGTGAACTATTATGTTAATCCGACTGATCCACAAAACAATACAAGATTTGAGGCTGTGATCTAGAACCATGTGCTTTGAGCCATGCAAGAATGCCATTTAGTGATGCAAATGATTGCTACAAATAAGTAAATGGTCAGAATCAACATGGTCACATATAGGCTTACAGATGTAAAGCATGTGTCTGTGTGTGTCTAGATAGATACATATAGATGCTTTTATTGATCTCATATCTGTGTGTGGAGGGGGGGTTGGTTAAAGGGGAATTTTGGACCACGGTTTTCTTACCTTTTCTATGATGTTATGATATCTTAGGATGAATACAGTAGAAGAAATTCATAACTCCATCCCGGGTCCGCCACAGCTTAAAACGTGCGCCAATAGGCATTGGCTTGCGCTAGATCGCGTATTTTAATAGCTTTTTTTTCGCCAGATGAGATTGAAATCTCGAGATTTCAATCTCGTCTAATCCCTCCTTTTTCTTGTGTGTGTTCTGTCACTATGAATGTCAGATCTAAAAAAGAAAAAAGCTATTAAAATACGCGATCTAGCGCAAGGCCTATTGGCTCATGTTTTAAGCTGTGGTGGACCGAGGATGGAGTTATGTCATTTTTCTACTGTACCATTCATCCTAAGATATCATAACATCATAGAAAAGGTAAGAAAACCGTGGTCCAAAATTTCCCTTTAATGACCAAACGATACGTTGTCTTTTTTGTTTTTTTGATTGCTCTGTGTTCATTAGCTTCGTCAGGTCACACACTGGTATAGCAGACTGTGTAAAAGTGAGGATTAACACTGGTTGTATCCGACTCAAAACACGTGAAACCACTAAATTCAGTGAACGTTGGGATGTATGGTCGGGAGGAATTGCATGCATGATACTTATTTTTGTAAGCATGGTGTCACATGAGACGGAACGTTTAGTCATCATTGCAGCAGCAAGAATAGGTAGATTAGAAGAAACACACGCACGCACGGACACACACACACACACGCACAGACACACGCACACGCACACGCACACACTTCAAACTGGAAGATTAACATAAAACCAAATAGCAATAAAACAATCAAACAAAACTACAGAGTGCCCAACTACATTATCATCTCTAGACAGCAGATGTGCACATTGTTATGCATAAAATACATTTATGCATGCACATAAAAACAAATCTGGATTTTAATATACACATGTACTGTGCACACACGCACACACACACATACAGTACAGTGTGTGTGTGTGTGTGTGTGTGTGTGTGTGTGTGTGTGTGTGTGTGTGTGTGTGTGTGTGTGTGTGTGTGTGTGTGTGTGTGTGTGTGTGTGTGTGTGTGTGTGTGTGTGTGTACAATTACACTGCGGCATACTGTGTTGGCTCTGACTTGGGATGACCACAGTGGGCCAATCCACTCCCTTCAGTATCTGCTGCCCTGACAGTGATGGATGGAGGACACAGCATGGAGGTGGTGGTGGGGGTGGTGGTGGTGGTGTGTGGTAGTGGTGTTGCAGGGAGGGGGGTAAGTGGGTGAGAAGAGGGGTTGGTGTTGGTGGTGTTATTGATCCCACTTCAAAGCCACTTGGAATGGAGAAGAATCAACATTCAGTCGCTCTCTATCACACACACGCACGCACGCACGCGCACACACACACACACACACACACACACACACACACACACACACACACACACACACACACACACACACACACACACACACACACACACACACACACACACACACACACACACCACCCTACTATTCCAGTGAATATACGGGTCAAGTCCTAACCCATGGTGACAGCACACTGTAAATCCACACGTAACAGTCCATGTACGGAGGAGGTCCTCAGATTGACCTTTGACCCCGTGCTTTACGGCTGTGGTCCTTAACACTGATGCCGTGAGTGACAGGAGATTGACGACTCCCATTACAGATTCACTGCATTGTGTAGAATGGCATAAAATAGGAAAAGAAATAGCATTGAAGGTGACGTTTACTATATTACGCACTATACCAGAACATTAAATCAGAGTGTATGTATTCCCTAAGTGCAATGAATGTTCATGTACATTATGTCTGTGGCATTTACACTTACGGTACATACTATATTATTACAGCATGTTACCGTACATTATGACACAGTATCTTACCAGAGCTCCCTTATGTCACATGACACATATCGTCGCTGCCAGGTTGAAAACGTCCAAAACCGTTACTTTTCAGGTAATGGAAAAAAGAGTCTGTGTTCGAATCGATCCAATGATTTAGTCTTAAGCTCGTGTTAAGTTTATTGGTTTTCTCAATATTGAACCAATTTTCATTGGTGCATCATCCATTATCCAATAATTAAACAAAGCTCTGTGCGTGCGTGCGTGCGTGCGTGCCCACATTCTCTTCTGCCCGGTTCTCCTCAGTGGCTGGAGCAATTGATCTGCATTTGCACACGGCCATTGACCATCAGTATGTGCACGGAACACCAACGCCCATTTTTCACTTTCCCCAAATGTCAGCTGTTTATTAGCGTTTTTGTGTAAAATAATGTCGCCATGGTTACGCCCCCCCGAGCTATGGGATGAATGATCAAACTGCGCATGCGTCCCAAACTACACATACTTTGGGTGCTCATATCCCCCAACGGGTATGGTCCCATACCCAAAACCCACAGACAGAGCTTGTAGATTGGCTATTTCCGCTACACGAGTGACACTCTTGTACGAGGATGTAGGGCATTAAAGGGATATAGCACTTTCCCCCAAAAAATGGGTCATTTTATCGTCTACTCAGGCTTTTGGGAGCACCCCGGACAGTTTTTTTTGTTTTTTCAATTACTTTTTTAAAAACTGTCTGGGGGGCTCACAAAAGCGTAGACGATAAAATGACCCCTTTACAAATACTAACTTGTTTTTATTTTTTAGACATAAAAAGTTGAAAATGGAGATACAAGGTGTCTGCCTGACAGCAACGATATGCATTAACCGGGAACGCATCTGTGTCATTTTTAGATTTTTTTGGGCTATTAAAAAAATAACAAGCTTGTAGGTCTGCTATTTTTTGAAAAATCGTGAACATTTGAATATATGAAAATATACTTTTTAAAGCAAACATTTGTAACTCAAATCTTTGCTTCTGGGTGTCCCTGGAACAACATTTTTAGAAATGTTCGCTTTAAAAATATGTATTCAAAGATTTGCGGCACTCTGTGCTGCGCTATGAGCTTATATATCTGCTATTTTTGATTAGCCCAAAGAAATCTAAAATATGACACAGATGCGTTCCCGGTCCTAATGGATGGAACTTTAGTTGTTTCATTCTGATGTGAATGTGTTCCACAGCAGTGACATTAGTGGTATAGTGACCATAAGGATGGTGCTGATGTGTCACGTGGTCACAGACACAGTGTGGGAGAGAATGAGATAGAGAGTCCTGGGGGTGCAATTCATTCCATTCTGCTCCCACCTGATGGAGCCACAGGGAGCCATCAGGAAAACAGCTGTAGAAGACGCATAGCCACACACGCGCACGCACGCACGCACGCACGCACGCACGCACGCACGCACGCACGCACGCACGCACGCACGCACGCACGCACGCACGCACGCACGCACGCACGCACGCACGCACACACGCACACACACAAACACACACACACACACACACACACACACACACACACACACACACACACACACACACACACAGTGAGGGAAGAAGTAGGCCTACTCTGATATTTGGTATTAAAAAGTAGCAATACCACAATGTAGTACTCTGTTACAAGTAAAAGGCATGTGTTCAAAATGTTACTTGAGTAAAAGTACAAAAGTATTGGCATCAAAATGTACTTAAAGTACCAAAAGTAAAAGTACTAAAATGTTTGAAAATAGATAGCCGATCTACAAGCTCACAACGCGGCGACGCGTTGTGAGCTTGTAAATCGGCTATTTTCAAATAGCCTATAAAACAGGGCTAAAGTGGTTAATGTATGTTTTATAATATCATAATTTATATCTGCAAAGTAACTAGTAACTAAAGTTTTCTAATAATTTTAGTGGGGCAAAAGTACAATATTTCCCTCTGAGATGTAGTGGAGTAGAAGTAAAAGTATTGAACATTGGAAATACTCCAGTAAAATCAGAGTTCCTCAAAATTGTACTTAAGTACAGTACTTGAGTAAATGTACACACACACACACACACACACACACACACACACACACACACACACACACACACACACACACACACACACACACACACACACACACACACACACACACACACACACACACACACACACACACATACACACACACACACAGGTTCTCTATTAGCCCAGGGCGTGTGGCATGCTGCACTGAACAGTAGGATTGGGGGAATCATGTGATTCGCTTTCCACATGGATATCGCTATGGAAACGACTTTTTATATCATTTGATGGGTGTGGTTTAAGGCGATGTCCTGGTATGTCTTTTTTTTATTACTGTACGTCTCCATCGTCAGGAAGAGCTCACACACATTCTGTCCCCCATGTCCTGTTCATCCCATGTGCTACAGCCTACAGTGATACATTATTATGCAGTCCATAAGGCAGTGCTGCTCAAAGTGGGGTGCAGGGACCCCCCAGGGGTCCTTGAAGGGGTTCCTGTGGGTCCCCATCAACATGAGTTAATCTAGTATCAAAATCAGTTTAACCACTTTAACCCTATTTAACCCATTAAGACCGGGGACGCATCTGCGTCTCATTTTAAGATTTCTTTGGGCTATTCAAAAATAGCAGATCTATAAGCTCATAGCGCGGCACCGAGTGCCGCGCTACGAGCTTGTAGATATGCTATTTTTGAAAAATCTCGAAAAAATATTTTCTAGATTTTTTTCAAAAACCTGTTGAGATTTAGATTTTTTTTAAGAATCGCCTCAGGTCTTAAAGGGTTAATACATCGGCTATTCCAAAATAGCTGATCTACAAGTAGGCCTGTCACAGTTATTACATAATCGTCTCATCGCAATTATTTGAGATAGTCGCAATTATTTTTGCATGATTGTCATAATTGTTCCATGTTCAAAGATTTTCAAATATAAAAAAAATACTACAAGCTTACAACGCGTCATGCTGCTATTTTTACATGATTTTATTTTTTAAATAGGTCAATATTTTTTGGGTATATTTCAGTTATTTGTCATATCTGCCCTGTGAAATGTTTGATTAGGACGCCTAAAAGGCTTCATATGTTCCAATGTTCAACGCCAAACACACATTTGAATCGTTAATAGCAATTATTTGAGTGACAATTAATCTAAAACACAACACGATTACGCAACAATGTGTAATCGTGACAGCCCTGTCAAGCTCACAATGCGTCGCATTTTCAAATGTCTCTTTTTGAAATATCTTCTCTCATGAGGGCCCCTGGCACAAAGTATTTTCAAATGGGGTGCGGACGCCCAAATTGGGAAATCTACAGTCTCTCCCATGGGTCTGCTGCGGAATGCATAAGCTGGGAAATGTGTCAAAAGAAAAAGGAACTAATCATGCTGACACCCACCAAGGAGCCGTCTGTCAGAATGCTTTTCATACTGTAGGCGGTTAGTGGATGGGCAGGAGGGATGGGGCGCGCTTGTTTTGTTTCTCTCAACTGAATAAATAATGGTTTTAGAAGCATGACTATTACCAGTGGTTGAAAAAGTACTCACATTTTTTACTTAAGTAAAAGTATCAATACTGCAATGTAGAAATACTACTGTTACAAGTAAAAGTCCGAAATTAAAAACGTACTTGAGTAAAAGTACACAAGTATTGGCATCAAAATGTAGGCCTACATACTTAACTACTAAAAGTAAAAGTATTCATTGTGCAGAATATCCCATTTCAAGTTTTCAAATATATAAAAATGTTTTGAAAATAGCAGATCTCTTGTAGATCGGTTATTTTCAAATGGACAAAATGTATATACAGTATAGGGCCTAAGTGGTTAATGTACTGTACGTTTTGTAATAATAATCAATATCTACAAAGTTACTAGTAACTAAGTTTTCAAATAAATGTAGTGGAGTAAAAGTACAATAATTTGGATCCGAGATGTAGTCGAGTAGAAGTACAAGTATTGGTAATTGGAAATACTCAAGTAAAGTACAAATACTTCAAAATTGTACTTAAGTAAATGGACTCAGTTACTTCCCACCACTGACTATTACATAGAAAAGGAGGCAGGCACGCAAGTCGCTCCCGAGCTAGCCACTAGGCAACCCGATGGCCTCACACATCCGTCTACTGTGCCATCCAAGTTGGCAAAGCTGTGGTGGACAGAATAGGTTATCATTTGTTTTGAAAATTGCACATAGGACATCGATTGAAACAAAACAAGCGCTCCCCCGTCCCCAACACGACCAGATTCCCTCTGAAATCATTGGAAAAAAGTTATTTAAACATGACTTGGAAAAAGAGAGACCTGTTGAATGACAAGTTACATACTGTACCACTTTTGGAAAATAGTGCGTTTATGGGATAATATGGGAGATTTATGGCATAGCACCATCACTGCAGAATGATGGAATAAAGAAGATGGGCAGGAGAGGGGCGGACACTATGCGTGTGGCTAAAGAAGATTTGTTCGATATCATCAATGAGGCCCACAACGGGACATAGGGGCACAGGGGGCGTCATTTGATGGACAGGCAGTTTTGTCAGTCATTCGAGATCATTATCTGGGCCTGTGTGAGGAATGTCAGCTCAAACAGAAAAATAATTGAGGAGAAAGTGCTCTGGTAAAGCCAATTGTGTCAGATAAAATGGACTCTACCCCCCCCCCCCCCCCCCCAATTCCTGGTCTGCTGGGAAATTCATTCATAAGCAAGGAAATGTGCAGTCCCAACTCAACTAGGAAATGTTTCCATCTTTCCACATTAACCGTAACGGACACATAACACACACGCACACAGACACTGTATGTTCAAGTGAATGGAAATGCAATGTGGAGGCAAAGCAACGGCCATCCTCTGTTAAATGTTTGATGGCGCGTAAGGCAATGCCCGAGATAATGATAGAGAGCGTGAGGGCTAGCCTTTTTGACTCTGAAGACATCTGTCACTTAAGTGAAAATTGCACAGGTTTGTCATGAAAGAGAATTCTCCGTTTCTTTTGAGTGTGGCTCCATGATTAATTCAGGCATGTCAGTTGCTGAGTAAATGCTTCTTTATTCTCTCATAAGTGGTCGATATTAATAATGCACACCCGGGTCTAAGTTCTCCATCCGTCTTGGCAAAGTTTGACATGAAAGCTTTCGCCGCGGTTACACAAAAGCTTGTCACTGCATCCTTCTCTCTCTCTCTCTCTCTCTCTCTCTCTCTCTCTCTCTCTCTCTCTCTCTCTCTCTCTCTCTCTCTCTCTCTCTCTCTCTCTCTCTCTCCTCCTGTTGTGTTCTTTGTAATAACAGCTCCCTACTGTGTCCATAACCACTTAAACCCTGTGTACTTTGTTGTACGTCATATATATTGGAAAGTAGCGAACAAAGCTCACAACACAATGCAAAGTGACACGTTGTTGCTCACCTATTTTCACAGAATGTATGCCTATTTTTTTGCAGAATGTTCACTGATAATGACATGACACTATAGGGTTCATGTAACCTCGCGTCACCAGGCGTTCCAAACTGGCCCGTGTGATCCGGTTTAAAACTTTAGTTACTAGTTACTTTACAGATATAAATTATTATATTAATTTATAAAACATACATGAACTACTTTATCCCTGTTTTATACATAGGCTATTTGAAAATAGCCGATCTACAAGCTCACAACGCGTCGCATCGCGACGTGTTGTGAGCTTGTAGATCTGCTATTTTCAAACATTTTTATACTTTTACTTTTGGTACTTTAAGTATATTTTGATGCCAATATTTTTGTACTTTTAATCAAGTAAATTTAGAATTCTGGACTTTAACTCGTAAGGGCGCGCTCCCACCGCACTTTTATTTTACCTCTGGGGCAGAATCTGCCAATGCTTTGTCAATGCAAATGCGTGGATTCTTGGAAAAAATCCGCAAGACCAGGAATCCACGCATTTGCATTGACAAAGCATTGGCAGCGGTGCGGTGGGAGCGCGCCCTAACAGAGTATTTCTATATTGCAGTATTGATACTTTTACTTAAGCAAAGAATTTTAGTACTTTTTCCACCACTGGAACACACCTACTGAAAACATTTTAAAATGGTGGTTCCGGTTGCTGGTTCCGGTTTTTCGGAGCCGCTTTGTTTTGGTTCCCCCTGTTCGTTTCCCCAATCCCCATTTAAATGCTGAACCGAGTATAACTACTAGTTTAGTCTCGCCAGTCGCTACAAGTCGGAATAAAAGATGGATATACAGTACAGTACCAAACCAACTATTCCTATAAGCTAAACAACGCCGCATCAAGGCTTTTATTGGGTAGGCCCTAAAATTATGATGCCTTTGTTCGCGGGAAATTATTTTGGGTGGTACCAGCACCCTTTGGTTCCGGCCGCCTGATGACGTGTCTGATGACGTCAAGTTATTTCCGCTCCCGACCGGATCAGTATTGATCCCTGGCTAGGGATAAATACCAGCTAGCTTCATGTGGTTAAACGTCAGTTCTTTCTACCTATTATTTCTCTCTACCACTTTCTTATATTCTACTTTATCTGCCTCTCTCTCTCTCTCTCTCTCTCTCTCTCTCTCTCTCTCTCTCTCTCTCTCTCTCTCTCTCTCTCTCTCTCTCTCTCTCTCCCTCTCTCTCTCTCTCTCTCTCCAGCATCTATTCAGGTGGAAGGATGTGTCTCATCAGCAGTAATTGGAGTTGCTGTGGTGATGGTGGGGTTTCTGTGGGAGGTGGTGGTTTGGCTTGATCAATCCTGCCAATGGAGCCAGAAGGAGGTGAGAGAAAACATCAGTGCTTTATTGTAATATTGTACTTTTACTCCACTATTTATTTGAAAACGTTAGTTACTAGCTACTTTGTAGATTTTGATAATTATTACAAAATATACATTAACCACATCAGCCCCATATACATTTCGGCCATTTTAAAATATTTGCGACACATTGTGAGCTTGTAGATCTTCTATTTTCTAAAGATTTGTATACATTTGAAAGCTGGAAAAGGGACATTCATGAATAATGTTGTGGTACTTTAAGTATATTTTGATGCCAATAAAAAAACCTTTTACTCAAGTACATTTTCAATACCTGAATTTCACTTGTAAAAGAGCATTTCTAAGCAGTATTGATACTTTTACTTAAGTAAAAAAAAATAGTACTTTTTCCACAAACACACAAACTCATTCGTTGAGAGCTTCCAGAGGCCCAGCATGTCCTTTTTACACATGTAACCATCACGCAACTAACACTACTGTAGCCCTTATTATTCAGTCTTCCAATTAGATCATAATTAACTGTTTTGCTGATAATACATAGTTGAGCGTAATGACAGCCACTGTCATTATACTGTATGCACGCTACTACACAATAAACGCAATGCCAGAGGCCTTATGGAGATCACAGGGCTGTAATTATCTGCAAGCTAATTTATCTGAAAGATGCTAGAAGAGCAGCAAAGATTTTTTCCCCCCATAGATCTTGTGAAGTGCATTAATACGTGCATGATGTGGAAGCCCATTGCATGGCACCTTAATGTGGACCACCAGCCATAAGAATGTGTAGCGCTGGCTCATTACCGCACAAATATGGAGAATGTTCTTTCTTCTCTCGTCTTGTTTATTATGCTATTCTGAGCACAGTAAAAAAAAACTTGAGCCTTACTGTACCAGCCTGATCGCATGGTTACCATGGAGACACTTGATCAGGTCGGGCAGAAATCTTGTATCTCCATAATATTTCACCTTTTTTATGTTGTGAAAGTGAAAGCGGTTAAGTGTGTGTCTGTGGGGTTTTATAAATATTTAAACCAATGAAAAGTGTTAACAAGTGCTTGTGACTACATATAAGGGCTACGTTGGATGCATTAGCGCAAAAGGTTATTTTTTATTCCTGGAAAGCAGTGGTGTAAAGTACCTACATTTACTCAAGTACTTTACTTAAGGAAAATATTGAGGAATTTTTACTTAACTTGAGTATTTACAGTTTTCAGTATGTTTACTCCACTACATTTCAGAAGCAAATTTAGAGTATTTTTTACTCCACTACAATTATTTTAAAACTTTAGTTAGGCCTATATACATTTCTACCATTTGAACATTGCAGATCTACAAGCTTACAATGCGTCGCATCGCGACGCATTGTAAGCTTGCCATACCAATACTTTTACTTTTACTTTCTGGATTTTTTGGGCTACATTTGATCCATTAGCGCAAAAAAAAGGTACTTTTTTT
>NC_139945.1:27552664-27560164 GCF_963454915.1 Gymnoscopelus microlampas | reverse complement strand
TTTTTTTTTTGTGGCCCCCTAGTGGTTGTGGCCCTAAGCGACCACTTATGTTGCTTATGGCAGCGGCCGGCCCTGGGCGTGCACAGACATTTTGAGGGGCAGGTGCTCAATTAAATTATACTTTTTTTTGTTTACTTGGTCTGCTCTTTTTTCCCTCTACACCTATACCTCTTTAGCCAAAAATAGCCGATCTACAAGCCCACAACGCCTCGCAGTGCTGCTATTTTTGGCTAAAGTTCTCCTCAGAAAAGGGATGCTAGGTTTCGAGTGGTTATGGTAAAAAGAAAAATCATAATCACATAAAGATTTGGCGGACCCCCTGTAGTAACTCTGAGGACCCCCTAGGGGTCCCGGACCCCCTGTTGAAGACCCCTGCTGTAAACTGAAATTTTCAAAAGGGCACTTCTGGTCAAGAGGGCAAAGGGCAGGTGCTCTAGCACCACCTAGAGTCTATCTGTGCACGTCCCTGAAACCGAATGGAAACGAGTGCAGCCGACCAAAATGGAACGGCAGCCATTTTTCTCGTCCGCTGTTTTTGGTTTCGGTTTTAAAACTTGAAAACGCTCTCAAACTTCTTTTTTGAGGCACGGAATTTGCTTTTAAGATTAGAATTTAGTTGTTTAACTTCATGTATGTGGTCAATTAATCATGACTGAGCCTATTTAAAAATAAAAATTCAGAGAACCGGTAGGGGCGGGCAGTGACACGCATGTATCTGAATAAAGCAGGGGTGTCGAACTCATTTTGGGGTCCGGGCCACATTGGTCAAATGGTGACTTGATGTGGGCCGCAACCAGTTGCAGACGCACATGCGCGCTCACACGCATTCAGTTATACAACATTGTTTTTCAGTCTGTTGTCTCAGTCACTGCTACTAACTATAGTATATCACCTTTAAAAATATATATTATGAAGAAGAATAGCTACTTTAATTATTGACATTAAAAACAAAATGCAATTTGTAAGGAGCCCCAATAACCATTTTTGAATTATTCAATTTGAAGTTAAACAATACAATAATGTGTGTGGTAATGTGTGTGGTTATGGTAATGATTACCAAGCCATGTTTTCACTACAGCGCCAGAACTTTTCCATCAACCTATTTTCGGCAGCGCCCCTTCAAAAGACCCCTTGCGTCACCTTGGCTGGTGGTGGAGAAAACGTTAATTCAGGAGCTGCACACTGTAAAGTGCCAATTATCCTGACAAAACAGACCCAAAAAAAAGAAAGAAGATCGGCTTGTCGCGGCAGCTTCTTTTGTGCATCGCAGCATGTGCTAATGGCACGCAGCAGCAGGGGTTTCTAACATCACCGTTGACCCCTAATCATGTATCATATTACACCTTTCACTCCACAGCTGCAGCTGACAATCTGGGCATGTCTGTGGCTCCACGGTGCAGTCAAGCAAACAATGAGAAAACCCCTTTAAACGTGCTCCAACAATTGAAATCCAATGTGAAGTGAAATTACTCTTTGCTCCCCCAGAGGTATAAACCTGCTGGACACCCTAAAAAAGAAAAAAAGAAATAAAATAAAGCAATATACTACCTTGCGTCCGTCAGGCGCAATCACACGGTTCATACCCCTAGTCTGCATAATTAGAGGGGAAAGCCTGGGGAAATTCAAGGGCCATGCTAGCGCTGTAAAACAGGGGTGGGCTTAAGTAATCTTAACGTGGGGAAAAGGTATTAAAAAGGAACATGGCACGTCCTTGTTGGATCAGTGCACAGTGCACATCGTGGACAACCTGCCAGCCTTTGGATAAAGACATTGGTTAGCAGTTCACTCACGGCATCATACTAACGAGCGGAGCAGTGTGTGCAGCACGGCCACTTCTGCACTATTGTTAGTTTAAATAGAAGATTTATTCAATTATACTCACATTTATTTACCTAAGTAAGTATCAATATTGCAATGTAAAAGACAATTAATCATCAACTTAAATGTATAATCGTGACAGCCCTAACTACCACTAGTACTCCTAATACTACAACTTCAACTGCTGCTACTATACTGTACATACGTATTAAAGGGATAGTTCACCCCCAAAATGAGTCTATCATTAGTCACCCCATGGAGACTTGAATTCTTTTTTTTGTTTTTGTCGCAGATAATTTGATGACCGGCAGCGGTTCCGGTAGGAGACACAAGGAGTCTCCTTTCCTACCGGAACCGCTGCCTACCGGTCCGCTGGTCACCAAATTATTGGCTTAGGAATGCGACAAAAACTAAAACATATATCCATGAATTCAAGTCTCCATGGGGTGACTAATCAATAGATTTTGGGTGAACTATCCCTTTAAGGTATAACTACAAACCACAACAGACAGCAGCATGCATATTACTGCACAACTCTCCACTGACTGTCCCGTCAAAACAAAGACAAAATGACAGGGCATCATCCAGGCCTATGGAGAGTTGACACCGTAACATAATGAGCAGTTACTCCCACGTCCTCCCAGACCTTACAGTCCTGTGTGTCACCGTCCTTCTTTTCCCATATAGACAATTTGTGCCGTGACATCCAACAACATCAACAGCAACAACAGGCACATCATCGCTGACTGCATGCAAGTGGGCGTTATACGAGCAGAGCGATAGCGGCGGTGAAGTGGGTGTCACGCACAGGCATTTCATCTTGATTTGATCCAGCGGTCAGCCACTTGGCAAAGGACAAATATCCAATCCATTGACTGCGGAATTGTGAAAAATTTGCCTTCTGCAAGGAAAGGGCGGTGCGGTGTGTACGGGGGGAAATCGTTCGGGCTGATAGATTTGCACAGGCTGCGGCCCAAGCACTAGTAATGCATCTGGCTGCTCGCTGATCCGACATGTTTACTGATGGGACTTGCAGATGCTAAATTATTTGGTAAGATTTGTATTTTGCTCCTGAAACTGCGTAAGAAAATGTGGAGCCCAGCACATTTTAACCCATTCAATCCGGGAATGCATCTGTGTCATTTTTAAGATTTATTTTGTCTATTAAAAAAATAGCAGATCTACAGGCTTATAGCGTGGCACAGAGTGCCGCGCTATGAGATTGTAGATCTGCTATTTTAGAACAATCTTGAACATTTTTGCAAATCTTTGAATACATGTTTAATACATATCATTTTGGGGGTCTTTGACATGAACATTTTTTGAGAACCACCGATAAACAGCAGCATAAGAAAAACAATGCAGATATACAAGCTCATAGTGCGGCACTCGTGCTATGAGCTTGTAGATCTGCTATTTTTGAATAGCCAAAGAAATCAAAAAATGACACACAGATGTGCTCCCGCTCTTAATGGGTTAATGTTCTCCCCTCAGGCTGTGTGTTTGCTCCCATGTCTCCGTCTTGCCTTTTGTCCCAGTTAACCTTTCATAACGACAATTATTATACTTTGTCTCTAAGGCTCAAAGAATACCCAAGGATTTTACTCTAATATACTTGTATTAAAGGGATGTAACAACAAATAATCTTGAATCTTCAATAATCAGACAGAAAAAAAAATATCCCCCGATTCCCCTCCCAAGGAGATCGTCAAAAGGATCTATTCATTTATTTAATGCTCTTTTGGTAGATCCAGTTTTAGGGGGCAGCCATTTTCATTGGGGTGTTGACAGAAATGCTGTTGTCAGATCTGAGAGCACTGACTGAGAGCCATGAGGCTCTGCAGTGATCAACCTGGGAGACAGGCTATCGTTTGGGGCCTCCGTGTAAAACAGCCCTCCCTGTGCACTGCCGGGCTCCCTGGAGTGTGTTCTATGGGGAAATGAGCCCGGATTCCTTTGTTCCCCTCCACTTAATTCCTGCAGAGCCACAACATGTCAGTCTAATCCAAAGTAAGGCTGCTTCCTATCCTGTCATGCCGGTGGGAGGCTATACCCCTTTTTTCAGATTTTTTAGCGCAGCCTCACTCTAATTGCAAGTATTTTGTAAGACACCCCCCGACACCTAATGAAGGGGAGATACTATATGCTGACGTTGCAGATCGTGTTACAAATACAGAAGGCGTACTGTACGGCGGTGGCCCTAATTGCTGACGGGAAGGAAAAAAACGAGCTGGCTGGATGTGTTTCTGGTGGTGGATTGTGTTTGTGTGAACGGCATGATATCATGAAAGATAAGGCGTTTGATCTGCACGTTTCCCTGCACAGATTAATCACAAGAGAGACAAGACGCCCCCATCTTGATTGCTTCACTGAGTCCAATTAACTATCTATCCACAGTGCATTTTACTGTATGCATATTTTGCTACCTGTATTCCTTCCCTGTACAGTAGCTAATGTGTGTGCACGCATGCATGCATGCGCGCACGTGCGTGCGTGCGTGCGTGCGTGCGTGCGTGTTTGTTACAAGTAAAAGGCCTGTGTTCAAAATGCTACTTGAGTAAAAGTACAAAAGTATTGGCATTAAAATATACTTACAGTAACTTACTGTAACCCATTTAGACCTGAGGCCGATTCTAAAAACGCTAAATCCTGACATAAGTTTTCTGAAAAACTTCTGTACATAGCAACAAGAACCCCGAAAGTTGTCCCTGTCCTGAAAGGTATAGTTACAAATAGGGGTTCCTGCCCAAAATGGGTTAAAGTACCAAAAGTAAAAGTACTAAAATGTTTGAAAATAGCAGATCTACAAGCTCACAACGTGTCGATGCGACACGTTGTGAGCTTGTTTCAAATAGCCTATGTATAAAACTAGAGGTGCGGGTCGCTACGCGACCCTTCCGTCTAGTCGCTGGCGCGAGGCTCTCGTGTAGTAGGCTGTAGATGTTTTGGACACGCAAACCAAAAGCGAGAGCAACAGTGTTTCCAGACGCAAACCGAAAACGAAAGAAAACTGAGAGACGGACACATTTCACCCGTTCATCTATCTATGTATTCACAGAGGCTCTTGCAGGACCAGAATGTGCGGCACAGATTGATGAAGCAGCACGCTCAGCCCAGCGCGCTGCGTTCAACCCTCCCAAAGAGTCAGACAGACAGTATTTGGATGGGAGGCGGGGTTGCCGGGGTTGCCATGTCCAGGAGTTGTAAGCGTGAAGTGGCGTGTAATTGGTTAGGGAAAGTGCGTCGACGCATGCGCAGTGCGCAGCGCGGTGTTTTTGCATCAAGCTGGTTGCTTGTTGCTCGCGCGCAATCTGGCAACAGTGATGCAACTTACACACACGCAAACATTCGACTGTGGATTCCAATTGTAAGGTAGATAGGGCTGAAGTATGTTTTATAATATAATAATTTATAATATAAATTATTATATTTACATTTTATATCAACAAAGTAGCCTAACTAGTAACAATAGTTTTTTCAAATAATTGTAGTGGAGTAAAAGTAACATTTTTGCCTCTGAGATGTAGTGCAGTAGAAGTAAAAGTACTGTTTGTTTGTCCCTGCACATGTGCATGGGCCTAACAGTATACTTTTCCATGCGTATAGGGTGCACGAGTGTAGTATATGGTGTATTGCTCTTGCTCTGTTTAAGTGTAGCGGTACTGTAGCATCTGCTTTTTGGGAGCTGACCTGTCACAGCGAGGCGGCGTGTTCGCCCAGGCTCCCTGTGGACAGGCAGCCATGCGGAACACTCGCTCAAGGCGAAAAACTGAGGCTTTATGAATTGAGTGATAGGATGTGTAGTGCTGCAGTGGGCAATGAGACCTGCTGCACTCACTGCTCCACAGCTTCACACGGAAACAGAGTCCGACCTCCCCTTTAGCCCATTAAGACCGGGAAAGCATCTGTAATTTTTTCGTTTTGAACCATTATCTTACACTTTGGCTATTCAAAAGTCATGAACATTTTGTGCAAGTCTTTGAATACATATATTTTTTAAAGCAAACATTTTTAACTAAAATCTTTGCTTTTGGGGAATTCTACAAATGTCTTCTAAATCCTAACAGTTTTTTGAAAAAACGTATGTTGCTGTAATCAGTGTTTCTCAAACTGTTTCATGTCAAGGACCCCCAAAATTTCATGTATTTGTCCACCGACCCCCATCTCAAAATATGTTGTTCCAGGGACCCCCCAAAAGCAAAGATTTGAGTCACAAATGATTGCTTTAAAATTATATATATTCAAAGATTTGCCAAATCTTTCACGATTTCCCCCCAAAACATAGCAGATCTACAAGCTCATACCGCGCTATGAGCTTGTAGATCTGCTATTTTTGAATAGCCCAAAGAAGTCTTAAAGTGATACAGATGCGTTCCCGGTCTAAATGGATTAGAGTGCCTGACATTGAACAGAAGGCGCAGGAGGTCTAAAGCTTACACTTTTCATCTGTTCTCCAGGGGACTACCGGCCGCGGCATACCACCGGCATTTACAACCATTTTTGTGCCTGTACCACACATCTGTGTTTTCAGAACGGTGATATTGTGATCCCTAGACTCTTTCACTTTACAGCACAGGCATTTATCCACAGTACGGTGCAGGTCTCAGGTGCAGACACCTCCTAATGTGAAGCGCTAGGCTAGCACCTTCCTTGCAACATTGCAAGGCACACTGACATCTCTTACATTGTGCTTTAAGGCGGTATCAAGGAGGTAACAGTTTTTTGGTGTCACATCCGAATGTCAAATTCACACTTCCAAAGGTTGTGTTGTATGACTCTAACCAACTAAGACCTATGGAGTCCCATTAGTCTCAATACTTACAAATGTACAAAACAAGTTTCACAAATGTATTTCATGAAAGTGTGTTCACAAATATTTGTTTCGGATGACACATATTTGCAATTTGAAATGTGCAAAAGAAGAATTAAAAAATATGTACTAAAACACAATTCAAAAGTAGCAAAAATAGCACATCTACAAGCTCAAAACGCGTCACACTGCGACGCATTTTGAGCTTGTAGATCGGCTACTTTTGCTACTTTTGTGTGACATAGTATGGCGAAGTATGCCATCAATTTACATAAAAAGTTAAAGTGAGTGTGGAAATATAGTGGCCCTCTCCATCTTCAAAGTTGCCCACCGCTGGTCTAAAGGCTATAATTTGTAGTCCAGATGTAGCATATATCTACCGGGGACAAAAATGATGCAATAGCGGACCTCAGCATCTCTCCGCCTGAGCACGTCCTTCATGCAAAGCTCAATTGCTGTGACCTTTTGTATCCAGCATTCACGTACCGTCATGGTTCAACATGAAGCCTGCACAGACATGCACTCTATCGCCGTGAAAAGACGCTTTAGCTGTTCTGTCTTTAGACTTGGCAAATGTAATTAGCTTTGCGCTTGCTTTCAACTTGCAATTGGTAAAAAAAAAAATAGACAGCTTGTGCCTAATTGGCTTAGTTCTGGTCCATAGCCTTGCATGACACATGATATCCCATAGCCAGGAGGGACAATTGCTCTGCGACTATTAATTCACAGAAATGACATAGTTGCACAGGAGATGACACAGACACACACATACACCACCTGGCAGAGATATCAATCTGTAAATAACAACTTTCACAAGTTTTAGCTCTACTGTAAATACGAGAACTATGCACTTAATAAAGTGATTGAATGAG
>NC_139945.1:27540164-27550164 GCF_963454915.1 Gymnoscopelus microlampas | reverse complement strand
TGTGTGTGTGTGTGTGTGTGTGTGTGTGTGTGTGTGTGTGTGTGTGTGTCTGTGTTCATGTGTGTCTATGTCGAGGTGTGTCTGTGTTAAATACACAGCAGACAAACATTTGTGCATACAAATTAAAATCCTCTGTGTCTCCATTTAATGCTCAGCCTTTCCTGTGTGGATGTGAGAGAGACAAGTACAGGGACAGGCTCAAGCTTTAGTGAGACAGAGACACCCCAGAGTGGTCACACACACACACACACACACACACACACACACACACACACACACACACACACACACACACACACACACACACACACACACACACACACACACACACACACACACACACACACACACACACACACATATTTCCCATAATGCCTCAAAGAGACTCAGAGCCTCGAACAAATCTTCCGTCTTTGAAGTGGGTCAGTGAACCAAGGTCAACCGCAGGCATAACACATTTCCTTCCATAATAGAATGCTTAAACCTGGCCGTTCTCCCACCTTGAGCCAGTAAATAGATTCAGAGGCCTGATACTAGGAGGAAATATAATAGATGTATTGGTTTGGAGGAAGCGCAATTAGTTGTTAGCGAGCAGCAGCCCAGATGCTGTTACAAAGTGACAGCATGGGGACGAATATTAAACAGCAGAGGTGAATGGCAATTCTGCACCAGACGACAGTGAGGCTGGCCTTTCATTTAACCACTTTCACATTGATGTCCCTGTTTTGGGCATTACAGGTTTTAACATCTCTCCAGCTCTTTAGTAAACAGAAAATACCTTGTTGTTTAAACCCCAAAATATCAATTATAGCACCTTAACTATGCCTGGTGTTAGCAATGTGTGTCTATGTGAATGCCCATTATTGCTTCTGTCCCTAATAATGATCTCCTGTCCAGCACTTACACCGAACAGCGGGAATATAAAGGAAATATCTTTCTACGTTGACTTTTGCCTTTGATAATGACCGTTATTAAAACGGTTAATTTGAGTTAATTTAGTTTGGAGAGAAAACTGTTAAAGCAACAGTGTGAACAGTTGTTTAAGAAAAAAAAACATTAAGTGGGCCATCGAGTTCACAGACTAGATGGCCCCATGAAATGTACTTTAAAGTAGTACCGGGACCTTATTTAACTACAGTCATCTACATTATACATTATCGGCAGCATATAGTAAACCTCATTCTGAATCTAATTTGTGTCACATCAGCTGTTGTTACACTCACTAATTAATTTAATTCTTAGTGAAATTAATCCGATTGGCGATTAGTGTATTCTCCTGTTTGCTCCACATGATAAAGACTGACATGTACAGACAAAGTAACAGTTTTATCAGAACATAACACTCCTGCAGTAATGTTATTAAATGCTCTGGTAACTCCAGAATTAAACTGATAAAAAGACAAGTGCCAGATCAGAACATCACCATTTCTGTGTAGGTGGAGCTTGCCATAACAACCTAGGCGTAAGCCAGAAGCTATTGAAATCAGCCATGATAGTGGAGGTAGGCTACTGTAAAACAGATCAAATTTTTACTTTAAGCCTGCTCCTGACTAAGCGTTACGTTCCAGTCTTACTGAGAAGTAGACTTAGGCCTAGATGGTGCAACCGGTGTAACCATTATGCGGAATGGCAAATTATGACTAGGGTGACCACCTCCAAACAGGCCCATTGAGGGACAGGTAAACCCGTTTTGCGGGACATTGTGGGACACATTAATAGATTTTCTTTTCAATTATCATTAACATTCTTCAGTTTCAAAGTGCTTTATTTATAAAGCACATTAAAAAGTGTTTTATTTATAAAGCACATAAAAAAGTGTTTTACACAGGAAATATAGACACTAATTACAAATATAATATAAATACTGCATAAATAATAAATTCCATCTGGACCAAGTGTAGTTATTAACAACAACTTGAACAAAATATCTATAAGCCAGAGAGGGTTGCTTGTAAAAGCTCTATGGCTTTGACGCTATAGATTCGATGTAGGCCTGTTTGACAGGGCAGAAACATAATTGCCTTGATGTAACATTAACGAGCGTCAACGAGCGCCAGCTTGATACAGACACACAGTCACACACACACACACACACACACACACACACACACACCTCCCCTCTGCAGTGCTGTGACTGGAGTTTGTCTCATTTCTCTCCAAAAGCCCTCGAATATGATTAAGGATTACTGTGATTATGGTAAGCTCACATTCCATAGCCTATAGCACACACCATACATTAAGAACTCCTCTAACTTTCAGTGGCGGTCCACCTCCATCTCTCTGCACCTATCTACCCACATGGCAAAATGAGAATGGAAACTTAAAAGCATGGATGTCTTCAATTCACTCTTCATATTGTCTCTGTCTGTTGCTCATAATCTTTGTCATGTGTCTGTCTGATCTGTCTGTCCGTCCGTCCGTCTCTCTCTCTCTCTCTCTCTCTCTCTCTCTCTCTCTCTCTCTCTCTCTTATTCTATTTTTCTCTGTCCATTGTAAATGGTGGTGGAAAGGGCTCCGGGGTTGAGGTGAAAGTAAGGACTGAGTGTTCTGGTTGTGTTGTGTACTATACCCAGTGTTATGTCTAGTGCAGCCACAGTGAAATAGGCTATACTATACACTGCATTTTCTAAGCCCGAGGCAGTTTTTCTCTGGGGGGAGAAGAGAGGCATAACAAATTATGAATGCACTGAATATGTTTTTTTTTAAATCATTTTCTATGGGCTCTTCAAGCCGGGCTGTTAAGTAAATGTGTTAAGAATCCTAATTTTAGATTAGCCAATAGCAGTTAATTTCATCCAATAACCTGCCCGCCAAAAATGAAGGATTTTACTAAGGTTTGAGAACAATTTATGGAAGGGTGTCCTATAGTTAAAGCAATATTTTGTTTTAAATTACCTCACAGTATAAACGCGTGTCTGTTATTTAGCAGCACTGCTGTTCACCCCGTCTCATAGCCATTAAAAATAAGATGTTTCATGGCTAAAAATATTCAAGCTAATAGGTTCTTTTCTCCCTCCTGGCCCCGGTACTGTCTCCTCCCATTTCACCAGACTTCTAACAAATTGCACTCCAGCCTCTCGGTTGATACAAAGCCTCAAATGAAATCACTTCTTTCTCCCCACTGCCTTCCCCCTTAAGGTTCCAAATTACGGAACGTGATTTGAGCTCACAGGAGTCTCTCCAGCAGCTGCATCTGCCTTGTCCTTGTGTACTGAGTGCCTTTAAAGTACCAATCGGGGACCCCCATTGAGCCTGGCTAAAAAGGGCAAAGGTCATGCAATTCTTTACTCCAGACAAAGACTTTATGGGGTAAAATCGGTGCATTTTATGAACTGTGAGCATAATAAGGGGGCCAGGGGGGGGAGCGTGTTGGGATCAATTACAGGTGTTTTCTCTGTGTGTGTGTGTGTGTGTGTGTGTGTGTGTGTGTGTGTGTGTGTGTGTGTGTGTGTGTGTGTGTGTGCGTGTGTGCGTGTGTGTGTGCGTGTGAGTGTGGTGTGTTCGACTATGTTTTCATTTCCAAACTGGGATCCCACTCCTTCCTATTTGCTCGTTCTCACCCTCCAGCTGTGGCCAGTGAGTCCTCATTTGTCACTATAGGCCACCAGGCCTATAGAAGAGGTTGTCTGGGTTTTGATGAATGTAACGAGGGCCTCTGTCCTTATTCTCCCATCCATCAGGTGCTGTGAACATACAGCAGGACCACAGGCTGTTAGTGGTCTCAGCCTCTTGGTCTCCAGACTCTCTCCAGGACGACTGGACTATAGCTTCTCCCCTTCCCCGGCCGCGCTCTACTCAGCTGTTATGGATTAGCCCCCACCCCGGTACAGGTAAGACGGTGCGGACAGAGCTGTGTTAATATACAGATGGAGCACTCCATCAGAATATCTGTCTTGGTAGCAGTAGCATAGTTGCTGCCCAAGAGCTTAATGCATCAAAGAAATGGCATGAAAAAAAAATGGATGAGAATAATACTATAGACTCTCTTCTCCTTCCCTCTTCTGCTCTTTTGGGACCAGAGATGTTGAGCGTGCGTGTGCGTGTGTCCAGTTGAGTTCTCGCTCGGTACTTTAAGCAAGATTTGGATGAATGCTCCTTGACACACAGAACAGTGTGGTAATGTCATTGTTGAAAAACACGGAAATCAATTGTTAATTTCCTCCAATTTTTTCTTCCTGCGAAGTGGAGGATTACCAGTGAGGGCAATTGATTAGCAAGCCTGCTGGATCTACAACTACTGTATGTAACTGTAAATCTGTGAAGGATCAGGCAAGTAGTCGGTATATTGACGTACAGTGTACTTGACAATTACCGATGACCATTTTCCAATTAACTTGCTTGAGAGAGTCAATCCATCCCACGTAATTTCACCATGCCATTTACAATCAAATTCTTTACTTCTTAAAGGGTTAGTTCACCCAAAAAAAGTTTTTTTCCCCATTGATTAGCCTACTCACCCCATGGAGACTTGAATTCATGGATATTTGTCTCCGCCAGGCCGAAAGGCATGGCGAGAGAGTATGTTTTACCCCCTGTCCGTCTGTCCGTATACCTGACCTGGCGGAGACCTGTGCTCCGAGGAGCACTTTTTCTAGTTTTTAGTTTTTCTCGCATTCCTAAGCCAATAATTGGATGACCAGTGGACCGGTAGGCAGCGGTTCCGGAAGGAGATACCAAGGAAAATGTTTGTGTCTCCTAGCGGAACCGCTGCCAATCATCAAATTATTGGCTTAGGATTGCGAGAAAAACAAAACAATATCCGTCATTTTTGGGGTGAACTATTTCTTTCACAATGCAGTGAGGTTTAGGCAATATTCATTTAAAGCAGGTCTGATCATAATTTTTATGACTATGGAGAACAATATAAACTTTAAAGACGGGGTGCCGTGATTTTCAGTGTTTTTTTGTCCCCCCCTAAAACATAATCATCAGTATTATGGTTATACTAGGAGGAAGATTTTTTTTCAAAAAAGTGTACAGAAATTGTTAAAATTATGTTTTTATGTGGACACGCCTCCAGTTAATTAATTATACCTGGTTCTCATCTTAGCACCTCCTCCACCACCTTAGCACCACCCACCTGTCCTAGTCCCTCCTCATGCCCACACCTGTTGTGTTATGATAATGAGGGGGAGGGTACAATTTGACTATGTCACTAAAGGGCTGTTTTTCTATTGGCACGTTTGACCCTCAAGGTATACAGCCTCCAGGTACAGTACTCAAAATAGTCAGAGAAGACATAAAACACCATAAAAACACCACCAGGGGACTTAATGAACTTCTATCAACCTCATAGTCACATGAAAAACAGAAAACGTGCAAAACCATGGCGCCACCTCTATAAAAAATATAATTTCTGTTCAAAAATCTTTTCCTTTTTATTTAAAAAAAAAGCCAAACTGGTCAATCTTCAAGTTAAAGGTTCTTTGTCGCTCTCTCTCTCTATCTCTCTGTCCGTCAGTGTGATTAGCAGCAACTCTCTGTCTCCCTCTCTTTCTCTCCACCGCTCTGTCCATCTATCTGTCCCTTTCTGTTCATCTCTCTCCATCAATATGTCCGTCCTTCTTTTGCCATCTGTGCCTGTGTTGGCATGTTTTTCTAATCTCTGCGTATGTCTATCCGCCTGCCTGTCGCCCGTCTCTTCTCTATTATCTCTCTCTCTCTCTCTCTCTCCCTCTTTCTCACCTGCCCCCTGTTCTACTTTACAACTGGTTCAGTGATAGAGACTAGACATATTGGTTTATTCTCCGCTCGCCTTGACGGCCATGCCACCGATTGAACTCCATCTTCCGTAACGCGAGGCCATGTTCTCAATTACATGATTATACCTTTCAGCCCCCGAGAGTGGTATCAAGGATACCTGCCGCTGAGGCCGATAGCACACATCTGAGGACAACACCTGCAGCAGTTGTTGTATATTTCATGAACATAACATAGAAATCTAGGCCATAATTATGTTAGGACTACTTCAACATCTTAGCCACTAAGCCAAGTGGCTTATTGGACAGAATTCCCTATAGCTCGGGGAGATATTAGACTTTCAGGCCATCAGGCTGGGGTCATGAGCTACTCACCGAGCATTGGACTGCGAAACCCAACCTCCCGTGATCTGATCCCGCTGCTGGCACTCTTTTTTTCTGAGAACCGTCTCAACCACTTGAGACGGTTCTCATAAATCATGTTTTGGGGCGAGCGTTTGCCCCAACTGCCACTCAAAGTGACTAGCCTACTGGCCAATCACAGCGCGTCTTTTCCTGGGTCTTGCCAGAAGTGGGTTAGATTTCACTTTCGCTCACCCCAGCCAGGAGCGCTACATGGTGGCCAGCACACACCTTGCCTCTGGCTTCTGCGTCAGTGCCGCGGGGCAGAGCATAACGTCACTGTCGGGCAGAAACCTCCTATCTCAATATTTTAACTCTGTGTGTTTTTTCGTAAATTAATACCCTACTTGATCACACTACAGTGTCACACAAAAGTGTAAAAAGTAGCAGATCCGGGTTGCCCGCCGGCCTAGCGTTCTAGCCGCACACCACATAATAATATAGGCTCTATTAATGCCTCCCCCGTCTCTCTCCCTCCGTGTTTCGATCTCAACTGTGTAATCAATAAAGGCAGAAAAGCCCCAAAAATACCATTAAAAGAAAAAAAGTTGCAGATCAGCAAGTTTGAAACGTGGCGTGAAGCGATGCGTTTTGAGCTTGTAGATCTGCTACTTTTGCTGTTTTTGAATTTGAATCCTGAAAAGTAACAGTTTTGGACATATAAGGTTTCCACCTCGACAAAGACGATTTATGGGAATGTTCGGCTGACTGTTTGCAGCGTAAGGCAGGATGATGATGATGACGCTGATGTAGGTTGCTGCCCCCAGGGGAGGTTGGCAACCTACGTCACCATATTAACAGCTTGGTGGTGCCTGACAGGCCAGAGAGCAGCTTATGGAACACGGATCTTCCTTTTCTTAACCTTGAAATGTCACCTTGAACAAGGAGGCTGGGGTATGCCCATCACCCTGCGTTCATTCTTCACATTTTCAGAGACTATGGGGATGTGTGGGCGTTTCTAATAGAGTTGGACTTGCTGTGATGTACATTTAGTACTGTTCACATATTTTACTCCTTAGATTTTTTGACCAGATCCGTTTGGATTTAGCCTCTGTTTGCAGGATAAATTGCTATGTTTATGGTATATTAGGTATAATTGTTACTGATTGTACTGAAAGCCCACATGTTATCATTGTCTTCCTTTTTATCATCTAAAAATATAAAATAATAATGATATAATTATCTATGCTATGATTCACGGAATCTCTGTGTGTCTGTGTTTCCCACAAACATTTGTCACTGGCTGAATTCGGCTGTTTGGCTGTTATTTCAAACTTGCGTGTGTGTGTATTTCAGACTGTATCTAGCCCGCGGGTCTGAGAAAGACACTTGTCTGCAGAAATTCTGTTGTATGCATCGACTTCCTTGATTGGCCAACCCAAACTGTTAGCTTCACGGATTGGTGGAGTCACGTTTGTGGCGCTAAGCCAGCATAAGTCCCTGATTGGCTAACCCAACCGGTCAGTTTAACTGACGGTAACTGACGGGTTGGGTTAGCATAACATTTAGCTTTGCATAACATTTCTGGTGCATATAATATAAATGGAACAACTTGCATCGTTCCGGACATTCATGGTCAATGCACTGTAAGGGACACATCAAGCTAAAATAAGAGCTGTCTCAGAATGAGTCAAATTAAAGCAATGAGTCACTGCTGACATCAGATAGACTCAGACTGGAGCTTTTCAGCACAGCATGATGAAGCACAAACGCTCCCAGGTCTTGATAAGGCTAATGCTCTTTCTTTTCTTATCTGTCCTTCTGGATTTTGTGGGCGAGACATCCCTAAAGAAAAGCGAATTGTCTCTCAACTGATAAATGACTCAATTAAAAACCAGCTGTTGCCTCAAATGTGGACGAGAGTAACATACCGACATCCTAGTGTCTCACTGGCTGCTACAACAATGCAACACTTTCGGAAACGTTGACAAACCTCAGAGAGACTGTGGAACATCCTCAACCTTTCAATTACTGTACAGTACCGACATCAGTCAGTGATGCTTTCTCTCGCCTTGTAAAGATTTGGAATGGCTAGTGATGCAAGATTCCAAAATAAGAACAGAATCAGTCAGAGTTCCGCTAATTGTCACATAGTTGCTGATAATACTGGCTTGCTGATAATGGTGGAGAGACAATGACTAATTGGCAGAGCTTCACAATGTATTTACACACACATTGGTACTTGGTCTCACTAGCGATTCCATGTGTGAATGCCTTTATATGGGCTATCAATAGACCACAGAACCCAGAGTTGGATATTAGAGATTTCAAAGACTGTACAGCACGTACTAGAATCATTTCAGACCAGGGCTGTCACGATTACGAATAGAAGTTGACGATTAATTGTCACGCAAATAATTGTGATTAACGATTTAATTGTTTGGCGTCGAACATTGGAACATATGAATGCAAATTAAATTTCTGTTTGCCTTTTAGGCTTCGTAATCAAAAATTGCACAGGCCAGATATGACAAATAACTTAAATATACAAAGACATTATTGACATTGAATAATTTTCTACACTTCGTGACGCGTTGTAAACTTGTAGATCAGCTATTTCTGCTTTTTTTTTAATATTTGAAAATGTGTGTAAATCTTTCAACATGGAAACGATTATGATTATGCAAAACTAATTGCGATTATCTCAAATAATTGCGATTAGACGATTATGTAATAATTGTGACAGGCCTATTTCAGACCAGTATAATATATTGTATGTACAGTAATGCGATGTGTACCTCTCTTCTTTCATTCTTGCAACGCAAGCATGTCATGCGCTGCAGCCAGCATTTCTATATACAGTAGCAGACAACAGAATTAAGCTGTTTTCTTGGATTTTGTGCTCTCTTCTTGTGCTATCTTTCACACAAAGGGCAGTAGCTACAAATGCAAGTGTATGTAGGTTTATTATTGTAACGACACCGGTTCATAAGAGCACATGTTGAGTATGTTGAGGGGGGGGTGGGGCGTGTTTTCATTTGCATTTGCGTACTGCTGATGGAGTATGTTTCAGCCTTAAGGGGACAAGTGGATCCAAACCACCCCCCCCCCCCCCCCCACACACACAGGGGTCATCAATGTGTCTGTACACGGACAAATGTGTCTGTACACGGGCAAATGTGTCCGTACACGGACAATTGTGTCCGTGGCTAGACTTGGCCTTGTCTGTGGCAAATTTTAGATTTTTTTGTTTTTTACATTATTTTGATCATAAGACTCGATAATTGAATGTCTCAGTCTGCAGGTTTTCCTCAGAATATGCATGTCACTTATTTACTATGACACTATGACACATTAGGAGTCCACTGGTACATTGCATGGTTCTCTAACTTTTTATTTTCAAGGACCCCCATAACAAATGGAACCATTTGTGCCATTTGTGCACTCTCAGAGTTGTAAAGGTTTGTGTGTTTCTTGATAATATAATTTTCCACATTTTTTTATGTCCATGGCAAAGGTAACATTTTGACAAAAATGTCCACCACAAGCCAGCATGGCGATGACCCCTGCCCCCACAGCATAGAGCCACCCTCTCTCTCTCTATGGGTCAAGCATTCAGGCCTGTATACTGTTCTCTTGATGTACGCCACACATGCTGTTTTGTAAAGCAACTTTGAGTACTCAGAAAAGTGCTATATACATTTCATGTATTATTATTATTATTGTTATTACGTTATGAAGACACAATAGCCCCATGGATACTTTTGCCCTTTGAGTTTTTCTTCCCCCTCCCCCTTGACATTCATGTAGCTCCCATAGCAACCATAGACTTTCACCCTAGCAACAGCAACCATGACAGCCACAGACCTTCACTATGGTAACAACATCCGAGACAACCACTGCCTACCTCCGGTATCTCGGGCAAAAGGTTCATGGCATACAGAGATGAACAACTCACT